>NC_047513.1:18940243-19287743 GCF_902827115.2 Pseudochaenichthys georgianus | reverse complement strand
CTATTCTGCACTAGCTTGTGTTTTAAAATATTAAATGAAAAAAATACATCAATGTCTGTTGCATTTTTGTACCCATGTTGCAGTTTGATTTTACAGTAACAAATGAATTCTAATAAAATAAGAGAAAATACCATCTTTATAGATAGTAACCGAAATAAAATGAAGCAACAACAAATATTTAGTTTTGTGCAATTCTTTTGTATTGATGCTTGAATAACCAAATTAACTTGTTTATAAAGATCGCCGTGAAAATGATGCCAACGTTTAGTCATTCTTAAAAATAATTTATTTAACTGTAAAAAGACGTTTATACACAAACAGCAATGATATTGTAAAGATGCAGATTAAAAATAACTGTACGTATTCATGAAGGATCTTTACTAATAGACATTTCTAACGGAAAAGTGACAGTTAACTCCACTTTCTCCCTTCTTTGCTCTTAGCTTGCTGGAAGGAAGTGTCATGTCTCATCCCACCGGAAAACCACACACACATATACAGTATATGGTACACACGCGCACACACACACACACACACACACACACACACACACACACACACACACACACACACACACACATCACCAGTGTTCCATAAGCAGACGTCTGAATGGTAGCTATAAGGTGTGTGTGTGTGTGTGTGTGTGTGTGTGTGTGTGTGTGTGTGTGTGTGTGTGTGTGTGTGTGTGTGTGTGTGTGTGTGTGTGTGTGTGTGTGTGTGTGTGTGTGTGTGTGTGTGTGTGTGTGTGTGTGTGAGTGAGTGTGTGAATGTGGCTGCTGCCGTCAAGCTCCTGGCGTTGACACAGTAAACTGATACTAAAGGGTCTGAGAGGGGAAATGTCTCCCCGCCACACACACACACACACACACACACACACACACACACACACACACACGTATATACACTCACACACACACTCTAGAGGGAGAGGAGAGCACTGGAGGAGCGGCACTCACACGGAGATTGAGTTACAGCTGAATTAGATCTGAGCTGTGGGAACCAGCACCTTCCCCTAGACACACACACACACACACACACACACACACACACACACACACACACACACACACACTGTCACTTCTTGACACCATAGACACGCTGGGACACACGCTGAGATGATGCAGTATGTGTATACATTCTCACACACACACACACACACACACACCCCTTATAAACAAACAAATGGTCATGAACAGATGCAGGAAAAGCCTCAGAAACACACACACACACACACACACACACACACACACACACACACACACACACACACACACACACACACACACACACACACACACACGAATATGACATCAAAGAAAAAATCCCACAAATAAATAGCAAGTATGAACACGATACGTGTGTTCGTGTGTGTGGCTAAATTAACAGACATAATCATAAACACTGATACGGCGGCAAGTTAATATCTGGTGCAAACACTGCGTGTGTGTGTGTGTGTGTGTGTGTGTGTGTGTGTGTGTGTGTGTGTGTGTGTGTGTGTGTGTGTGTGTGTGTGTGTGTGTGTGTGTGTGTGTGTGTGTGTGTATTGATCGTGTTGACCTTGACTTGGGGATGGTGGCCCTAAATAAAGTGAGACTGAAAAGAAAGACGACAGAAGAGAGGCCACCACACCGAAAGCCAGTAAACTCTCCACATCTTAATTGCCCTTCCGTTTTCACATGGTAATGCCTTTTCCTTATATGTGTGTGTGTGTGTGTGTGTGTGTGTGTGTGTGTGTGTGTGTGTGTGTGTGTGTGTGTGTGTGTGTGTGTGTGTGTGTGTGTGTGTGTGTGTGTGTTTATTTGTGTGCCCCTGCCAGGTTCACACAGCGAAGCCCGCCAGTGTGCCATAAACACACACTCTGTGCCCCTCGCTCCATTGTACACACAGCCGGATGGCGGGATGGATGGAGCGTTTCCACCCCCACATACACCCATTTTGTTTCATCAACCAACGTTTCCCATCGCCCCCTCCTGATCTGCCACTGCTTCGTGGAGTGTTCTGGCATTTTAGACCTCTCTGAGTCACTCTTTTCTCTCGATTCATATGCAGAAATTCTTACGAACTTACAAACAGTCTGAGTGATGTTATGTTTGAACAAACTGAGAGGAATGAGAGCAAAGCTTGGACAGTCCTTGTACTTTTTTCCTGCACCCTGCCAGAACACCACTAGAGAAATCTTTATCTTTTATTTTTATACTTGAAACATTCTTTTTTAGATACACTGCTCCATTATTTCAGTTTGCGTTTTATTATGTTCAACAAGTGATTCTGTATTCGAAGTATGTATGTAACAAGAAACCCCATTTTAAAAAGAAGAAATGCACTCGTTTTATAATTCTAGTTGTCTGATTAACAGAAGACATGATGCAACTGTTTTTCGATCACCATTACCAAAAATGTAACCTTTACACTACAGCATGTGTCAAATCAACGTAGTTCCCCTTCAAAGGTGGAACACCGATGAAACATTACTCAGAAACTGTGTCACATCAAAGTCAGCTGTCAAGAGCAGTATTAAGCCGCCCCGCCGAGAACACTTTGAGTTTGCGATCTCCATTAATGTTTCCTCTCTCTTTGACCTTTGACCTCTCAGGGCCTTGATATGATGTGAAGGTAAAAATCTCACACACACACACACACCCAATGGGGCACAATTAGGTTCCCCTGTCGACAACTGCAGCTGTGACCACATGATTACCTGTTTTTCCACCCTAGGTTCTATAATATCACACACACATAAATAACCCCCCCTGAACTTCCCCTTGCCACAACCAACACACACACCTACGCTGTGCCGCCATCCGTTTAGCCCCGTCCCCGTGGGCGAGAGCTCCAGGAGCACCAGGGGAGTGAAAGGGGAGTGCAAACAAACTCTCCCCAGGTCCGGGGCTCCGGTTTCAGCCTTCCGTCCGCCGTGGCTGGGGGGCCATGGGAACACGAAGCGCCAGGGGCCCTGTGTCAATAAGGAGCAGTGGTTCAACACAATGGGGGCCTGCCTGCAGACAACACCGCTGACAGACACCCACACAAAAGGGCCTGTGAATGGGAAGGAGGCTCATGCACATGCGCGCGCACACGCACGCACGCGCGCACACACACACACACACACACACACACATACACACGAAAGAATAGAGCAGTGTGTGGTTGCCCACAAGGCCAGTGTTGATGACTGCTTCTGTGTGTGTGTACACACACTCCAACACACATGCCCACGCAGACATAAACACTGATAATGCCTGAAGTCTGTACAAGGTTTAAACTTACAGCACTGTGTGAACCAGAGAGAAACAGTGTGACAAACACACATCAGTAGATTTTACTTTAAATGCATTCTTGGCATTTGTTCTATGGAATTTGTTGCATTGAGTCGTTCTGATAAAATAAGATGGATCGTCACAGAAAAGTGTACCATCATCAGATACTGATATCGCACTGTGTAAAGCAGTGTTTGCTCCTGACTTGTTCTGCTCTTCGTGCATGCTTTGAGACAGGAATACCTCATCTGATTCCATGCCCTAAATGTGTTTACATGACTGTGGCACAAAGGTTTTAGTGTGTGCCTCTGATGTCAGAACAAAATGGGATGACAAAATTAAAACTGAAATCCGAGAAACATTGAAACAAGTTGTATAGCCTTGTGATTTGTGTTATATGTGGCTGTCTCTCCTCTAGCTTATTGTACTCTGCACCAACCAAAAGTATTTGTATTGTTGTCTAAGCAAGGATCAAATTACTGCTCGTTATTGAGCATTAACACGTTTAAACAAATCACTTTTTGTATTACTAGCATATAGAAAACATTGCTACAAAATATGTCCAGAGGAATCATTGAAACCCTGCAACCCCAGTGTTAGCAGACCTGTACTTCTTCTTCATTGCATGGATCAGTTGTTCCATCAGTGTTCTCAGTGAATAACTGGGACAGTGCAGGAGCTTTGTGGACTGTGAGGGAAGGATGCAAAGAGAAGTGCTGCCACCTGGTGTCGGCCCAGACAGAAAGTAAAACTGGGTTTTATTCCCGAGTCGGAACAGCAGGTGGCAGCAAATGAAATCCAGAAATGAACTGAGATCACATTCCTTGTAAGGAGGAAGGAGAACACTTAATGTTAATGTTAATCAGTAAGTGATGTATTTTTAGATGCATGTAACTTTGCAGCTGTCAGTAAATCTCTGAAAACGTCTCATCGTCAGCAGACTCCCTCTGACTGTGTGCTGTGTGTCACCCTGTTGTTATCCTTTAACCACAGGTGTGTCAGTGTGCAAACTGTTAGTTTACAGTGAAGGACACTTACAATTAACTTCCTTAAAGGGGGTTTCTAAATCTGGCAGAGCTAGTGTTACGGCTGCCAATGTTCATGACTGTTGTGCACGTGTAGTCTTCTTTAACAGTGCAATATCTAACACTATATCACCGAACCTATAACTATTATGAGCATGAGAGAATTGATGCAAAACCACCATGATACATATCTGCTTAACACCGAATACAAATAATCTGAAAACAGTGTAGTCCATGTTGATCACCAAGATTATCACAATGCAAAATGTGGTAAACTGGAGATATTTTTTGTATGCAGAGAGAATTGAGTTTCACTTGATCATTGTGCCCGAGCAAATGAGAAAAACTAAGTATAATCTCCTGAGCATGGTCAGATACGTCAGAAGGCTGTTATAACAATACAATAACAGTGTTGGATGACATGAATACAGGCATGTTTTAGGGCGCCTGGTTCCACCTTGTTCTAGTTCGGTGAGTTGTGGTCTTAATATAAAAAAGGTAATGTCAAAGTGGTTCAGTCTGAAATGCATCCCTTTGGATAGAAAGTGTTTGCTGCTCTGGGTCTTACATGGAGAAAGAAGTTTGTTTCGACCATCATCAGAAGAGCAAGGTTAAATAATTGCACACAAAAGGTTAAAGCAATATCAAAGTTTTATTCTTAAAATGTAGTATAGAGAGGAACAGTAGTACAATTCAGACAGAAAAAAAGGAGAATGTAGTTCCATCTTTGATAAAAACGTAAAAAGAGTAACCTGAATCTGCCGTGTTCGGAGGGCACTGAGGCGCGGCCCGAGTTTTGCATCACTGTTAAAGTTCGAGAGAAATTGAAAAATACAACCTTTTGAACAGCGTAAAAAAATACAGCTGGGGAAAGAAAACCTTTGCTTTACATCTTTAGTGTTTTTGCTTTTGTTTTCAATGTTTGTTTTTTTGTCCATATAACAAATACAGCATAAAATCTAAAATGATACATCGTTTTGAGTTTTCATTCATTACAGTAAAATCAGTAGAATGGTAAATAGTATCAAAAGAACAAACAAGACAACAGGTTGGTGTGATGAGCAAGCACACGGCGTGAACAGAGAGCGAGCGGCGGAGAAAGGTTCACGGAAATAAAACCGCCACGCAGGGAGGTTCGGAGCTGACCATGTGTTCCATTAAGTAAATCCACTAGTTAAATAATATATTCTTCATATATATATATATTTATCTCATATAATCTCCACATAGATATATATATATATATATATCCGCAATATAACTCCTCCCACAGTGATTTGAAGGTAAAAGTGACACGAAGAGGATGAATATCTCTAGGACTTAAAATATATCTTCTTGCACTGAGTAAAGGGAAGTTACACATCTTCTGTATCATTAGCACTTCAGTACATGTTGTAAAATCCACTGCATATGAACAGATAACTGCTGATCCAAGGTTTTAACCCGCAAACAATCCGTGTTTCTTTAGAAAATATGTGCTTAATGAAACAACAAAAGAAGGAAAGGAAACATCTGTGGAAAACAAAATATGCATCTAGGGTAAAGTGAATGATTCTGTAGCATAACAACATTTAAAAATCTCAACAATTACAGACACGAGCAAGGATTTTCTACACTAAGCAAGTTTCCATCTGGCTTCTCTCATACATTATAGTTCAACAATAATTAAAAACAATTTTGGTTGGACAAATAGAAATTAACAGTCTTGATTGCATTTTGGAGTCAATGTATATATAATATTAAATAACAAAACAAAAATATCTAATAAAAAAAACGTTGCGCATTGAAAGAAGACACAACAGTTTATAAAGTTCCATTCAGACCCGCTTTTTGGGAAGCGAAGAAGCATAAAAGAAAATGATAATCAGGAACACAAAATAAGTGCATGTCTATGAGGCGCCATAGAGCTTCACTTTTTGTGGAACAAAGTGTTTTTCTACCTGGCAGACCTAAAGAAATAAACAAACTACATCAAATTAAACCCACGACATTTTTGTATACTTTTAACACATGGAAAATGGAGTTCTTTCAGACATCACACATGATTTTCTACACACTTCGTTCCCCTCACAACCAACGTTCAAGTGATTTCAAAATATATATATATATATATATAAACTGTATTTACTTTATAACTCAGTACCAAATATAAACAAACGTATACAGGTATTGATGTTGATTAGGTCCTCGATTACAAGTACTGCCGGTAGTTCTATAAAATGGTATGTGTGTGTGTGTCTCTTTGTGTGTGCATTAAATAAAAAGCTTAAAAACATGGCAAAGCATACCTGATAGTCGCCGTAGCACAACAGTGTTCTATAGATTAAGCTGATTACATATATGTATAACTGAGTCAGTTTAAGCTTTATGATTAGAAACATCATATATAGCCAGTAGGTCCAGTATTCTGCGACAAGCATTACAGCACCAAACGTTTCGTCATTTGGCAAAATTCAAGCTTTAAGTGAAAGTCAAATGCTTTTGTTTAATAATAAAGTGTTACTGTGACGCCGTGATTTGTATAAAGCTAGCAATAACATTTCCCCTTGTACTTTTTTTTCATTCATCTTTCCCCCCGCCCCCCAACCTCACGTTGTCTTTTCTTTTTCTTTTTCTTAAGCGTATTCAGTAGTTTTTGCGTCCTGCTAAATCTTGGTGTGCGGTCTGTTTGGCACAATACCACAGCCCTCTTAAATTAAATTATAAATATGGCTGTAATACATTAGAGTCACAAAACAGATTTTTTGGTTCCAAGATTTTTGCAGGGAAAGAAAATAAAAAATGTAAAGAATATAATAATATTTAGCGCATCTAAACAAGATCTACAGAGAAAGTTAAACATCTTCCTGTGGACAATAATGCTCTTCTTCTGTCTACAAGCACCGAGCGATATACTTTCAGATTGTGCAGAGAGCCACAGCCACTCTCTCTGCTCGCAGACAAAAACAGAAATAAAAAATTATTGATAAGACCATAATAACCTCTCTTCATAAATTAAATAATTAACATTTCGCTTTTTTAAATGATTGGCCTACCCCATCTCAAAACTACATCATTACCCTGCCCAAGTCTCCCCAACCCAAAACAGGAAGTAGAAATACATCACCAAAAACCTGATTTATCATATTATTCGTCGATAGAATCTTTCTCCTGTGGGCTCTCGGCCCAGAGTTGGACACAATTTAACTAATAAAATCTGTACATCTTGGAGTTTCCACTCTACGAAAGCTTTTCATTTTTTTTTAAATCCATCTTTTTGTCGTTGCACAATTAAGTAACCTCAAGGTTTGATAGCACTTTGGAGTTGATTGTTTACCAGCTAGTTTACATATATATTATAAACATCAACTTATTTTTAGTTTTGTTTCTCAAGCTTGTTTAAATTCTTAGTCCTCTTCCGGGGCAGTGCCAGCGTTGCCCTCACCCCAATTTGATTGGTCGTTGTCGGTGGGCTCCTCCCCATCCAGGTCCTCTCCTTCCTCGCCCTCGAAGTCTTCATCACGGGGGAACTCCATGCCCTCCTGCGTGGCCTGGTGCGAGTCGGCGCAGTCGGCACAGACGCCGTAGCGCCGCGAGCCGTGACGGATCCCGACGCTCGCCGCCAGCATGAAGATCTTCTTACACACCATGCACTTGTACTTTTTGTCCTTCTTGTGCACCTGTAGGAGAGAAGGGGGCGGGACAGAGAGGGTTGGGGAAAGGATGTGAGCATTTTTACTTAATATCCACAGAATTCCTTTTTAACCACAACAATTATTTGGTATTTACATATCTGTTCCAGGGTTTCCGTTAGCCGGTAATTACCGGTTTTTAGCAGGTCAAATTTATTAAAAAACGGTAAATTCAAAACCTGCCGGTAATAATTAGGGATGCTCCGATCGATCGGCCGCCCGTCATTATCGGCCGATATTCACTCTTAATAGTTTGATCGGTGCTCTCTATAAAGGCCGATCAGGAGAGCTGGATCTGATCGATATGGACATAAACGCGAGTGAAGTGTAACCGGACACGAGAGAGAGATCAGATCAGCTGCTGCATAATCACCTGAAGCCCCGCCCACTGTTTGAGAAACTGACGGGCTGTCAGGAGAGAGGGAGGGAGAGAGGATCCGTTTCTCCCGTGTTATTATTCAAAGTTAATGTAAACTTTTGAATAATGTACTTCATCTACTACAAGTAGTTTGTTTGAATGTAATAATTATGTTGTTTGTGGAATCATTTATTGAAAAATGAATCTGAATTTTTTTATCTGTTACGATCAGCAATATAAAAATGAGCCATTAACTGAGTTTAAACATCATTATATCCGGTCACAGTCCGGTAATTACCTGCTAACGGAAACTCTGCTACACAATTATTATTATTATTATTATTATTGAAACATGACCTGTAAGTTTCAAATTTGTCCGGTAAAATAAATTCTGTCCAGACATTTGACCGGCGAGAAAAAATCCTAGCGGAAACCCTGGTCTGTTCATATAACATTGCTAGTATTTCTGGATCATACTTATTTAATGTTTCATTTCCTCCACTCCGCCTCTAGTGTTAGACCAGGGGTGAGGAACCTCCGGCCCCCGGGCCGTATACGGCCCGCGAGACAATTTGGTACGGCCCTCGAGGTAATTTATAAACAAAGAAAATAAAATCTAGACCGAAAACAAATTAAACAAGCGAGTGCCTGTTTTTCCTGGCCAAGGTCAGGGTCCTTGAACACAACACGAGCCTAACGTGTCATCACGTGGTATATGTCTCCTCTGGGGTGCAGTTATGCCGGAGAGCACCGGAACGACGCTCAGGGACTTCCAAAAATTGCAGTACCCATAAGGAGCCGTACACATGCCGCAGTTGTTGCGTTGCTGTGTCTTTAGTTGTAAGCCCAGTGACGATCTGTTCATCTGTCATACTGATCATACAGTCAATTACTTTGTTGTTATTAGCATCTGGTTAGCTAGCTATGCTAACACATATGAGAAGCTTTTTCTACAACCAGTCAGGCACATCTTTATATGATCATTATATAGTTATTTAAAAATAAGAGAATAAAGTAAACAGGTATAAATATTATATGACAGTAAAAAAAAGTTGTTATTAATAAACAAGAATACAGTTTGAAAGGAGAGTGATTTGTAAAATATCCATAAAGAAAAATAAAATCTTCTTACAGTTCTGTTTCATATGGATGTTGAGATGTATCCATAGATCTCCTAATGTTGCTCTCAAAGTGCACCAGATTGATGCTTTAAAAAAAAAATCGGTAGGAAATAGGAAACTACATTTGCACAAATGTTGTGTCCAATATCTTTCTGTTTTGGTGGTCATGCCACAACCGTGCACGTGCCGTGCATGCATGAGTCATGGTAAGATATCTGGATTAAGAGGTTACCTTTTCTTTGCACAGCATGAAAGAAAGGCCAAATGAATGGGCTGTGATTTTAGTATTTTTAAGCAGAGGTCAATCATTTGTACGGCCCTCGGAGGAAGTTGGAAACATGTAAATGGCCCTTGAGAGGAAAAAGGTTCCCCACCCCTGTGTTAGACAAACAAATACGACAAATACGACAAAGGGAAGGTTCCATTTAAAATGCTAATATATATATTTTTGAATACTCCTTTTAATACTCTTTTTATTGTCATCGTCAAATCCTAAAATATTTGTTGTTTACATAAGTGATTGTGTAGATGATTTTTAATTGAAGGACACTTTTTTGGGAAAACATGTTTTTCCAAATAAGAAATGTGGAGCATGATGACGGTTGCAAGGTTGATATTTTTCTACATAGAGAATGTGTTTTGAAAATGTCCCATTAAGCTTAATTTAACATTCAACAGATTACGTTATTATTTGATGCAGAAAACTGCTGCCTGTCATACAACTGGTTTTGCCTCCTGATTTATAAACACGTAATGTCATATCTTAGACATACTGTAGGTCTCACATCCATTTGTTGTTAGACATTTGGTGACTAAGATACTCCATATGTTAGAAAACCAGTATCATTGCATTCAACTTCTCACTCCCTGGAGCGAAGAGCTGCCTGACACAAAACATGAGGCGGGGTGCAAAGATGCGAGGGTGGCCTAAGCTCTGTAGCGTTTGGCAGAAGATGGTGGCTGCGCCTCACACGGCGGTGTAAAAGAGAGGGTCCGTTGCATATGTGGACTCACCAGGGAATGTCTCTTGACGTGCTCGCGGCGGGTGAACAGCTTGCCGCAGATGTCACAGCTGAAGGAGCGCACGCCCGAGTGGATGATTAGGTGTCTCTTCAGCGTGCGACGGTGCTTGGCGATGTAGTTACAGTGGGGGCACTTGAGCTTATTGAGGGCTAGGTGTGAGGACTCGCCTGCGAAGAGAGAGAGAAGCAAAAACATTCAGACAAAGTGATTTAGAGACTTCATGTCTAAGGATTTTTGATTTAGCGTACATCTTAAAAACGGACAATCAAAAGAAAACATGCTTATAAAGACAAAAACGGTTCAATTGCCACACCCACTGAGAACAAGTATTTTTTTCTGCCCTCTTTTTCTCCTCTTAAAAAAACAATACCCCATTTTATTCCTACACAATAGACTGCTTGGTCACCATATGTATTGAGACCACCATGTCTTCTCTCAACTGACACGTGTTTCTTTACTAAATAAAAATATATATAAGAAACTCAACCATTGTTTTCTCTTTCAGTTAGATTTATTGCATTGGAAGAACAAACCGGAGATGGACGAAAACAATCATCATAAAAGCTACATCTGCATCTATAGATCTTCTAATGAGAGAGGGGTGTGTCAGGAACCAATATCCTGTTTATCAAATCACAGAGTTGAGATGCGGTAACCATTACGGAGAATAGGACACCACAAAGGGATGCATCACAAAAAGCCTCTTTAGCAAAAGTTTGCTCAACTGTAGATTAAACAGAATACTGCACAGCTCTGTCACTGTTGCTAAGTAACTGTACGTAAGGATGCTGGAGGTCTCATGAACAAAGGATGCAGACATGTATTAGCAGTGAATGTAAAGCAGGTCTGTTGTTGTTCTACATGGACGTAATAATGTCGTTTGGTAGAAGATATTAAAGAATTAATCATTACCAAACCAGTGGTTGGGATGGCAACTGTAACCATTTTTAAAAGAGGTTCAACTAATAACGTATTGCCTCATTATATTAAGAATATATCAATTATCAGCTTTTTTACATTATCCATAATGCTGATTATCTAGTGCATTCTGGATGTTCAGTAATATGGGGGGGCACCCGTAACATCAAACCCAATCAAATACAACAGCTTTATTCATCAACCATGAAGATCAGCTTCAATAAGATTTAAAGACGAGAGAAACAAGGTATCACATGTTTGTTTTTGGTTTTTTTCGTGTCTAAATGAGACACATCAATTTGTCTTCACACAAACAGATGTTTATGCTAAACAAACTCCTGAGGACAGCTGGGCTGACAAATAAATAAGCAACCTATTGATTCTGAAGAGCCTCCTAACAGAGTGGTAGTGCTTCAGTGTTGAAAAGGGGGGGGGGCGGGCTTTTGTTTGAGCCAGGGTGAACACAACAGAGGCGTTGTCAGGGCAGGTTGCTAGGGAGCGGAAGGAGGGGAGGGTTGATGAGAAGCAGGTCACCTGAGTATTTTCCGTGTGTGTTCTGGATAGAATTATATTTCATAATAACAATAATAATTAGTAATTGCACTGTGGCTTCATTTTTTGAGTTTTAGATTTTTTTTTAAGCTTGTTTTTAGTTGTTTTTGAATATCATTTTTTATAAATATCTTGTTGCCCCAATGTGAAATGTATAAATAAAAATGCCTCGACTTACTTTGAACCTTTAGAGGTTAAGAATACAATAGAATTTTCTTAAGTGTATTTTCCTTTTTACTTTAAGGCCAATAGGCGCTTTCCCACCAGAGTACTTTCCTCCTCCTCCTCCCCCTCCTCCCCCCTCCTCCCCCCCCCCGAACTAGGCTGATAGGAGGAGGGGGGGGGGGGCTTTGGTTTCACACCAAAAAGTAAGGAACTAGTCCCTAGTTCGCGCCACCCTTTTCACCCCCAGATAGTCCCTGCTAGAGAGGTAGTATGTTCCTGAGGAGGAAATGGTTCGTGGGTGTGTCGGCCACACTAACAATTTCTGATTGGCTGGGCGAATTGCAAACCACGCCCCGTAAAACTCCGAAAAGTTTTGTGAACCCAAAGCAGCAGAAGAAGAAGTGACGTCAGCGGCTTCATTAGTCTAATCCTCCGTCAGGGACTAAGGCTGCGGCCACACGAGGACGAATTTGGTCGTTTGCGTTACTGTTTAGTGTCATATAGACCGTTCGGCCACACGAGGACGACCGAATACGGCACAAAACGACTGAGGAAACGATAACGGGTCCCAAGGTGGATAGAAAGGCATACGCAACTCTCTGGGGGGTCAAACGGCTCCGTGTGTACGCCCTATCCGAACATTTTCAGATCACTGATAGTGATTGCGCAATAGCCCCACCTCTTCTGCTCACCTCCGCTTACCCCGCGCCATTGCTGAAGTGTTTCGCCACCAACAACAACAACAATGGCGGATCGCAGAGTTGCTATCGTGCTCCGGACGCTATTGACCATGCTACAGTTGTTTGTGCAACATCTACAGCAATAATGATGAGGCAATAGCCCCGCCTCTCCCCACCTCTGCTGATCACCCCCGCGTCAAAGTAAACTGCATCCTGAATTCAGATTATTTATCTTTCTCTCGATATGGACCTAAACGCGAGTGAAGTCTAATCTGACAGGACGGAGACACGCAGCTCTGCTCACCTGCAGCTCCTCCCGCTGCAGCGAAACACACACTTCAAGTCAGATCATCACCCTTAGCTATTTTAATTACCTCTCAAACTACCTAAACTAGTTATAAATATGTTTATTTTTACTGTCGGCCGGGTCACTCATTACTGGATCAGCTGCTGCATGAGACAGACACTGACGCTGTCCGAAGAGAGGGAGGAAAAAGAGAGGCTCCGTGTATTTTATTATTATAATAATATATAGAGTCGTTATTCATTTGTTTTAAAGCTCAATAAATAACAAAGAAGACCTTTGACCGGCACTTTTATAATTTTGTCCGGAAGATTTAAACTTTAATACACGTTGACTGGCGAAAAACGCTGCCCGGTTCCCTCGGCCCCCACCGCGGAGAATAAACAGAAGGGCAACCATGACAACCATGCTTCTTCACTGCTTTTGTGGAGGAAGTTACAGCGCCACGTACAGGCTCCTGCATATGTACTGCAGCTTCTCCAGCGGTTGGAGCTAAACGGAGCGGTCTCGTGTGGACAGACACTATCCGGATAACTATTGCGTGTGGATGGAAGCTTGTTTGTGATTGCGTTTGCGTTAATCCTATGCCTTTAGCCGTTTTCGTCCTCGTGTGGCCGCAGCCTTATTCCGGTGAGAACGCGATCTACTAGGACAGTTGGAGGGACTAAAGAGTTCGAGGGGAACAAGTACCGGGGACAAGTACCGGCTAAGTACTTGGTGTGAAAGCAGCTAATCACCCAGATACTCTTCTACCACAATTAATAACTCTTTCATTCCCTATGCATTGTGGGAAGCAAGTGTCCAACAGCACTGGTGTAGTTTTTTGAAAGCATACATTAACTTTTCGACACTGCAATCTTAACACACTGCATACATACTTATTATCAGTGCAATGTATGGCATTAGGCTGCATAGCTTTGTGTACTTTAGACAACGGCCGGCTACTCCACCACCAGTTTGAAACTAATTCGTATTTTCTGACCTAAATGAATACAATTGACTTCATTCATACCTGTACAGTTTGTAAGACACTGACATGAGCATGTCATTTTGACACAACAATTAAATAGAAATAACTATTGACTCGACTGCCTACACTCAATTAGGAAGATGCATTTAAGTTAAACATTTCAAGTTGCGTTGAAACAGTTTTTTTAGTTTAGTTTTTTTTAGTGGTAGTCTAGCGAGTGCGGCGTCTTACCATTCTCCCAGGACTCCCCTTGCTGTAAGTCCTGGATGATGCTATACTGGATCTGATTGGCCAGCTCTGGGAAAGGGGGAGGGTGGGGACAAGAGAAGCGAGAGGGAGAAAGAGAGGAGAGGTGGGTGAGAGCCTGGATGGGGGGGTTGCACACCTCACAACGCCTTGTGTCAACAACTAACCAAACCCCCCACGTGAAACAAAGGAAGTTTCAAGTCGGCACACACAAACACACAGGTCCCTACTATATGTAAAACAGTGTGCTCCCCTGGCCAGAGAACAAACTGATTGTGTAACCAGGGCTCCAGCAGGGAGGGGGTTAATGAGAGTCTGGCCCTCACACCAGCTCAGCTTACACCCAGCTTTTGAAAGCACTTGTGTGAGAGCACCTGTGTGTGTCCTGTTCCTCCAGCGCTTAGAGCCCATTAAAGACACGCCCCTGTGTGTGTCAGTGTGTGTGTGTCCATTCTACCCAGGTCAATATTTGGAATAGTGAGGACAGTCCCAGTGCATTAGAGTGGATTAGGGAGGGTGGGGAGTGCCCCTGTTAGCTTTGCACCTCGTAGGGATTTGGTAAGTTATTGTGCATTTGTGTGCATGCTGCAACAGCGACTAGTGTGTATGCAAATGCATTTCACCTGCTCCGTGTGCAGCACGCACCCTTTACAACAATCCAACAGTGTTGGTTGGAGAAGACCCAAGGATTTATTGGCCATGAGCTGTGAGGCTCATCGATGCAAGACCAGACAGCGATGGCAAAGTACTTCTATCCTTCCAACTAGCCTTCACTTTCAGCTGCTATTTTCCACTCAACAGTAGCTTTCATGTCAATCTGTAAACGATCTACCTCCAATGGGTTCAGACATTTTCCCTGCAAAAAGCTATTCATGGTTAAAGTCTCTTAAACAAGATGATTCTGTGCTTTCTCTCCCAAATGTTTAAGTTATAAACTGAACATGTTTGGGTTTAGGACAGCAGTTGAATGTAGAAAAAACATACTACTCGAACTCAAGAGATTTTTTTTGTGCCATTTGCCAAGACTATATCCAATTAAGAAACCGCCACCTTATAAACGAGAAAAATTAAAAAGCACAAATTATTTCAAGGGAAGATACGCAACAGAGAGATTACCACCATTTGGGTGACTGCGTTTCCATTCTTGGCGCATGACCACACAGATCAAACTGAGGCTAAATGAAACCCAAATGGGTTACATCACTCAGGCAAACTGGGACAGCTAATATTGGTGGATGACTGCTCATAGGCTCGGTCAAAAATATGCAAGCCAGCAAAGACTAAACGCACAAGAGGGCTGTCTAGTTTTAGATCGAGCATCTCACAACCAGAAGATGATGTTTTGGTATTTAATCATGTCCGCATGCACAACAGTAAACCCTTCGAGTCGCTTCTGCATCATTGCTTTATGGAATAATCCAATAACCCACGGCAGATAAGGCTAACCGTTGGACACGTACTCATTTTTGCTTTGGAAAGCAATATTTCAGTAAAGCGTAACTAATATTTTAGATATCATGTGGCACAGATATCTAGAGCGAGTCACATCAAATGAGCACTGTGCAAAACACAAGACTAATCAAGCCTAGACAGCACAGAGAGGCTGTGGGAACAAAATGAAAGATTTAGCAAATTAATTTATCTCCATAAAGGGTACTCATCGTGTGCGTTCCAGGAGATGTAAAACATTGCATTACTATATGGGTGTCCTGACGCTACACACAGTTTACTCCATGACACAGCAGCATTTCTACACAGAAATACTACAAAACGTAGAATATTCTTCACACACACACACACACACACACACACACACACACACACATAACTGGATCCCTCTCATTCCTACAAAACCACATGTCCTAGAACCTGAGGGCAGGGCTGATTATTAAAACATTCATACAAAATAAATTAGTTAATAAGCAGCTTTCACATCACACATGGACACTTAACTATACATTTAAAACTGTCAACTTAAAAGCTTGACTAAATACTTGTTATGGTCCAAAAGGGCCTCCTGTCACTCTGACACTACATCAGCAGAATGTGTTTCTGCATCAAATCCTTGATTTTAAGCCCTTATAGAGACTAAATATGCGCAGATCTATTTTTAAACTCTTAACATAGAGTATACTGTATGAATGAATGGTCTGCTGAGCACAAAACTATCATTTAAGGGTAAACAGTTTCCTTGAAACCTTTTACTGTGACTAACAGCCTACTTGAAGTCCTAACCATATCTTTATTTGGAAACATAGTATACATTAAGGAGAGACGTGGAGCTAAACAGCAAAGACACATGAGGAGGAGGAGAAGGTACGAGAGTTAGCACACATGCAGACAAACCTTTAGGCTATTGCAACACCCTGGATCACTTTGTGCACACATTAAAGAACCATAGGAGGAGCTGGAGGCACCAACAGCCTCCACGTGCATTTAGGGAGGCTTCTTCTTTCCCTGCATTAGGCAGTCTCTCTATTTCTCTCATACAAAATGTAGATCTCTCACACTTTCTACACACACCCTGCTCTTCACACATCACCTCCCCTCCCCCCGATCCCTACCACTTCACTTAATATGTGATATCATTATGCAGCGCCATGCCTAATGGGGCCAACAGAAGGAGAAGGCAGCAGCTATGAGAAGAGATTACTGTAAGATAAGAGCGCTACACTGTATGTGGATAGTGATGCATAGATTAAGGTAAAAAACAAGGTATCAAAAGGTCAACAGAAAGGGAGAAGATCAACGGGTGCAAAAGTTTCATCAAGAAAGATATTGGGTTTAATATTATTGCCAACCACATCATATACGGTGGTATTTTGAGGATAGTTCCATCCCCTAATTCCGTTAAGTAACTACTTTTTGTGATTTTATAGATAAACATTACCCATCTGAACCATAACATCTTCAACATCATTGCATTGCACTTAATATTATCAAATCTGTCTTCTTTTCATCAGAACTATTCTCAGCAGCCATGTGGCAACACACCTGAGACAAAGCACTCCAGGTGGGCGTCACATTGCTAAGCCCCCTGCTCTGGGGTGATTAAAGGATCATGGGGGGAGTTACTCAAGTCTTGGCTCTGCACAGCAGGTTAATAGCTAGATAAGCAACTACCCTGTTAGGGGTCACAGCAGGGACTGGATGGAAGGGTGAAAATCTATACTTTTGGTGTTGTGATCAATTATTTGATCATGAAAACTAGTGATCATGCCTGTGTTAGCGACGGGTGGCCACAAATTAGCTTTTAGCACGAAATCGATCAACATGAGTGACATGATCACATACGACCCTGACTGAATATGAAAGATCAATCACCAAAGTCATACAAAGGTGTGATCTTTAAGAGCATAATTATACTACATTTTCCAGGCTTGCAAAAAGAGGATCAAACGCTAAAGCCATAAACTTCAGGGCTATCCTCTTCAGCCCTACAGACCCCCCCCCCCCCGTAGGTTAATCATTAAATCGCAGGAATTTTTCAAAACCTACCGAATTCCATTTCAAATACAGAATTCAACCAGAGATAGTTTATGTGAGCATCATTTAGCTTCAAGTGAATGGTGGGGCAAGGAGAAACTGAATGTCACGGTAGTCTTAGTGTTTAGAGGTTAAACTGGTGGAGGGGGAGGGGGCAGGCAGAAGCATCAAGCTAGTTAGTGATGCTAGCTGACCCAACCGGTTACATTTTCCAACTAGCTTATATTGGTTGATTCCAATTTTTTTTGCTTAGTATTTATATAATCTGTCCCTCACAACTTTTTGTTTTATTTGTTTAGTGTTCCCCAAGCCATTGTCATAAATGTATTTGCAGTACTGTAGATTCTCTAAACAATGTCCAAACACAATGAATAGACGTGCAAATAAAAGACAAAGTGAAGCATTCAAATGATGTTTTTCAGGTCAGCATTATTTATCTATCTTTGAAGTACTTAGCCCTACAAATGATAATATGTCACATTCTGCATGCACCTCCCTACCTTATAGGGAGCTTGTTCCTTTGACCTACAGTGAGTATACAGTGTGACTGATAGCAATAAGAAATTCATGAGGTAACGGTGAAATCTATTTATATATCATAGGGGTAAGGATTGGCCGTTGTGAGGATATGAAGTGTGTTTAGAGCTACAAATGTGTCTCATACCGGCATTCTCGGAGAGGGAGGAGAAGTCCTCTCTCGGGAAGGAGGCAGAGGGCTGGAGGAACATCCCCTCTTCAAATCCCTCTTCAGGCTCTGGAGGAAAGTTGTACACAAAACGGCGTGTGGTGGTCTGTTTTTTCCTCCGCCCGCTTCCTGCCGCTGAATCCGGGGCTTCTCGTTTGATTGATGCGGAGGCTCCTGCAGCGCCACCTGTGACCGGCTCGTTCCAGATGAAGACCTGTCCTCTGGCCGACCGTGGGTCATTGGTCTCTCCTGAATCAGACGAGTTGTCGTTGTGGTGGCTCCAGTTACCAGAGGCTCCGGGGGTCACCAGGGCACAGCCCTCACTCCCAACCACGGTCACCTCTATGTCACTGGACTCCTCCTTTACCCTGCCACCTGTGTCTTCGTCTTCCATCGATTCCTTTCCTTGATTGTTGCTGGCCTTGATCGACAGCTTTGACAGGATGCTTGTGGCCCAGAAGTTGCTTGGCTTGCGGTCCAGGCTTCTCTGTCCGTCTTTGGACACCGTCTGCCTCTTGTTGTAGTCCACCACCACTGAATCAGGAGCCTCCTGCTTGATGCTGATATTCAGGGCATCCTTTATAAAAGCCCTGCATGAATGTACGACCTCTGTCATCTGGAGGTAACTGGCGACAGACATCACCTCAATGGCATTTTGGCTTGTGAGCAGCAGATTCCCAGAGTAGAGAAAGTCGAGGATGACGGAGAAGCCCTGCACGGCAGCAACATCCAGGTGCGTGGTCGAGGCCTGGTCCTGGGCCTCGCTCTTGGTCAGACAGTAGAGGGTTTTGAAGTAGCGGCTGCCCGCAACCAGGATGTTCTTGTGTGCGCGGAACACCTGACCCGAGACGTTTATGTTTACGTCGCAGAGGATGCCACTTTTGCGTTGCTTGTCCAGCTCCTGGAGCAGCTGGTAACAGTAGGAGTTCTCGTTGGGCTTGAGGCGGTAGTCGTCCTCTGAGCAGTGATTGGAGGGGCTGCCGTTGTCCGAGGGCCTCATTGTCTCCTATTAACATGAAAGAGAAGGAAAAAAAGAGAAAAACACATTTAATACGTGTTCTCACAAATGAGCAAAAGCAAGCACAAACAAACAAACTTGCACAAAATATTTGCCCTTCCTGAAATTCTGTCTGTACTATAAACAGGAACAGACTCCCTCGGGGCTCGCGGTGTGGCACCTTCACGAAACAGGTTCGACAGGCTCTTGTTATGGGGGGGGGGGGGGGGCAAGAGGCAATGAAAGGTGTGTTGCCGTTTGGCTGGGTAGTATTACCGAGCCCTATAAGCTATTTAATATCAAGTCCTAACCAAAAAAATAACGCAATGCCAGATAATATTATAATAAAGACTGTAATTTAACGTAAAAGGGAAAAGTATTTTCCTTTTGTAGTAAAACTTAGGCTGAGAGCACGGATATTGTGATAGGAGGGTTTTGGTTGAGTTTTAGGTAGATGGAATATTTTATTCCATTTATGCTTTAATGAAAACACCTCAACAAGATACCACTTTTGTACCTGCTTTTGTTTAGAAGTCCAAGGCAAAACAAAAATGACATCACCAAGCAAAGTGAAAAGCAAGAGACATCATCGTTCATACATCTCGAAGATCACTCTCCATTAGAATTCCCCTCTGACAGAGTTGAAATTCAACTTTTAATAATTGTATTTTATTCAAAGCAAAAGTGAAGAGTATTATAAATGTTTCAGAAGCATTCATTTAACCTCCATTTGTAGTAACACTGGAGTTAGATATTTATTTTGTCATCGTAAATGAATACTTCAACGCTGCTTTGTTTATCAACTCCAGTAGATGTGTAAGAAGACTTTACACACTTTCTATATCGTTCTCTTCAATTTGCAAGCTAGATATAAAACAGGCCATTATTGGTCCTGAAGGAAGGGCGAACTGGCAGAAGCATAGAACTGCCCTGTAACAGCCCCCCTCCCCCCTCATAGCAGGGCAGAGGGCCAGACTGGTACGGAGCAGAGAAGAGGATTTACATGTGTATGCATACTTATACATACATAATAATAAACAGCCAAAATATATGCAAACAAGACCATATACATCATCCATGTGTAGAACTCTACATTATAGTTTCACACTTTAACACACACGCAGCAGCATACATCTACGACTCATTTTAGAATTGCACAGCAGATGTCCTAATCCAGAATAATTCACATTGCTCGAGCCCACACACACACACACACACACACACACACACACACAGCTGGGGTTTCAGCTCGAGTAATTTAGATTAAATCCATTTCTCTGAGGTCCCCACCCAGCGCTCACCCCCCACCCCCTCCACACTGCAGTGCTTGTCCAGGGCAGCCTGGGCACACAGGATAGTATAGGGGGGCTTATCATCCTCTGCCACAGCTGGAGGGGAGAGATGAAGAGATATGATGGACTAAAATCAGAGGCAGAATGGGGGAGGGATTGGGAGGGGGGGAAAGTGGACATACTTTGCTGGCTAGAAGAAATGAAGAGGACAGAAATAATAAAAGGACACGAGAGCAGAATTGTAGAATTCTGGCAATGAGTTGATAGAAATAAGTGTGAAAAGAAGATGAGAAATGGTGACGGTAACATAAAAGAAAAAGAGCCTGATGGCAGGCACAACGAAAAGCGAGCGAAAGCATGAGGCAGAGATTGAGAGAGCGAGACCTTGAGCCTCGAGAAAAAAGGGCGGAGGAGAAAATGTGGAGCAGAGGGGGACGGAAAACCAGTGCGCTAGAGAGAAGGAGTTGGGTCACCCCATTTTAGCCTTCACAATAGCCCGTGTTCTCCCCGAGGCTCATTGTCCACTCACTGTAGGCCTTTGTGAAAGGTTTCGGCACTCACTCTCTTATTACACAGCAGCTCCCACTCGCAGGCATAGAAAGGAGCCAGAGAGCGTGTGGGTGAGGCGAAGAGGATGGGGAGAGAGGAGAACAATTATTCCAAGATATACACATCAAAGCCTCTGGAGAGGCATGGTCATCATGCTGAGTACTGTGGTGGAATAGATTGGTGTGGGCAAGGGCAGGAGTGCTATCACAACAAGAGGTGAGAGAAGATGAGCATCCAATCTACAATGAATTTAGTTTTTGCTGCTTTGTTTTCGTCCAGTGCTTTTTTTTTTTTTTTTCATTTGTTGAGAACAAAAAGAGCTTTCAATTTGCTGAGCAAGCCGGCAAATAAAGTTAGAAGATGGGTTGAATAGAAGGAAAAAAAAGAGACTATATGTTAGAAATGCAATACATAAACAAGTGCTTCTCAGACTCAAGAGTACCTTGGAATTTACAGATGTGTTTTATCTTTCCAACTTACTGGCCATCCCACCCCCAAGATTCCCCACAGCTTTTATCCATTACACATAGCAAGGCATTGGGCCAGAGAGGTAAGACTCTGCCTGGCAGTTCTGATAGGAGAGGTGTGTGTGTGTGTGTGTGTGTGTGTGTGTGTGTGTGTGTGTGTGTGTGTGTGTGTGTGTGTGTGTGTGTGTGTGTGTGTGTGTGTGTGTGTGTGTGTGTGTGTGTGTGTGTGTGTGTGTGTGTGTGTGTGTGTGTGTGTGTGTGTGTGTGTGTGTGTGTGTGTGTGTGTGTGTGTGTGTGTGTGTGTGTGTGTGTGTGTGTGTGTGTTGGAGTCAGGCTAGGACAGCCTGGTACTGGATAAGTTGCGCCATACTGGCCTCATCAGCAGCAGCATCATCATCATCATCATCATCATCATCATCATCATCATCATCCTTTCTCCAGATGTGCCACGTGTGAGCAGGGAGCTTAGAGAACCAGCAGACCGACCCTGCAGAGCAGATGCTGGAGGCAAAACCAGCCTGAGCCAAGAGAGAATGTGGGGACAATATCAACCTCCCCCGTTGTGACGTGGCTAGGTTTTTATTTGAGCCAGAATTGGTAGCGGTGGAAGAATGAGAGTGCAAAAAGAATCCAAGAGGGCTCTGGGAAAGAAAAATCATTTGATCTAGATACATGGACGGTTAAAAATCTACCGTGAATGGCCGATAATAACTGATTTACAGGTGGATTAAACATATCAAGATGGTCATAAAGTCAAGCTTATTGAAGGGCTTGCCTCAGCCAGACTATTTACAGATCATGTGATACAGCACTGCTCCCACTCAACATAATGAACCACCGGAGCCAGTTTTTGTTATCCTTACATGTTTGCCTCCATCCCCTCATTTGTCTACCCCAGACCACCATCAATCCAGTCCCATGACCCGCCCAGCCCTGAGGCCATCTCTGCCGGTCTTTCCCCTAACTCATCTACTGTATCCTTCCCTAACCCCCCCCGGCCCACCCCTCCTCACCCAAACCCGTCTGTCCCCAGATGCTAGAACAATACTGCAGTGTGTGTTCGGCCCAAGGTGTGGGAGGGCTGCACTGAGTGTCTCCCGGCCTCCTAACAATGCTCTGACAGAAGAGGCAGAGATAGGCGGGGGGGGAGAAAACGAGGGGAGGGTAGAGTCACTGGCAGTTTCAACATGAAGAATTTTCCCTCTGGCTCAACCCCACCCCTTTTCCTTGACCTGTGGCCCCCAATAAACATCCCATCTATCTGTTGAACTCAAGACTGCAAAGGGTGGGTCCCCTTTCCCGTTCGGGGTGACTCACTCTTAACAATGAGTCTGGTGTTATCTCAACTAAAATGAGAGGTTGTAATGACTTGTGTTATAGACATTTTTTAATTCCCACCTGGGATCAACACTTATCTTATCTTACACCCCATTTAGACCAACACAGTGATGCAGGTAAATCGTTTGTTTGGCCGTCAAACTGATTGAGGCTACGCTGATCAACAGAACAGATCTTCAGGAGCCTCATCCTGGTCTGGGTTGACTGTAAGGGTTCGGTTAACAAACATCTTAGAATTGGACATTTCATTTGTTATTGACATTCTCACAAAGAATGATAAAGGGAGACAAGAAAGCAATAGTTGAGTAACAAACAAAGAGGGGGTTTATGGAAAGGCTGTGTGTGGAGAGAACTCCACAAGAAAATATGATTGTAGATTATTGTCTCTGTAGATGGTGGCGACAGGGGATTACTCTGCAACAACCAATGTGGGTTTAACAGAGACAGACACACAAACCCTTTTACCAATTTTTGAACAAAATGAACAAAACAGTTACTAGAGAATAAATGCAACTCTTTAACGGTCCCGGATCTGTGATCTCATCTTTGATTTACGGGGAAATGCATTACTTTTGGCCAGTCTTAACCTTTTACCAGTGAGCATAGGGAATAATCTGAGCACAAGACAGTGTCGAGAACACCCCCTTTTACAAGGAGACCCACATTTACCACAGCTGCCCTGGTGTGTTAGGGGTAATCGAGTTAGGTTTAACGAATGCAGCAGAGGCCTGACTAACGTCAGGAATGGGTGAATAGAACAAAAGGTTGCCTTATAACACCATCATTCCTCTTTAATGTAGTGCCGCACAATGCTACCTTACTAAACGTACACAGCTGCTATTATTTTCAACAGTACTGTATAAGAGCGAGTATGGCTTTACTCAAAAGTCAGTCATTAGAAAAAAAATCTAATCTGAGGAACCCTAAAATATAATTCAATAAAAATCAGAATGAAATTATCTCATAATGTGGCCTGGGGACTGCATCGTCCCAGCTCTATTCTACTTGTGGAAATGACCTGGATAACCTCTCAGTGCAGTGTCAGGGGTCCTTGTTGCTAGGGAAACGCCACACCAAGCCCCTAATCCACACTTACTGCCCTCCTTACCAATCAGAGATGTGTACAAGTTAGTGGATCACTTTAAGTCATTCTGATTAGTGATAGCGTGTGCAAAGCAAGGAACTAAATGTAGTAGTACAATCCGCTCTGCTCACAAATCAGAGTCAAACAGCGCCCGCTCTTAATTCCCCTGACAGCTCAAACCAATGTCAGGATAGACAATCAGATGTGGAAATATAGAAGAAACAGAAAGTGATAATACGTTCCAGAATAAGGATTGATGGGAGAAATGCCCTTTGACACCAGATTGTTCGGGCAAATATGCACTCCCCGTTTTTATGAGGTCTCTTAAGGAGTACCATAGAATGTTGGCTACACGGCAATACAAATAATTAACCAATAAAAAGACGTCATGCACATCAATAAAGACATAGTTCACCAAAATGGTGCAGTTGATTTTGATTCTCAGCAAACAAATACTGTCACTAAGTTTATACCTACCTTAAGCTTAGGCTAACCATGTGGTCTTTATATGCCAATTAAGTAAAGAGGGACACTTTTCCAATACAGTTTAAGTCTTGTGCATATGTAATGGTGTCTTAATCATAAGATATGCCCCAAAGGTATAACATTAATGCCCATTAATTCACAAATATGTGGATGACAGGGTCAGGTGATGCTATGTCATTCTATTTACTGACATCTATTTTACCCATTCAAGTCTACTCATAAAGGGCCATGCAAGCTGTCAGGCTCCAGGCTACATGATTTACTCTCCTGCTCTTGTCCAGCCCTGCAAGTGAGACCATCTATGGATTTTGGGGGGTCATTTTAGCACAATGCCTCTAATTTAGCTCCCCAAAGGGAGGAGGAGGTGGAAGAAGAAATGCGCCAGAGGTCACCCGGGACTGCGAGCCAGCAGAACTGCTTGATGAGAGGCGGAGAGGAGGGGGGTTGGGTAGGGGTGCGGTTCCCCAAAGGCTGCTAGGGTCGAGCCCTTGCCATTTTGTGACCTTTAGCAAGCTAGCAATCAAGGCAGCTGCTGATGAAACAAAAGAGTTTGTTGTACAGTGTGTACAACAAAAACATAAGCGTATAATACCACCAACACTGTCCATTAGCTGTTGCTGACTCTTTAGTGATTTCGAAATGACTTAAAGTTGTTGTTGTTGTTGTTGTGTGACTTGTTATTAATTCTCCATTCTAAGGAAACAGCCTCCAGTGTAGCAGGTGTCAGTGGAGCAGGTTTGTGCGTGTCACTTGACTGATGAGTAGGCAGACACCGACATCCGTGTCACTCACGCTAAAAATGTGTTTGTGTGTTTCGCCATTCATTAGTAGTCGACATTAACTTCTCCAGGGGCTTTCCACTACAGTGTCTGCCTCTCTACCACCCGCTGCACAGCGAAGCTTCAAGCGGCTAACCGGCTAGGCTAGTGGTTAGCTCAGGTTAGCAGGCTGACGCTAGCTAATCAGCCGGGAGAAGGGATTGTGAAGCTTAAGTATTTTCGCCTTGTTTCAGAAGTTGTGGAAACTGACGCTAAATACTGACAAACAACACTTTTTAAGACATATGCTATGAACAATGTGCGACAGGTATTTGTTGTCACGCGAAGTCGTCATGGAGCTAACGTTACCTGTTTGGTGGGGTCATTTCTGCCGTGCTCAGAAGACAGGTGATGTCTCAGCAGCAAGGCCCTCTTGTAGTTGCGACTGCCTTTCACAAGCTCGTCGCTGTTTTTAGTGGCAATGTTGTGACACCAAGAGCAAGACATGACTCCAGTCTCCTGGCAACATTTTAGCCATGGAAATTCTTGCAACCACGAAGCATGGAATACCGAGTGTTTCTGAAGCAACTTCTGCGGTCTCATCTCTACTCCTGATTTCCTGGAGCCCGGCTCGCCCCCGGTCGCACCGCTTCCCGACTCCGTGCCTTCGTCGTTGTTACCGGCACCGTTCGCCTCTGTCGAGCTGTTCCCCTCCCTGGACCCGTCCTCCGCTTTCACGGAGCCGACACGGTCGTCCCCGGCTGCCCAGCTGCCCTCTTCCGGGTCCTCTTCCTCCTCCGCCTCGGGTTCCGTGCTATCGCTGACAGACCCAGCGCCCTCCACTCTCTTCTGCGATGATCCTTTAGCCCCGAGATCCCTGTCCTCCTCTTGATCCGGCCTGTTCCCGTTAAAATGTCGGTCTTGACAGGTCGGGGCCTCCCAGCTGTTACAGTTCCCCCCACCGATACCGCTGGACGCCGTTAACCCAGCTAATCCACCTCCTCGGAAAGCCAGCGACCTGCGGTTTCTCTCACCGGACATTTTTTCTTAATATATATTACAATCTTCCCCTTCTCAACAGTATCCCCCTTACGCAAAATATATAGTTGTAAACGATGTATTTTCCGAAAGAGATGGACCGTCGTCGTTTCTTTTCCCCGCTTTGGCCCTCCCGGTGAGAGTATGTAGGTTATGCGGAAATAAATAAAGGTTTTAAACACATAATGAATTTCAGGGTTCTCGCTGCGTCCGCGCAGGCCCCGCAGAGGTCGAATGGCAACGACTTTCCTCCCCACAATGCACCTCGACCAGAGAAAGGGGGGTTGGCAGAGGGAGGGGGCGGCTTTTAAAGGAAGATGGGGATCTGTTGATCAGCAAGGGGTCTTTGTGTTTAAAGGCGGCACCCATTTTCCGCATGCTTTTAATCTTTTGACTTTGCTTGTCTACTCAGCCCATGAATGCTGACTTGTGTGCCCCACTTACCCCTATGCTTAACGGGGTTACCATGATATTCCTATACTATTCCTATGGGAATACTACTATAACTTTTCGTGTGTCTTTTTCTACTTTGTTGATTTTTGACTGAAATCATAAACAAGATAAAGCATCAACTAAATATATATCAATATACATTTCGATAAAGTAGTTCATGCATATGTGCGAATTTATTTTGATAATTTGTTACAAATACAAATGTGTGTCCCATTACATCTAGTAATACAATTTTCAAGAATACTACTAAGTGTATGTCACTATGATATCATAATTTAAAAAATGTATTAAACCAATATTCATTTGTTAAATAATGAAAATAGACACTCATGATAATATATTGAAAACACGTGACTGTAATGAAGTCATGTGGTGTGTGAGCATGTACATGATGTAGTAACCTCAAGAGACCATAGATATTACAGCTTAGAGTACATTTTGTCATATCAACATGTATCTCAAGTTTCTGTTCCCTGTCATCGGGATCAGGTCCTGCAGGTGGCACTCTTTCATGTGGACACCTCTGTGTGTGTGTGTGTGTGTGTGTGTGTGTGTGTGTGTGTGTGTGTGTGTGTGTGTGTGTGTGTGTGTGTGTGTGTGTGTGTGTGTGTGTGTGTGTGTGTGTGTGTGTGTGTGTGTGTGTGTGTGTGTGTGTGCGCGCGTGCGTGTGCGTGCGTGTGTGTGTGGGGGTGGGTGGGTGGGGGGTGGGGGTGTGTGTGTGTTTGTAATTCTTGACATAGTTGAGTGTCTAGTTTCAATGCTGTCCAATTAAGGGCTTTACACGCAGTGTGTGAACAAGAGTTGGATGTAACCCAGGTTTTGATTACCAACGGGTGGGGGTTGCAGCCCACTGTAATGGTTAAATTCCCAAGGGTGTAATAAGGCATGTCATGTACAATTAGTATATTTATTTCTTGCTCCAGCTCATACAAGTATTGGCTTTTAACTTGTCATGATAAGCACAAGAATGAATTTGACAAATTGAGTTTCCATGCTCTGAACGCAACAGTGTCAACCTATTCTCATTTGAAATACACAAGTAACCCTTGTGATACTTTTCTGCAACTCTAATATATTTAGCTCGGTAATACTTAAATTACAATTCTATTATTATTTTTTAAATCACGTTGATTTTACCTCAATTGCAGGAACAAACTTAATTTTCCAGTTCAGTGTAGTCTCTATAAGTTATTGCCTTCAAGTTAATGTCTCCATTAAGATTGACATAGCCACAAGTTTCACTTCAACCCAGTGTCATTGACAATTGCCATAACAATAAATAATTATTAATATATTTGGATTGCAAGCATTGAAATGTCATTAACAAAATGTTATCCAATAACAGTAATTCAACTAAATGAATGAATTTAAATGCATAGGTATGTAAAAGCTAGATACATATTTATTTGAAAAATATATATATATATATATGTTTATATGTAAGCACGTTATTGTAACTTGCACTTTATAAGTATCTTAGATGTACTTTTTATTGTTGTATGATGTTCAATTTGTACACATCTTAATTGTGTTGTTGGAAGGAGCCTGAAATACTAGATATCCATTGCCTGTATTCAATGTAATTGTTGTGCATATGATCAAATGTACTTCAAAACCATAACCATTCCATATATAAAAACATTTAACTGAGGTATGACAGGTATGCACGTTTAAGTTTGAGTAATACAGTAAAATAAATATGTATATAAAGTAAAATGACGTGTCGCTGTCATACAGCTCTGCGTTGTTGATGGTGTAAACCTTGATCCACGTGCTCGCCTCTGTTTACACTGCTGCGTGATGACGTCACACGGAACCCCACCCCTCACGGCGAGCTGCCTGGCAACATGAGAGAGAGAGCAGGAAGGTCTGCAGCCGTTAAGTGAAGAACCTGCTCACTCTGGACTCCAAAACTACCAGAAACCACTCCCAGCCGTACAATGGAGGATGCAGAGACAGGTAATGCATTTTCTAAAATATCTCTCAGTAACTATGTCGTCATCTGAAAAAGGTTTCGGTAAACTTTTGTCTTATATGAAAGTTAGCAACTAGCTAACTTTGCGCAGTTAGTTGGTGCGCTGAGAACATATGCTACTGTTCACTTCAAATTCAAATACAAATGCATTTCCGTGACAATGTTTGGACTTATTGAAGAAAAATAACTATGTTGTATCTATAGAATGACAACGGTAACCAGGGATATCACGGAAGTAGAATAATACACAGCATTTGTTTAGGTTACTTCAGTGAAATAAACGAGAAAGTTGTTATTTCCATTAAGGTAAATACTTGTGGGGGCTACTTTTATATACACTAAATGGTGAATTGGGCGTAGTTTTGATACAATCAAAAGTATTCGGTTGAAGATTGTTCTTAGAGTTGATAATGATAACACATGTACGATCTTAAACTTTTACAAGTAGGTTACACCCATTTGAAAGATTATGTTCTCTAAATCTCCCCACCTTGGTTATACCTGTTCAAGTCAAGCCAAACTGTCTAGAATTTCGAACTTTTTTGAAAAAAGCAATGATTGCATACAGTTGTTTGAAAGTAGCATATTCCCGTCAGTCAATGTTGGAAGGCTGTGGGGCTTGTTAGGGAGGTCAAACAGGCCTAAGCACACGTGTGGGACTGCCAAGCATTTTTAATAAATAAATAAAAGACGAGGGGAGTGCATAATTCACAGATATGCTGTGACTGCATTGGAGCATTCCTGCGTCCTTTCCTCTCCAACACCTACTGGGACATTTCCAACCCTGCTAGGCAGCCATCTGCTCTGTTATACCTTGGCACACGTACCATCCTCCAGGTTTGTCTACTTGCATATGATACACTGTTCAAGAAATTAGACATTTTCAACAAATAGAGCTTTGGTAGGATTCAGTTAATTTGATCACAATCCCTCTTCTCCTGTACTTCCTTTGCTTATATCATGACCTTGTAGTTATTGTGGCAAGAGAGGAGTGACAGAGGTCTATTTGTTCATCCCAAGGGGGTGCCAGGTAAACAAGGCATAGCCTTGACCTCATTTCCCTTCAGCAGAAACATTCTTCAACCCCCTGGAGAAATGTAATTTCCTGATGTCTGCATGCTGTATTTCGTCTTTTTTTCTTTACCCCAAGGTGAAGAATATTGTAAGCACCAAGGAAAGGCTCAGCATATTTGAGATATTGACGGATGTTACCTTCTACTGGTTGATGATGAGGTGCTTTTTAATATCAGACTTAATCAGATGTGTTCAGTCTCTGTGCGTGAGCTAGTGGTGACCATAGTAACAGACACACTTTACCATTTCCCTGAAGTAGCTCATAATGTTTTTTATTTGGCTTAGAGGTGTTTCCATCCATGTATTTTTCATAAAATAGTTTCTGAGTCAGTTCAGGATAAGGAGTACTTGTTTGGCTGCTTGTCTTGTGACCATGGTTCCTCTTTGTTAGTGTATGTTTCCTCTGCTCTTCCTATGCGTGCAACGTTTTCCCTCAACACATTACATTATTTTCCGCCGTGTGTGTGCATCTTTTCTTTTTGTTTCTCTTAAAGTTGGCATATGTGGCAGCTTTGGCTGTCTTTTATGTAGCAGAAGTACACTTTCCTCCTTCCTTTTTGTCATTGTATTCCTTTTCAATATAATCATAGGAACTGATTAAGTTCTGCTTTTTATAGTCCTACTCTCATGGCAACAGGAGCAGGAGGTGAAGTTCACTGTATTGTAACGGATGTATGCAGGTCTCTATGGTAGCTGGCCTGGCAACATCTGCACCTGCGTCCTTGTTAATGTTTTTCCTTGAAACTGTCACCTGAGAGAAATTCAACCTGCTCAGTTACCAGTAAAAAAAAGGCACTTGAATGCATTACAGATCTTGTTTTTTGTATCTGTTTTTGTTAATTCAGTGTATTACAAATGGTGTTAAGGGGTTCTTCTCCCAAACATTTGTCAGTATTTCAAGTGGCACATAACAACAGCTGATAAGGACGAAAATGAGCTAGGTTTAGGAAGAAAGGAGGTCAGTGCGGATACTGAGTTTGTCTGACTCGCTCTGTCGTGCGTCTGCTCTCCTCTGACGGTGTCACCTCTTTCTTTTCCCTGCAATTGAATGGATTTTCTAGTCGTAACTTCAGATCATATAGTTCCTTTTTTTAGCTTGTGTTGGAATTCCTCTGCTTAAGTTGTAGCTGTATAGCACAGTTGAATTTGAGTTTGTCTTAAGGAATAGCGTATTTGCAATGGGATATTTTTTCGTTAACGGCATTGATTTTTTTTTGTCATGTCTGTATAATTACTGCGTTTTTTCTTATACAGAATACCTTAATATATCAACTATGTTAATTCTGAGGACTTTATGCCAGTGTTCTTGAAATTCCCGTCAAGTCTTTATTCCCTTAAATCTCACCAGAATATCTCACTATTTTCTAGCTTGTTTCTAGAAAGTCATGATCTGTAGGATCCTGGCTGTAGCATGTGTCTGGCATTTCCTGGCTCCTTGATAGAAGCATTTGCTCTTTTCTCAAATGAGAAGTCCAAAAGGCAGACAGTCAGGCTTACCAATCTATCTTGTTTTTCAAAATTAGTAGTCTTATGAAATTGATCATGTGCAGTGGCCAACATTTTTGCCTTATTAGATTTCAGTAAGGCACAACTGGATGCTTTCAGTTGTGAGGAAGTCTGTGTCATGGATAAGATTCCTCCAACCATGTCGGCCTACAGCTGACTTGTTTGTGTTAGCGATGCGTTTCGCTAGAAGAAAACCATATTTTCCTAGATATCTTGAGAATCAAGTTAGTCAAATGGATGTTTATCCTCTGTCCTGTTTTTAGAAATGTTTTAAACATTCTGAAAAGTGCTTTTGCATTTTACACGATGGAACATGTTGAAACATCATAGCTGTAAAACAATAATGTTCAAATAAATACTGTTCATGTCAGCATTATAGATCAAAGACAACTCGGCAGCTATCTTTATTTTGTAACTGTTCCATTGTGAGCCATCATTGAACTAAAACACACTACTCAGCTCTTAGCCTAACCAGAAAAGCTACAGTTTGTCAGCAGATCTTTACATTTCCTCTCAAAGATTAAAGGGAAATCCCCTTGTCTGTTTAAAAACTTTGATCTTTGAATGAAAGTTGAGCTGAATGAGGTGTATGATTAAAATGTTCCCTATGTTCTATGAGCTATTTATAACCGCCCTTTAAAACGTCAGCACTATGCCTAGCTTACTACTGAGAGAGTGATGAACATCACAGCTATTGCAAGACAAGTTGAGGCAAAGATAACTCTTTATAACCAGTGGGCTATGCAGTAGCCATTACATTCCTTATCATTTCACTTTTTTGTTATGGAGAATGTTTCATTAACCTGTGAGATTTGGCCGAGCAGAGGTCTCACCTGTCTGGTAGCTCTGGCATCAGACGCAGTATCTTCCAACATGACACTGTAGAGAGAAACTTTGGCTCTCACTGTCAAATGGAGCACAGTGGGTGTAGATTATACATTAACAACCTTATACCTTAACAGAAGATTTCATTTGTCATTTGGTCCCATTTTTAAAACATTTTTCCATTCAGTGAGGACTTGACATTTTTAAACAAGACCTAAAAATACAAATCTCTGTAATGTTGTCTGTAAACCACCAGTTTCCAGGGCTTCTGTTCTGCTTTTACTTCTTAACTCGGTTGTTTCGGTTGGAATATTTTTGGCAGTTGAAATCTCTAATCTAAGTCAACCATAATTGTCTAGAATCTACCTTTTTTATTTCCTTTTTTTAATAGCTTTTGAAAGTTCCCTGGGGCCTCATTTATAACGCCGTGCGTAGGATTCACGTGGGAAGGTTGCTTACTAGAAATCCAAAAAATAGTTAAAGAAATGTTCCGACATTTTCCGATTCACAAAACATTGCGTACCGGCGAGGAAACTTTAACATTTGTAGAAATAAGCTTGCTAACTTTCTTGCCAAGATTTATAAGAGGAGAGTCAATATGAAGTTCAAGCTAGCAGCCGGCTAGCTTAGCTTAGCTTGTTGACGTAGTGCCAGTGTTAAACCATCTTCCATTTACTGTACTCTTTCTACTCTTTCTCCCCCCTTAATGTTTTTTCCCATGATGCACATGTCATGTGAACTTTGTGGGCTCTCTCCCTGGATCCTCAGTCAGCCATGTCTCATGATTCTTGTTTTAGGCCAATCATGTGACAGTGTATGCCATGAATAGTGAGCTAATGGATCTCATGCGGTGCTTCATTAACCAATTGAAAATGGCTGTTTGTGCCTGGTTACAGTCCGTGTGGATGGGTGTTGTTTTTGATGCTATTTTCTTATATGGTTTATAAATCAAATGTATTAAAGAATCCGTTCCAAGAACTTGCTAAAGTTGGATCTAACTTTAAAGATTCTTTTAAAGCAAATTTATGATTGAGACAGTCTTTTTATTTATATGGGTTCATTCGTGCAATACCAGAAATGTTTCTTTTTAACAATGTCACATGATTCCAGTGTAAGCACTGTTAAGCTGGCCTGAAGTTTGGAATTAATGTTAAGTATTGATTTAAGTATTTATTGTGATATAAAACATGTATTTACAATTAAAAACATTGTTTGGAAAAACACAAAAAAATCCATTAAAAATAAATAAAAACTAGCACCAATCCTGATTGATTACCTTGAGTGTATGGAAATTATAATAAAGCTTAATTTATAAAAATGATAGGTATTTCACACAAAAAAACTAATGTTGCTGCTTTTATATTTTCTTTCTGAATATTGCATTAAGATGTGTAAACATATTTTGTTGTGAAAAGAGGGCCTATGGGTTAGGGGGCTCTCTTGGTTTTGTTGTCGGTGTGAGACCATCTGAGAAACAAGAAGAGAGGAACATTCACTGTCCTTGGTGCGAGCCTATTTGAGTGCATGCGTGCATGCTGATACTTGATCGTTTGCTTTGAGAGACTGTATGTCACTTCCTGGGCTGACCTTGCTGAATGGACGCAATGAAGCCTGACTCTGCAGATCAGGGCACAGCACAGTTACATTAGTTAGCCTTGCATGACCCAAATGATCTGGAAAGTACAGAAAAAACATATCTTTTTTGATTAAATCATGCTTTCTACTAGAAACTTCACACAGCGTCACTATACTATCTATCACCCTCAGGGTACTGTTGTGCTCAGAATGTCTTTATCTCCCTCTTAACCTCAAGCTGCAATACAGTCTTGATATATACATCCTTTGTCATAAAGTTGGTGCTGGAATGCCACCAGGCTGCTTTTCCACTCCTCTGCAGCCTTTGGTACTAGCAGGTGTGCACATAATGGCTGGCTTTTGACACTCCCTGAATGTCTTTAAATGCAACGAGACATGACCTATTTGTGCACATTTCCTATCTTCGTGCAGCATGAATTCCTTTCACAGCTATCTCTCCTTTAGACACATAAAAGTATGACATGGCACTCTCAGATTTTGCATGGCGGGAAATGTGATTTAATGTATTATGTGGTTTGCTGGTTATAACCCGTGTTGTTTGAGTAAGAAATAATGGCAGATAAATTATAATAGAGGTTGATTGAATAGAGTTGGTTTAACAATTAGTGAAATAATTATGAGCTACAGTATTTTGAACACTTTTTTTTAAATGAAAATCATAGTTGCTGACCTAATATTTACACACATATAAAGCCACATGTACATGTTCTCTTTAGTCCACATAGAGCACTTTTCCTCAAGTAGCGTACACACAATACCAAGTGCCGCCTCTGGCATGCTCTCCCCTCCATTAGCACTGACTAGCATTACTGCTGCTCCAAGCCGGACCGGCCACCCCGGATTAGCGCTTTGCCGTAATCTGGGACACTGCAGATTACGTTTTTCATCTAATGCCCACCACACATCATGTGACCAGCCCACACAAATGGGACCTCTTGTATTCCCCCCTTGGATGACCGGCTTGTTGACAGAAAGTGAGTGAGGGAGGGAATCGACAGAGAGACCTGAGAGTTATTGAAACCCGGAGTGTAACGCAATATCTCTGCAGTTTTGCTAACAGTGGCTAACATCTGAAAACGACGCTGATTGTGCAAAAGGATGTTTGAAGGATGGATTGAGCATTGACCTTTGGGATTACGGTGCAGAGGCAGGGTGTGTGTGGAGAGAGTGTGTGTGTGTTTAACAGCTGTTTGAAGACACAGGTAACTTATTAACAGCAAGAAAGGAGCAGGGAGTTCACTACGCCTCGGCCTGCTGCAGAATGGAAATCCAGCTTCACTGTGCTCTCACCACCTGAAGGGCAATAAAAACCATTTCACACACTTGGATATTGCGTTCCCTCACACACACCCCAGAGTGCAGGACGCTGTAAACAGGGAGTGAGCACGCGCCGGGATCACATGCAGGCAATCAGCACTCTGCTGGCTGTGCTGTGGTAGTGGTGGGGGTGGCAGTAGGGAGGTGGAAGTCACTCCGACCAACAAACCCTCCAGGCTGTAAACATGGAGCCCCTGGAGGAGTACCACTCGCCCTTTGACTTTGAACAAGGAGTGAACGCCAGCTACCTGTACCTCTCGCCGGCCTACAGCGACACGCCGCCCAGCTCGCCAGCTGTCAGGACCAGAGGTAATCACAAGGAGATGGAGAGGCCGGCGGGCGGAGGATGTGAGGACTTTATATGTGTGGGTGCTGGACAAACACTGGTTTGGTTAATTGGTTGCGAAGCATTTTTGGGAACAGAAAAGCTATTGCTATGATATTTTTGGTTTCTTCCAATTACCGTTTATCTCGTTTAGTTTTAAGACTTCCAGACTGTTTTATTATAAATGATTTGAACTTATTTCTATTTGTTGTTGTTGTTGTATGGATCTGATTATTTAATTACACAACTCTTCTAATGCACCAAAACTGTCTCGACACCTTGTACTGTTTCTTTCATTTGATTTAAAAATGACTTATTATTGTTTGTGAAACCTAGAAACAAGGATAATTTAATGTCATTACAGTTCATCAGAAACATCTTTATAACAAATAGGATGTATCATTTCGTTTGAAGTGTCTTTGCCAACTCAATCAGTCAAATCGATGTTTTTGTCTTTGTAATTGAGTATGGAGGTAATATGGAGGAAATCGGATCATGTTTATATCATGTTTTTGATTTGACTTAACTCAATCTATTCATACATTATTTGAATAGACTGTATTATAGACCACTTTAATGAACAGAAATACAGCATGGAATCGAGGGCAAACCATTCTACATTTCTTAAAGCTGCTTATTAGTGTCAAAAGTCACAATTACAAACTACTAATTATGAATAGACCCAAGAGCTTGTAACTTGCATGTGCTGACAGTTTGTCAAATCTTTCGTTCAGACAGCTTTATAGCTTTAAGTTGATTTCTCATGAGTTGTTACCCTCTCCTCTCTCATCGTGTGTCTGCTTTGATCTCAAACTCTCTGCGCTAACTGATGGACACACACCTACACGGCGTACATTTGCTGCTCAGCTACCTCCACACTCGCACATACAGATCTTGCATTGCTGCCTGAAGAAATATATTTCAACATTGTAAATTGGAGGTATTCAGAAAGGTGTACACCGATAAAACTTTTGTTTTTTTAAGTAAAAGAGGACCGAGGGAAAGTGAATGACATAATTCAGTCACTGAATGGGCGTCTGTTCATTAGGTGTGTGTGTAAAGCCTCTGCTGTATCATCACTGATGGGAGGAGAGGGCAAATGTAAGATGTGAGAAAGAGATGGCAGATGATGTGTGATGCTTCAGAGGAACAGCGGGGGGTGGGTTAATTAAACAGTAATGCCCATCTCTATTTCCTCTGTAAACGATTTACTGATTTGTAGTCCGGTCCCATGCATGTTTTAACTTGTAAATGTTTTCACTTGAGACATATTTAATCATCACTTCGTATTCCCACGGTGTTAATTAATGTTGGAGCGAGTAATGGCACAGCCCAGTCCTAAGATCCTGTGAGGAAATGTCTCTGTATTCTTTGTGGGAATATCATTTAGCTTCTGGTATTTCTGTCTCAGTTATAATATGTAAGAACTGGGTGTTTTGAGGAGTGATATCAAATGGAGAAAGGGTGTTTCCAATGAGGAGTGAGATGGAGGATTGGAGGAGATTATATAGGGTTTTGTTAAGGGGGGGGGGAAAGTAATAAACAGTGAAGGATCATAGGATGGAAAGAGCACACTGACATTTGTAATCATGGAGGGCTGTGAAAAACTGCTTTACATCCAAATATTTTGTTACTGCTGTTTATCTTATATGTCTCCTTGTATGAAGATGGTGTTACCTTAACCCAGTGGTTCCCAAAGTGGGGGGCGCGAGAGACCAGGAGGAAAAATGGTTATTACAACAACAACAAAAATAATAATAATAATAATATGATACAGTACTATTACGTCTGGGTCTCTGTGTTTCATTAAAGCTCGGCTCTGTGTTTGTGTGGAACGAGCCATTTTGTGTGTGAGTGAGAGAGAGAGAGAGAGAGAGAGAGAGAGAGAGAGAGAGAGGAGAGAGAGAGGAGAGAGAGGAGAGAGAGAGAGAGAGAGTAGAGAGAGAGAGAGAGAGAGAGAGAGAGGAGAATAGAGAGAGAGAGAGAGACTAAGATAGAGAGAGATCTCTCTCTCTCTCTCTCTCTCTCTCTCTCTTCACCTCTCTCTCTCTCTCTCTCTCTCTCTCTCTCTCTCTCTCTCTCTCTCTCTGCTCTCTCCTCTCTCTCTCTCGTCTCTCTCCTCTCTCTCTCTCGCTCTCTCTCTCTCTCTCTCTCTCTCTTTTTCGTTCTGTTTTCATATGGGTGAAGAGAGATGATCTCTCAAAGTGCACCAGATTGATGCATTTAACTTCAATATTTAAAAATAAATCTTCCCGGGGGAGCTAGCTTGCCCCCGGACCCCTCTATGTGAGGTCCACACACCACCTATAAAAATAGCACTTTACCCCTGCTTACACCTATATGCCTCGAGCCTTCATTGTAACTGTCACACTGTGTATTTGCGTGGGGATTGTTGCAGTAGAACATTCCACTGTAGCGACCGGTACATTAATAGGAAACCCTAAATGTTTGAGCACCCTCTATGAAACGTCAAGCTACGCCACAGCACCCCAAAATAAATATCTGGCGCCGCCACTGAGCCTGACTATTTGTGTTGGGGGGGCCCGACTTTTTTTTTGCCTGACAGAAAAAGTTTGAGAACCACTGCCTTAACCCATTTCCACTCGTATTGCTAACCTTTGCTAACCATCGGTTAGCAAAGGCTGGTAGCCTAACATATTTTACAGACATACACGAGAGTGTTATCAATCTTCTTTCTAACTCTTGGCAAGAAAGTGAACAAGCATACAGCTAATTACAAAAAATGATGATTAACCAACTAAAATGACCAGACAAATGCAGAAAAATATGTTTTTGTAGGCAAATGAAACAATGTTATTTAGTGCCCTACGGTATTCAAAGGAACAACCCAAATGTTCTTGCTAGTATCATGTTACTTGTGGTTTCAAAAGTTAAATTACATTTACAAGGTCAAGGGTTTAATTAAATGTACCTTAAGTCTATTTTGTCCGTACATCAGGCTGTACTGCATCTGGTAATAGCACATTAGAGTCCTAGTTCTTTTCTCTAGCAGTTCCTTTTTTCTAATTCCCCCCACAATGATTTATTCAACTCCAGGGTTTCCCCTTTTATTTATACACTTTCCTATTTCTGACTTTATTTCTACATTTTTACTTTAACAGTGAATATTTAAAATGATAAAGAACGAGCAGATAAGAAGAAATGGACTCCAGAGGCATGTGTGTGTATTCCCCGCTCATCTCTGACCCATTATATCCTCACCTGCTCTCTCCCGCTGCCTGAGCCCAGGATGGCTCCATCTAGAAAAGCCTTTGTATTATTGAAGCAAAGCGCGCCTACTGGGCATCTACATCAAGGATGAGTGTTCACTGTATACTGTGTGTGTGTGAGGAGTGAACATATGACTGTGTGAGAGGGGGGGTTGTGGCTGTACGGTAGAAATGAAACCTGTTCCCTCTTTGATACCACCCATCATCAAACGGCAACTTTAGCATCCTTTACTTTCCTTAAGCTTATTTCGTCCTCCAGGGGAACAGCATGTCAGCTGAGCAGGGTTTGACAACCAACATCAGCCCCCCCTCCCTCTCACACCCCCACCACCTGTTCGCTGTCATGCTGCCAACATGGGCACACACATGTGAACATGTCTTCTTAAATAAAGACGAGACTCCGCAAAGGCTCTATAGCTTCAAAGCAGACATGACTCGCCAGAGAGAGTAATACGGATGGATCTAATATTTTCTTATTTGACCTCCCAGGTTCCCAGCTACATCCAGTCTCAGTCCCTGAGGTGGGAGAAGATGCAGTGACGTCTGTCAGGCCCTCTCCTCCTCCCCCAGGCATGACAGAAGAGGAGCAGCAGGAGCTACAAGAAGAGTTGGTCAAGGTCAGTAGGGATCGGGGATTACAGAAGTCTTGGTTCACGGAGTCAAGATCAGCTGTTGGACCCGATCCAGATAGTGGAGAGGAGTTTTAAAAGCAGGCTCCATTATGTTCACTGCAGCTTTCCATAACAACAAGATGCTTATTTCAGTTCCCTGGAGCGGCTCAAGCCACTTACCTTGCTTCAGATGATTGATGTGTAATTCCCATGACAGCCAGTATTTCCAGCAGCTCTTTTGTAATGGTGGCATCTTGTTTGCTGTGATTCAACAGGAAGGAAAAAATGGAGTACATAAGTTAAATTCTCTTAGATCAAAGAACCTGAGCCTTTATTTTTTTAAAGAGCTGCCAGATTTTGAGCAGCTTCAACTTACTGGGAAACAAACTAACTTGATGCTTCCTGGCCAATCAATCAATTATTTGATCCATGAAATGTCAGGGGGAAAAAAATCCCAGTAACCAAGTTGACATTTTACAATGTCATGTTTTATTAGACTAACATTCCAAATCAAATAATCTACCATGTTAAACTTGAAAAAGCAGAACATTTTAATTTTAATTGTGTATCCCAATAGTTACTTATTAATCTCAACATATTGTCTCTATTTGGAAATAAACAGTTGATAATATTTCACCTTCACTCTCTTTATTTGGTTAAACGTGTGTGTGTGTGTGTGTGTGTGTGTGTGTGTGTGTGTGTGTGTGTGTGTGTGTGTGTGTGTGTGTGTGTGTGTGTGTGTGTGTGTGTGTGTGTGTGTGTGTGTGTGTGTGTGTGTGTGTGTGTGTGTGTGTGTGTGTGTGTGTGTGTGTGTAGGTTGAAGATGAGATCCAGACTCTGTCCCAGGTGCTGGCAGCTAAGGAGAAGCAGCTGGCGGACATTAAGAGGCAGCTGGGCATCACACCTCTCAACGAGCTGAAACAGAACTTCACCAAAACCTGGCAGGATGTCACCACCTCCATCGCGTGAGTGCCCACCCACCACAGCATGCTGCCGTCTGACCTTACAGCACACTATATTTCACTAGATACATTTCACATGGTACCAAGCTCTTCCCTTTAGATTATAGGCAATAACATCTCTCATGAGATAGCTCTGGTAGTAGCTTGTCCTCTGACCTCATGACACACAGCTCTATTATACAGCATTTCTTCATCATATACATCTTCTTTGATCATGTTTTATTCATTTCCGCACTGCATGCCTTGAATACATGGTTTTAATCCCTCAGCGCTGTTGAGAGGAGGCTCTTTCTCCTCTGAACAATAACAAAAAGGATGTCAGTGCTTTTGACAAGCTGCCTGGAGCACATGTGAAACCGTTTGATGGGTTTCAAATGAGAGGAAACGGGGAGCATTGTGATGCTTTCAGCCTTGTTAAATGAAGAAGACATTGAGGTTTAGTTCACATCTTGACGCTTCTTTTCAGTCTTTGATCTCTGTGTCTCTTCTAATCACTTTCATATCTTCTCGTTTTGCTTCCCATTCTCTCCTCTCTCTCAGCTATAAGAGGACCTCTGAAACTCTGTCCCAGGCGGGTCTGAAGGCCACGGCGGCGTTCTCCAACATGGGCTCAGCCATCACCCGGAAGCTGGAGGATGTCAGGTGAGTCAGACGGGAGACTTCAGTGAGAATAAAAGGGAATAAAATGTGTAAAGCACCATATCTCTGAGGGACAGCAGTATCTTTGATCAATCGGCCCTCAAAGTGATGGTTATATGGACTGTTAGAATCAGCCTTAATATACTAAAGTCTTCTTTAGTTGCTTTCCTATAGTCCAGCGGTTCCCAACCTGTGCATTGCAAGTGGGCCGCCAAATAATTTGCAAAACATTATGATTTGTGTGGAAACATTTCATTATTAAGATTTTTTTGTATCCTTTCTCTTTCTTGATCCTCCTTAGCAACGGTCATTACAGTCTTTGAGAGCGGTCTGTTCTCCTGGATTAACAACGTGTCACGTGTTCTGAATTGACCAATCAGAACTTTATTTAGCCTCCGTATTGTTTATGGTTGAATGTGGGCCGCGAAAAAAAATGTTATTCTTAAATTGGCCCTGAGTTGAAAAAGGTTGGGAACCGCTGTAGTCCAATTCGTTTGCACATTTTTTTTCAGCATGTCATCAATCAAATTCTACCGACTAGCCTGAAATAGAGTCATATCTACACATAAATGTAGAGGTTATTAGGTGTGTTTGTGCATACAGTACATAGCCAATGTATGGGGATAGATTAAATAGATACACTTTCTGTCCTTAAATCATACTTTCAAACTACCTTTTTCAATATCTACCAATAAACATGATATTTTCTGGTAAAACAAGGCTTAAAAAAAACAGCAACAGATTGCTCCATTGGAGATAGAGCTCCAGATATAGCCTTCACCCCCCAATCCTAATCTGTCTTCTCCCTCCTTCTCTGGGGATTACTGAGCTGCAAATAAGATTATTAGCCCCTCAAAGCAGCAGTGTGCGGAGAAATGCAGCCTCACGGATGAGCCTCCACACAGAGACCGTTTTGGGGGGGTGGGGTAGTGAGGATCGACCTGACAGGGGTCAAAGAGGGGGGATGTGTGAGTGTGTAAGGGAGAGTGTGTGTGTTTGTCGACAAGATATCCCCCCGTAATACGCAGGATTAGCACACACCCACTGTGTTAATACACAATCAATCTTAATGGGATAAAGCAAGATTTATAGGATTAATGCACTTAGAATACTCACTGATTGAACATATAGAAGATGAATGTTCTGTATGTTTGAACATGCAAGCCTGTCTTTCTCTCATTGTGTACTATTTTAAAATGACCACTAACGCCCCCTTTCTTCTCCATTATGCTGTCGGATAGTATGCGCTCATTGCAACACTCAGCTAGTATGCCTGTCATGAGGTAAGAGGAAGTTTGTGTTGATGTGACAGGCACACAGTGGAGCCCACTGAACTATAACTGTTGAATTAAATATGATCCAGGAAAAGGCTGCACTGTGTGTTTTTGCAGGACTACAGGAAATAGACTCTTGTTTGGCTTTGGATCAGTATTTCCATTTTATAACAAGGTCCTAAGTATGTAAGCTGAGTTTGTCAAAGACGACCAATGCTAATATCTACCATGAGCTATCTAGCTGCAGCTTTTATAATCTTAGCTAGACAGACCTCTCTTTCGTCCAGTTGACAGCAGCCTTGCAAAAATATGGAGATAAAAGGTATCTTTGAAACCCCAGGCAGCATCCGTTAGCTTCTGGTTTAGACGTCCGCATTCAGGAAGACGCTCGGTCCAGTGCACTACATTCCTTTCTGACCAAATGTGGAACTCAAAATTCCAGATATGAGTGAATTTGTGTAGGTCTAAATGTGTCAGATTAGAGTGTACATCCTTTTCATATTCAATTAATTTACGGATTATTACCTGAGCAATTGATTAAATAATGAATTGTTTGGTCTATAAAATGTATTTCAAACTATTTAAGGGCTGTCTTCAAATAGTTTGTTTTGTCTCACCAACAAATACATTTAGTTTTCTGTCAAAGAAGACTAAACATGTTGATATTTAAGAAGTTATAAAAACTGAACCTACTCAGTTATCCATATAGTAGCTGATTGACTATTGATAGGCTAATGTATAATTCATTTCAGCACTATGCAAGACAAAAACAAAGTAATCATGCAAACCATTCTGACCTCAAAAATATCACAGAACATTAGCATCCATCATGTTTCTGCAGCTCTCCCTCTAAGGTCTGCCTAGATTTATTAAAGTTGTATGAAACAACATTTCGAATGCTACAAATCGATATTTATGTTGACTGTTAGCTCCTCCCATCCTGTTCATTCTTGACTCTCATGGTTGTGTTTTCATGGGAATCAACACCTCTTGGCATCTTTCTGTCGAGCAGAATAACGCAGAAATGGGTCACTTTAAAATCCTACATTGTCTGTATTGAGTATCAGATGACATGACCTCTAAAGGTGTGTTATCCTGCTCCTTCTTCCTTCTGAAGAGGTGACTTGTTCATATTTTGCTGAAATTGTATTGATTGAGTATATAAGCATGTCAGATTTATTCAAATACTGTAGATTTTGTGTTTTTTTGTGTTTCATTTGACAGGAATGCAGCACCAACCTTCAAGTCCTTTGAGGAGAAAGTGGAGACTTTGAAGGTAACATTCAAAGTCTCACAAAACGCCTTACAAAACGTTGGCAGCGGAACTAATGACTATAAGGACTTATAGTATTTAACGGGAGTGTAAACAGGACATTTCACTCATTTAGTTTCATTATATTTGTGTGGAAATGTGTGTTGCCTTTTAGCAGCTTAATGAATTCTTATAGACATGGTCAGATGCTTTGTATATTAACTGAAAACATAACCATTGCAATTAGTATGTAGTAAATCTATGAATAGCTTTATCTAATAATCCCAAAGTGGAATCCAGCAAACTGAAACAGGAATATTTAGCTAGCGTTAGCCACTTTAAGCTACTGTTTTAGACCCCCAAAGGTGACTTGTTCATATTTTGTGGCAGCAGAATACCTCAGTCTATTAAACTACATGATTGTAAAAGGATGATGTTATTATTTTTATTTAAATCTTAGCCCCCAGATAAGGCTACTTAGTGAACCTTGTGTTTTAAAGAATTTTGTTTGTATGTATGTATTACTTTGAGTTACTGAATAATTCTTCCTCCTCCCTCTTCCTCAGGCTACGATCAGTCCCCCTGCCTCCTCCAGTAGCCAAGGCGAACAGGCGGGCCCCTCCAATGAGACTTTGCCCGGTGTGCCTGAAGGCTCGCCCCCCCAGGAGACTCCAATGAACTGAGACCTGCCTGACCTCCCAGTCACCCCTCCTCACTTGACCCCATCACCCCTGGACCGCCAACACTCGCCCCCTAAACCCTTTGTGTGCCAGTCTCCCTTTTATTGGAAACAAGTGACTTACCACAGCCTGTGATCTAATTGTCTGGTCTCTTTGTTTGACACGTGCGCTCTCTTGTTATCTTGTGTGGAAACTGAAAGCATGGGATGGGTGCAGGCATGGGGTCTCGTGTCGATCAGACGTATTTGAGTCTACTCTGGCTCGCTGTGGGAGAAATACTCCCTGCTGTAGGACTTCTCCTTTTCTCCCTATTTATCTGCCTTTGTCTTACCAGCAACACTCAGATGCCAAACATGTTTGTTTTTCTTTGTCAAATGAACACTGTTTAACATGTTTTTGAGTGTAACAAAAAAAACAAATATAGAAATATTACAACATTGACAAGAGAAAGATTTATACCAAAAAATACATTATTATAAGCACTTGTTTTGTCTGACTCCATTTTGTGGCTGTTTTTGGTTTATTATGGGTTACCATTTTGGGGCCTAGATCATTTCCGTTTTCTTTGTTAAAATTAGGACAACGCACAGTCCTAAATTAGTCTAACACTAGTGTCATATAGGTACCTTTTGTATACTTTACCCCACAGTACTGAGCCAACAATACTGTGTGTCACGACTGCAGCCACCAACTACAAAGCTGGTATTTCAAAACACACTTCAGAATAAAAACCTTTCCTTTTTCCATTGTTAAGAGTCCGTCAGAAAATGGGCTCCACGCTCATATAGTTACAGGAAAACAGCAGGAGAGCAAACACAGTGGAGGTTCAGCCTTGACCCGAGTTGAGAGTGAAATAAATGTGTCTCTTCCAGAGCCAGAGTCAATATTTAAACACTAGTCCATTGTTTCTGCCTGGGAGGCAACACCTAGTCTCTCCCCTTTCTGTCGATAAGCAAGGCAGAGACTCCCGTGGCAGTTTTATTGTTTACTTTTATAGAAGTATTGAACTAAATTTCCCTTAGTGTTCAAGTTTGACATTGTTATTTTAGCCATGGTAGCAGAATGGCTCTATAAATGGTAGCAGGCTGTTTGGTTAGTCCAACACTGAAATATCTTAATGATTGGAGGAATGTCATAAAATCTTTTACTAAGTCATTCATTCCCTTTGGGGGATCTTGCACTATCAGTGTCTTAATTTCTCCAATCCTTTGGTTCATCAAAACTATACAGGATTAAAAACAGTATTTAAAAAAAAAAATCTGCTTTCAAACAGACCAAAAAACCTTTTCTAAGTGTTTCAATATGGTTGTATCAGCAGTAGCCTTAATCACATAACGCTTTTCTTGAGTTGGCTTTAAATCTCATGCTGCTTTAGATGATTAAATATTATAATCTATTTCACTAAATAGTTACACTCAACATAGTTTTTTACTATGCACAAGGCTTTTGATGAAGGTAAAATAAAACTTGAAAGGCAAACCGAGCCGGTCTGAACACAGCCAAGGTTTCCTCTGATATACAGATTGAGGACACAAACATTTCTAACACTTCTCCTGTTACGATGGGCAGGACCAGCCTGGTACAAATCTTCCCCTGCTGGTGTTCAATCGCAAAACATGAATGTGAATCAACTCTCCCACTTAATCATTAGTGTAGCAGTTGGCATAAGAAACTAGATCAGTGTCCCAGGAAAACGCCAAATACGGGCTTTCTGCTGTTAAGATCTTGTTTTCGCCAACCATCACAAAAATGTGTATGTGCTATTCTGAGTTGACAGTCATGGATTTTTAACAGTACAGTATCTCCTGTCCTCATGTAACGTCACTTTCTAGCCATGACCTGGTTCCCTGAGAGATTTAGTTACAGCCTTTTATCTCAGGCATGAGGGTTTTATTTGCATTTAGGTTCATGCAAACAGTGACACACACGATTTGTTTGTTCTTTAATTGGAACCATGGAGTGAAAACATGCACTCTAATTAAAAATACCTCTGAAGAAACCTTGTTCTGAGTCTTTGTAACAATAAAGGTGAAATGGGGATTTATTCACATGCATGGGATTCCTCAAATGCAACATGCCACTGCTTTTTGAAGGATGTGACATTCTTTTTAACAAATCAGTGTGTCTACTATCAGGAAACATATCAGAATTAATTCACAGAAGGTCCAAACATGTGACTGTATGCCTTTGAAGACAAAACAAACCTCTACAGCTGCAGAGCCACATTTGAACACAAGAGGGCAGCCAAGAACAAAGACAACCCCAGATGCCTTTATCTTTCTCCATCCAAAACAACACCACTCCCTGCTGCTGTACTGACTCGGTCATAATAACGGCTCAATATTATATTTAGTAGATATTTGATAAACTTCACCTTTGGTTGTTGCTCAATAAGTCATTAACACGTTAATGAAGAAACATTCCGGGGTTTTAACGACTTATATCAGCGTGTTGTAAAAGAAAAGTGAGTAGGGAAAATGTCTTATTTAGAGTGGCTTACAAAAACAGTAAATTTCTGGTGGTCCAGTGGGTTGCTGAAGTATGTCCTTATTCAACAAGTAATATTTAATCTGTCAAGTAAACAATTATAAAATACCTCATATCCTGGTTATGGAGGCAGGTGGACCCACATGCATAGGCAACAGGAAGGAAGAAGGAAAATAATAATGTATATGTACTACACTCAGATAAAGGCAAAATAGTTACAGCTGGCTCGAAAGATGAAGAGGAACACTTTTGACCACAAAATGAAACAGAGGAAACGCACCTGCTAAATATACTGGGACAGGAGGGTGAGAGGGGCAGGTGAGAGCTGAAACTCATCAGGGCGGGGCACGCAATCACAAAGGCGGTAGAAAGGTCAAAAGGCAGGAGGTAAAACAAGACCTGACATATAACGAGAGGAAAAAGTAAAACAGGAAACAAACTAAGCCAATGACAATTTACCCATTATCATTATCTTCGAGTTCCTTAAATATTGGGAAATGTCTCCCTTTTCATCCAGAACTACATTGAGACAATACTTAAATTCTATTATTTTAAATGAACAGACAAAAGGTAAATCACAAGAAATCTGATATTGTACTTTAAAAGTAATATTGCATATGCACTGTTTTTACTTTGTTTCGAATAATGTTAAGGAGCAAAGCGCTCTTTGAACTCAGCAGAGAAGAGAGAAGACAAGTAGTACTGAATCCAACAGTACCAATTTCATTAAGAACTTATTGCACAAAATCATTTTTATCTCTAATCAAAGATGGCAGAAAACATGCATTATTGTACTCTGGAGGGGAGTTTGACAGGGGATTACTCAAAAAGTACACAGTAAAAGTACTTGATTGTACTTTTGGTAGTAGTCCAAGTAGTACTGAATCCAACAGTACCAATTTCATTAAGAACTTATTGCACAAAATCATTTTATCTCTCATCAAAGATGGCAGAAAACATGCATTATTGTACTCTGGAGGGGAGTTTGACAAAGGATTACTCAAAAAGTACACAGTAAAAGTACTTGATTGTACTTTTGGTAGTAGTCCAAGTAGTACTGAATCCAACAGTACCAATTTCATTAAGAACTTATTGCACGAAATCATTTTATCTCTCATCAAAGATGGCAGAAAACATGCATTATTGTACTCTGGAGGGGAGTTTGACAGGGGATTACTCAAAAAGTACACAGTAAAAGTGCTTGATTGTACTCGTGGTAGTAGTCCAAGTAGTACAGAATTCAGCATAACCGATTTTATTAAGAACTCATTGCAAAAAATGATTGTATCTCCCATCAAAAAGGGCAGAAAACATGCATTATTGTACTCTGGAGGGGAGTTTGACAAAGGATTACTCAAAAAGTACACAGTAAAAGTACTTGATTGTACTTTTGGTAGTAGTCCAAGTAGTACTGAATCCAACAGTACCAATTTCATTAAGAACTTATTGCACGAAATCATTTTATCTCTCATCAAAGATGGCAGAAAACATGCATTATTGTACTCTGGAGGGGAGTTTGACAAAGGATTACTCAAAAAGTACACAGTAAAAGTACTTGATTGTACTTTTGGTAGTAGTCCAAGTAGTACTGAATCCAACAGTACCAATTTTATTAAGAACTTATGGCTAAAAATTATTTTATCCCTCATCAAATATCATTGATTGATTGATCAAATATAGCATAAACACTTGTACTAGCGTCAGCGCCACTTCTCGGCAATTACCGTAAATACGCTATTAATCGCGCACTCAAAAATGAAGCGCTGCTCATTTGACCAAGCAAATGCGAGAGACGGCTGAGTTGACCGCAGTGTGTTTCGGGGCCGATTCGGAGCTGGAGCTTGAAAAGTACCGGGTTTTCCTGTTCACACCGCTGCGGAGCAGCCTCTTAGCTCCGGAATCCGGTTTGTTTCAAGTACCAACAAATTGTCCGGCCAGAGCAAAAGCACCACATACGTCACGCTTACGTCGAGGCGGGGGCAGAAGCGGGATCAACTCCTGAACAACAACAAGAAGCCCGTGTTTTATCCAGCTTGTACACAACGATGGAGAAACTTAACAAGCAGCAGTGGTCCACTGAAGAGACCAGCTACCTACTGGGAATCTGGTCTACCGAAGAGGTACAGAGGAAGCTGGAGCACAATCGGCCATTGTTGTTGTTGTCGGTGTCAGCTGTGAGGGGTTTCCGCCCGGTTTGGCTTTATGAAGCAGGCACGCAAACGGTTACATCATGACGCAAACGATGACGCAATGACGCAGCACCAGTCGGACTCTGGGCAGTGTGAAAAGAGCCTCCGCTAAACCGAAGAACCGGTTCTGAACCTGAAAAGCTCTAGCACGGAGCTTGAACTGGAGTTGCGTTGGTGTGAATGAGGTAACAGAGATAACTCTGGAGAAGGTCTTCACTGTAAACAGAGTCAAAAACAACAACAGCAATTTGTCAGAAAACACTATTAATAACAAGAACAATGGCAGTTTCTACACACACACAGATCGGATACGAATAAAATAACTGGTAGGCTACGGGAGGTAACAGTCAGTGTGTTTTCGAACAATCTTAATATAATCATAGAACCCATTTCAATATATTGTGGAAAAGTATAAGAAAACATAATTGTTGCAATATATTGCAGATGCTTGTGTGGTGTGTAAACAACACAATCCCATGAATGTGTGACAACTGTCAGTGTGTGTACTAGTAGGCCTATGATGGAGCAGGCCTTGTTTTAAATGTGCAGAGAGACACCGTTCAGTTCAAACATGGCTTAGTTTGTGTGTGAGTTTAGAAGGCAAAACAACTTGAAACAATTATAAAAAGTATCCAACATCCCTGGCAGTGACCGTATCATTCTTACGTCTGCTTGTTTTATATGAAGCTACAACAAGCGCACAGCTAGCTTAGCTTAGCACAATTACTTGAATCAAGGGGAAACCTAACTTTTTCTAACCAGCCCCTTCAGAACTCACAAATAAATACATTATATCTCACAAAACGTGAGTGTTGTTTTAGGGGGATTAACCATTAGGTGTCTGACTTTAGCGTGCCCAGGAATGTCAACCCAGTCTCACGGCATTTCGTGTTCACCAACACGACTTTTAATCTATTGATTCGTGTGCACCAACACGATTTGCCCCTTTTTTTCGTGTTGCACAGCACGACTTTAAAAGCAATGTATTTCTACTGGTAATGTGTTTCGTGCCTGCAGGCTGCAGCACGTCTTTTTCTCCGGTCGGGTCGTGGAAGACCGGAAGCTGTGTGGTTCATAAAAACATGTTCTTACTCAATATCAAGCCACAATTATTGCTTTATTTTAAATCGTATAATTTCGGACTTTTGTTGCCGTCTGTGAGGAAAATAAATGGGATACTGAAATCTGTATTTTTAAAATCTGTTTTTCCTTCTAATTTGTTATTCTTTTCAAAATAACACACAGTTATTTACTCACCAATAACACACAATTATCCTTGCTTTTATTTATTGGTTTAATTCCATAATCTCGGGCTTTTTTGGCGTCCGTCAGGAACTGAATTTCAAAATAAATATAACCGGAAACAGACGTAGCATTTCGAGCGATTACCGAAGATCCTCAGCTATGGTTTTAAGCTCGCTGATTGGATGTGTTAGCCGCAATGCATGCTGGGATTTGGTGTTTATATTATATGAAATCCGGAAAACATTTTAAAAGAATAAAATAATACTTAACTCCGAGTGCTCTTGCTTTTCTCTTTGAAAGTCATCACATAACGGCATTGTAATACACGGTTCGGCTGCATTATATATTACAGATCTGCCGTAGTTCTTTATTTAGAGAGCCCTGATGAGAAGACCTTTGGAAAAACTGGAAGAAATGCCGCCAAAACTGAATACTTGACATGGATCATAAATATATCAACAATTAAACAACATCTTCAATTTCTCTTCACACAATACGTCTCCTTGCAGTATCAACACTAATTCGGCTGACTTTTACATTTGATCTAATTCATAGATAGGTTATATTTACACCATAATGGTGCACAGCTGATATAAAAGGACTGTAGTTTTTAAAGATATTACTGATTTTCTTTGAATGTAAGAATGTAAATACTGAGTCTGAAATAGTATAGCAATATGCTGTAAAATTATGTGAAAGCATGCATAAAACTATACATCTTCAGATGTTGTACATACACACTAATAATACAGAGTTATTATGGCTGTGTGTACCTTGTGTGCACCTCCTAGTGGTTAAAGCACGTTATTGAATTATTGTTTTTATGTGTTATATTTGATTAAAAAAATATTAAGAGTACATACTTTCATAGGGGGAAAGTAAATATAGAAATATAGAATGTAAAAAATCAAGAAGATAATATAAGTGATCTCTACAATAAAACAGTTTAGTGCAGGATGTACAAAGATATTGATAGGAGGTGCAAAACAGAAAAATGAATTAACCTTTATTTAAACATTAAATAACAGATTAAGGTACAAACAAACAAAGTACTTAACGTCTAATATATTGCTTTCCTGCAATGTTAACTATGTTGAAGCACTTATTTGAACTGATATTATACATATGAATTATACTCTTATGTATGTAGATAGAATAAGAAATGTGCAGAATATGACAGTTTAATGGTGGAGGTACACACATATTGATAGATGTCTTGTAATGCACTGTTGAGGGACCTGTGACCCAAGTTTTTCATTCATTGCATAACTACACCGTAGTTTAACTTGTGTATGATATGTCAATAAACCTTTGAAAATCTTGAAAGGGATGTGCAAAATAGCCATAATATACAGTCTTTAATTAACTATTAGTAGAGAATAACGAGTAATGAATATACTTTATTACTTGTTTCCATTCATGTCAATTGCAGATACATGTTTAGTCTTCTCAAGCACCAACTATCAAATATCTCTCCTGATTGTTGGCACTTGACAATCACCTTACCTGCATTTTACTCAGGTGTAACTAAAGTCTGATTTAAGGGTTGTTTATATTTCACATAATTAATCAGAATCTGCAAAGTAACTCAAATAAATGCAGTGGAGTAAAAATACCAGGTTAACCTCTGAATTGTAGTGGTGTAGAATTACAAAGTAGCAATGAGCTGTCATGTGGGTATATATTAATGCTATATATTAATGCTGCGCATTATGGACACAAGCGATTTTCACCCATTTATTAATTATATGTTTTACATTTGATAACACCAATGTGTTTAATACTGGCAACTTCTAATTGTGGTAAAAACGAAAACGTTCAGTAGAGACGTCCCATAGAACATTTTGCGAAACACAATAGACAGCATGTGTAGTTCTGGGGGGGGCGTTCGATTCCAGTTTTGGATAGACTGGCGTGGTTTCGTTCCATTTCACACAGCTGTTTGACGCTCTGCGTAACCTTACGGGACTGTAGTCCTAAACGATAGCTGGGGATTATGTGTAGTGTCTTCGGCCATCCTAAACTCAGAAATGTTGACAATCGCAATGATGCTCGAAATGTCCCTTATAGGCCTACGTCTGTTTCCGGTTATTTTTATTTTGAAATTCAGTTCCTGACGGACACCAAAAAAGCCAGAGATTATGGAATTAAACCATTAAATAAAAGCAAGGATAATTGTGTGTTATTGGTGAGTAAATAACAGTGTGTTATTTTGAAAAGAATAACAAATTAGAAGGAAAAAATATTTAAAAATACAGATTTCAGTATCCTGAGGCTCTGAGCCCCGTTTATTTTCCTCACAGACGGCAACAGAAGTCCGAAATTATACGATTTAAAATAAAAGCAATAATTGTGGCTTGATATTGAGTAAGAACATGTTTTTAATGAACCACACAGCTTCCGGTCTCCCACGACCCGACCGGAGAAAAAGACGTGCTGCAGGCAGTCGAAATACATTGCTTTTAAAATCGTGCTGTGCAACACGAAAAAAAAAGGGGCAAATCGTGTTGGTGAACACGAATCAATAGATTAAAAATCGTGTTGGTGAACACGAAATGCCGTGAGACTGGGTTGGGAATGTTTAACTTCAAGTGTTTGTGCCAACCTGATCTCACCAGAATGCGTGACTCCACCACGACTCCTTAACACCACAATGCGTGGTGGAGTCACGAACTTTGTTACATTTGCGTGTCGGCACCACGCAAACAACCCCAATGTAAAGTGAATGAGGCTCCTTTGTCGTGGTGCACACACGCATTTCTACAACGTCCCGCAGTGAGCTTTTATTCTATACAACGTTTTTTAAATCTACTATATAGCTTAGTAACTCACGGGAGGCTTCTTTTATTTTATTTGTATTCATAATTATTTTTATTTTTCGTCAGAATGTAAAAATTACATTAGTTACGAATTTGTGTTCTCAAAAAACAGTGCATTGTGTGTAATGCAACTGTGATTTTTATTAAATTAGTTTGTTTTTAAGGAAGGCCAGAGCTTCAGCTGTGTCAAATAGATTGTTCCCTTTAGTTAACGTTATTTAAAAGATAATTATCATGTCTTGTATTACGAGCGTCCATTCCCATTGGATAACGGAGAATTTTACACCCGGAAGTAAGTAGCCTATTCTCCTTACTGTCGATTGATTTTACAGTGATATCTGCACTACTCATCGACTAAAAAACACCAAATTGTCCTTGTTAATTACACAACATTGATTGGTTTGAATTGTGTACAATGCTTTTGTATTTTCCCCCTTCGATTCGGAGAAACAAATATTGTTTCGGAGTTTTTGGACGGCAGAAGACACTACACTACCCAGAATCCTCAGCTATCGTTTGGGACTACACCATGAACCCCGTGATGATCAGCCCTCAAGCTCTTTGATTGGTTGACCTCCAGCTGCATTCCATATGAAAAAAAAACGTTTCGTAAAAGAGAAAATCATACTTTATTCAGCAGTGCTTGCTTTACTCTTTGATAGTCATCACATGAATGCATTGTAATAAATGGTTTGGCTGCATTAAATATTACACATCTGTCTTAGTTCTTTATTTATCTACAGAGATCGGGCATCAGCATAGACCGGAAACTATTCTTTTACCGTTCTGTTTTAATTTCACAATAAAGTTAGTAGTAATATTTTGTTTTTATATTATTGTTTTTTATTAACTACTAGACGACTGGGTCATGTTAAGACCATCTTTTTTTGGTTGCTATGGATTTTTTCCATCGCTTTTGTGTTACAAATATCAAAACAATAACAAAATAATATTCGTCGTAAACTAAACCAGAAACAGCAGTATATCTTATTTTGTTAACACTGTAAACTTGACAGCCTTTTAACCCAAACCACCTACTGGTTAAAGCACGTTATTACACGTTTAGAGTAATTGCAATGCAGGAAGATTGTGTTGCTTTTTAATGACTGTTTAAAATGCCTTTTTCTTAATGTCTTTCATTTTTGTAACGCACTTTTGAATGTGTTATATTTTATGAAAACATTCAAATATTAAGAGTACATACAAAATAGTGGGAAAGTAGAAGGTCAATTATATAAATATAGAATAGAAAATATCAAGAAGATACTCAAATGATATCTAGAGTAAAACAGTGTAGTGCCTGATAGGAGGATGTGCTAACTAATAAGGCTTTATTTAAAGAAATGTGCAGAATACGACAGTGTAATGGTGGAGGTACACACATTGATAGATGTCTTGTAATGCACTGTTGAGGAACCTGTGACCCAAGTTTGTCATTCATTGCATAACTACGCTATTGTGTATATGATATGTCAATAAACCTTAGAAAATCTTGAAATCTTGAAAGGGATGTGCAAAATAGCAATTATATACAGTCTTTAATGAACTATTAGAGAATAACGAGTAATGAATATGCTTTAAACGGATCTGCAGATAAATATTTAGTCTTCTCAAGCACCAACTATCAAATATCTCGCCTGATTGTTGGCACTTGACAATCACCTTCACTGAATTTCATTCAGGTGTAACTAAAGTCTGATTTAAGGCTTGTTTATATTTCACATCATTAATCCAAATCTGTAAAGTAACTAAAATAAATGTAGTGGAGTAAAAATACCAGGTTAACCTTAAAGAAAGCCCTCAGGATTATAAAAGACCACCATCACCCCAGCCACAAACGGTTCTGTCTGCTGCAGTCTGGCAGGCGGTACCGCAGCATCCGGACTAAAACCACCAGACACAGAGACAGCTTCATCCCACAGGCCAGAAGACTATTAAACACCTGAACTTAGAAATAACATTAATCTGGCTGCTACTTAGAAATTATTTATCTAATATATCATATTCCAATTACTTGTATATAGACTCTTATTGCACTATTTCACTATTTTTTCTGTGTATCTGTTTTATTGCGTAGCACTGTTGGAGGAGCCTGTGACCTAAGGGGGGGAGGGGGGTAGGACACGTTCGATTCCTGTTTTGAATAGTGTGCCGTCGATGGGTTTCATTCCATTTCAAAGTCCTTTTGGACGCTGTGTGTAAACGTCGCGCATCCAATCACAGAGGTTGAGGACTGATCACGGGGTTTGTCAAGCTAAGCACATGGTGTAGTTCCAAACGATAGCTGAGGATTCTGGGTAGTGTAGTGTCTTCGGCTATCCTAAAACGGCGAAAAAATATTTGTTTCTCCGAATCGAAGGGGGAAAATACAAAAGCATTGCACACAATTCAAACCAATCAATGTTGTGTAATTAACAAGGACAATTTGGTGTTTTTTAGTCGATGAGTAATGCAGATATCACTGTAAAATCAATCGACAGTAAGGAGAATAGGCTACTTACTTCCGGGTGTAGAATTCTCCGTTATTCAATGGGAATGGACGCTCGTAATTAGGGTTGGGTACCGAGAACCGGTTCCGGTTCGGAACCGGTTCCAACATTTCGATTCCAACGGTATCATTTAGAAATGTGAATTTCGGTTCCGCTTTTCGATTCCTGAGGAAATGTTTCTCGCCGCTCTCCGTAGCCTACTGCATGACTGCAGCGGGGCGGGAAATGTAGCGTTGTATCTACATTTCCTACAGTGTAACCTGAGACCAGGGCCGGCCTGTCGCACTGGCATTATAAATGTTCGCCTAGGGCGCCAGATCTGTGGAGGCGCTGCGCTGACAGCTCTGGGAGAAAAAATAAATGTTTTGACCGTTGGTGCTCATCCTAATTTTCGGCCTTGATGTAACAACATTCATAATTAAGTAAATGTAACACCCTTTTCATCCCGGTTACACTTTTCATTTGCCCTGTACGATGGGCGCTGCAAGTGATGAAAATGGGGGATGTTGGCTTATCTGGCAACCGCAGGTCACGAGGGTGCACTGGAACCGGCGCTGTTGTTATTAGCATCTGGTGCTAGCTGCTCTTACGGAAGAAGAAGAAGATGTTTCTACAATGATGTGGAGGGAGAGTCCTCTCCAGTCAGACTGAGAGGCTGATAACTTCAGCTCAGTGAGGTAAAGGACTCGCAGTGTTTAGATAGTTCACTTTAGTCTAAGTTATCTCAGTGGGTCTCAAACGTTTTGATCACAATTTATGTAAACACATATTTCCAAGGCACTCTTTTATAATTATTGGGATAAAACATGTTTGAAATCATTCCAATGTATACTATAGGACAGTAAACCAGACATATCGTTTAAAACTGGAGAGATAAAAAAATATGCATAAATAAAATAGTAAAATAAGATATGAATGAACAACAAAAATAAAATGCATTACATGTAGGCTATTTGTTATTTAATTATTCAAATGTAAACCGATCTTTTTCATATGGGTGTTTGGAGGTGTACCCCCTAGATCTAGTCTCTAGTAATTCTGCGTGTGCACCAGATTGAAGCATTTTACTTCAAAATGTTCAAACATTTCTTCCCGGTATGCCTGAGAAGGCAGATATGCTTGTTTTTCTCAACAAGAACTGTTTTTAAAAGTTGAACTGTTGTAGCTTCAGGGGTTCTCAGGTTAAAGTTACATAGCAGTGAATATAAACAGACTGATTAATGTGAATATTACTTTAAACTAACCTGTGTAAAAGTTTCTCGAATAAATGTAATTTTTTTGGTGGAAGAAGCATGTATCATTTTTTTACCCTGCCCCTCAAAGAATCGGAATCGAGAACCGTTATCGAAAAGTAGAATCGGAATCGGAATCGGAATCGTGGAAATTCAAACGATACCCAACCCTACTCGTAATACAATACAGAGGACATGATCATTATCTTTTAAATAACGTTAACTGAAGGGAACAATCTATTTGACACAGCTGAAGCTCTGGCCTTCCTTAAAAACTAACTAATTTAATAAAAATCACAGTTGCATTACACACAATGCACTGTTTTTTGAGAACACAAATTCGTAACTAATGTAATTTTACATTCTGACGAAAAATAAAAATTATTATGAATACAAATAAAATAAAAGAAGCCTCCCGTGAGTTACTAAGCTATATAGTAGATTTTAAAAACGTTGTATAGAATAAAAGCTCACTGCGGGACGTTGTAGAAATGCGTGTGTGCACCACGACAAAGGAACCTCATTCACTTTACATTGGGGTTGTTTGCGTGGTGCCGACACGCAAATGTAACAAAGTTCGTGACTCCACCACGCATTGTGGTGTTAAGGAGTCGTGGTGGAGTCACGCATTCTGGTGAGATCAGGTTGGTTTGTGCTTGGTTAAGCTAATCATGCTACTAGTGATAGCATCACGGTCATATTCAGAAAATAGACAAGAAACACAGTTCAAAAAAAGTAGATTTGGTTACAGGCCAGTTGTAGGCCTACAGACAGAGCCAGACTAGCTGACACCATTTTAAATCTTTATGCTAACCAGAATGTAGCGTCATATTTTAAGATTTAAACATGAGAGTAGAATCAATCTCAACTAACACATCAATACAAATAGACTTAAAACAAAGTTTTAGAAGTGCTGGCAAGCCATTTTTTGTTACCTTCTGACAGAGCCAGGCTAGCTGTTTTCCCCGGTTTCCATTCTCCATGCTAGGCTTAGCTCATATAACTATAGCATACATGAGAGCGGAATCAATCTTTTTGATGGAACTCTCGGCAAGAATGCCATATTTCCAAAATGAAACGCTATTAATTTGAAGTTCAAGCGCTTCCTGTATATCACTACATAACTCTCTCTTTATCTTGTGTTTCCAGATCAAAAACACTTGATTAAATCTGGTCCATATGGGCCTCTTTCTTTCTCCGTGCCCGCCACATTTCTTTGAACCTCCTGCGCCCTCAAAGCAAAGGGAAGCTATTAATTTCATGGACAGCAACGATTCTTATCAACTGAGGTCACAGATGGAGCCTTCGTACATTTGCTGTTTTTCATCGTCCTCATCAATTATTCAATGTCTTGGACACAGACGGACACTCTGGCTCCTCTGCACCTCAACCTGCTGCTCGAACGCCTCAGCAGAGCAGACAGACAAAGTCATTAATGCCTGGATACACATCTCTACAATCATTGCATCATGTGAAATGTCAGTGAACTTCAACCAGATGCAATGTGAATCCATGTTTCGCATCATAAACTCCTCACATTTCATTTTGGTCATCTGATGGAGGGCAACGCTCTGCAGACGCAAGCGTTTATGATAATGAAGCACACACACTTTGACAGGTCTGAAAAAAGCAGCATGGGGAGGTTTTATTATGTCAATGTACTAGTTGATAATGCATGAGGTATGACAGCTTGCACATTGAAACGTGAATTTATGGCCGCAGGAATGGCTTGATCTCAGAGTAGGGGTGAACACACACATGCTCAGTAATCTTCTATTCTTACACACACACAAACAAACAGACAAACAGTGGAGGTGTTAGTGCTACATGGAGCAGATGGGATATTCCTTGGGCGGTCATGTGAAACACACACTTCATCATCTCTTGCCACACACACACACACACACACACACACACACACACACACACACACACACACACACACACACACACACACACACACACACACACACACACACACACACACACACACACACACACACACACACACACACACACACACACACACACACACACACACACACACACACACACACACACACACACACACACACACACACACGATGCCATGAGTTTGACCCAGCAGCCTCTCACCAGTGAGTTCTTCACATCATCACAGGATTAGACCTAAAGCTACGGGGACATATGTTGAGCAACAGGAGCACATATTGCCCGAATGACATGATCTAACATAGTTGGCTTTCACACCTCTTTCACTCATATTGTGTATCTGTGTGTGTCCGTTTGTGTGTGTGTCCGTTTGTGTGTGTGTGTGTGTGTGTGTGTGTGTGTGTGCGTGCGCCTTGGTTGTGTGATTTATGCATGAGTGCAGTAACAGAAGTTCTGCCCAAAAGGTATTTATGAAAAATAAAACATAGCAATGCAATGTTTGCAGCTGAGATATTTAGTTGCATATTGAAATGCTTGCTTTATAAATTCCACTTGATAAATGATGCAGGGTGATATTAATGTTGCAGTTGAAAGGTGGATTAGAAAAGGAAAGAGCCGTGCCAATTTAGAAAAACATCCGGCATCTTCAAGCCTTTTTAGCGCTGAATGATAAATGTTGTCTCATTCATCCTGCAGCCATGATACTGTTACTCCTGATGACCCAGAGGAAATACACTCTTCTAGCTCATCCCGTAGTCCTTTTCTCCACACAAATATAAAACAAGCAGAGTGGTTAGGAGAGGCTTTGGGAGACAAGTAATTCATATCAGAGTCGACAGTGTTTGAAGTATCAGAGCACTCTTGTCTCATTAATAATTGTGCAGCCTTCAGCAAAACGCAATTTTCTCCTAACTTGTTTTTTAGGACGAGATGTTTGAGGTAATTGATACTAATTGGAGGAGACACATTCAGTGAAATCAGACCAGAATATATTGCTTTTGTTTTGTATGAAAGAGTCAGCCTGCACATCTGCCAACAGTTTTTTAATACTTTCTCTTCTTGTCTTGCACTGACCCGGACCCCACATAAAAAGGCTAACTTTTATAGGAATAATTGACATTTTGGGAAACATGCTTATTTGTTATCTTGCTGAGAGTTTAACACAATGATAGGTTTGACTATTGTTTGGCTCAGAACATTAACTTGATTGAGGCGCCGCCAACATCCCCGAGCTAAGAAATTGTTCCGCAAAAAAACCTGCACATAAAAGCAAATTGTAGTTTTTACACTTGTTTTTTTTGCACTGATTACCCAAACAAGATATTTTGTGTGAATAACATACATTTAAGGTTTTGTATGGGGAGTTCCCCTATTTTCCCTAGTCTTTATGCTAAGCTAAACAGCTGGTGGCTGTGGTTTTCTATTTGGCAAAGTGGTATCAATCTTCTTATTTATCGCTCAGCAAGTTGCATGCTAAAAATGTGCTTATATATCTCGATGGTGAAATATTCCTTTGACATTTCTACAATACTTTTGATGCACCAAAAGCTGACACTGCCTATGAAAGGACATCCTGAGCTTCACCTCAGGAAAGAAATAGTGGGCTACCCCTTCAAGAAAACAACATCTCTCCTGTTAATGTCTGATAATGTAGTGTCAACATTTTACAACCAACTGTGTCACCAAATGTGCGGTCCATGAACAAATCTGGAGAATCTACAATTTAAGTGTACAGTCTGGAAACACTTATAAAACATTTACATTTAGAGGCTTCAAGAGGATATAAAACGCAACATACTGTGCCGGCCACATCAGGGTGGAGAGCAGCCTCAAGTCTTGAACAAGCGTGGATAGGCCACAACAAGGTTAACATATTATACATGTGGTATAAGAAATTCACTTCTTATTGTATAAGTACCACATGGTTTTGGCCTCATCCGATTAGACACAGATGGAAAATATCATCTTGTTAAAGCTCCCGGTGTGTTTTCAGCAGAGGGTTTGGGATGCAGCTGGAGGAAGAACAACTGAGACTTCACACCTCTTCATAACTCCAGCTGGATCTGTTCCCCTCTCTCAAAGCGAGGCTTTAGTGCACAGCCTCCTCTAGTGATCCGTCTTCCAGAAGCATCCGCCTCTACTCTCCTGGGACCGGCTAACTGTTAATACACACACACGAGGATGGAGAGAGCTTCACTGTGACTAACAAATTGGCCCGTGCCAGGAGGGAATCACAGGTACTTCTGGCTCTTTTGAACAAATGAGAAAACATGAGATGTTTCTCTCTGTATCGTAAGTTTGTAAAAGCAAAATCTAGTTTGCTGATGAAATTAAATTAAAGAACATTGAGGCAAGCCCGGCTGCTCCCAACCCATCATGTACGACGAAGCACAAATAGAGCCCATTTATATAAAGACATGTATTTGCATGCACATGCAGTATTACAAATACAGTTAGACCAGAGTATGTAGTATCCTGGTACATGATTGTAATAAGTACAAAACAGCCAATGAGATGATGCAGTTTAAAGAGTATTCTGTTCAAACTGAAAGAGCTGTAAAATATTCTTAAATGTTGATATTCTGAATAAATTCAGGCTGAGAAAGCAGGTTACTTTGGAAATCCTTAAAAACGGATCGTCTCACTGACTGTTTCACAGGCTGTTTGCTAAGTGAGGCGTCCTTGATTTCCTAAACATTTCTACTACAACAGCAATTGTTCACATCAACATACACTAACCTACAAGCCCTTGTAAGTAAGGGAGAGGGGAAGTGTTGTTTGGGAAAACAAAGAGAAGTAGTAACAAGTGAAAAAAAACATCATACATTTGGATCCAAAAAAAAAGTAACAGCAAATAGTAGAAAAGTCGTATTTGCAACAACTTTCTAGATCCGAGACCAAAGGGGCCCCTGAACGCAACTCACAGGACATTTCTTTGTATCACAAATCTTTGAATTATAGGTATAGAAAGCAGACCAGCCAGCACCAGAAACATCCATCATCGTCGCTGTGGCCCTAGACACTTTAAAATCACACCTCCACACAGTTTCTAAACACCTGAAGAGGTCCACTCTAGAAACTCTACGCTCATCAAGGCAGATTCAGGACTCCTATATTCCTCCAGATGACCCTAATGGGGTCAAAGCAGCTCCTGGAAACACAACCCAAGGACTTTTTATTCATATTTGAGGGGAAGGCCCCAAAAACTGTGTGTGTGTGTCACAATCCTGAATGAAAGATGGAGGGTCCCTCCTCTTTTTATTGACAGCACCACCGCCCTACCCGCATGGTTGCCATAGAAACTAACAGTTACTGGGATGTTTGACTTCACACTGCTACTAAATCCATACTCAGGGTCATGCAAGGCAACGCTTTGACTGCACAGGTGAACTCCACTCTGCGCATGTCTTTCATAACAAAGCACAATTGAATACTAATCCAGTCATTCTCACATCGTGTCTGACTGCCACCTGCTGCAGATACTGTGTGGTGGTTTTTTTTCTGCAGAACACAAGAGGGTATGTGTGCAGGCGCTGCAGGGCAACAGAAAACAACTCTGTGGGCATGTGCTGACATGTTTTATCGGCCGCTACAAGTGCATGGCTAATCTGCAACCGCAGAGCTGATGGGGACACCTGACTGAAGGGAAACCTGACACTCTAATTTCAATTTCCAGAGCAAATACAAATGGAAATGAGAAGATTTTTTAGAATTCAATTCAGAGATGTCACATCAATATACTGATACATACTGATACCATAGCTTGGATATACTGTGCTGCAGCTTAATCTGTAGCCTATATATTGTAGATTATATTGAGCTATACTTGGATGATATAAGGTGCAATAAGTGTCAGCCTCCTGTCACAAACCAGTCTTGTCATGTATGAAATATTGATCTCAGTAAGGATCAGCTGCATACATCATGAATGCTTATAAAACTGTCAACATATGAACTGCAGTTAAAGCCATCACTGCTCAGAAGCTACGCTGGACAACATGCATGGACATATCGTGTGTGTGTGTGTGTGTGTGTTTCTGGACATTTACATTGAGGGTCCCTCAAAACTCACAAGAGTTGATTTTTATGTCGTCCGTAAGCAGAATAATGCTATCTTGTTTTATTCAGTCTATAAATCATGGCAGAACGCTCAGCCCTTTATTAGGCGGCAGAGGAGGGGGTAAACACAGCAGAGAACAAAAGCCAGAGCAGCGGCTCAATATGAAGGGAGACACAAAAGAAGTGCTCATAAGTATTCATATCACTCGCACTAGACTAGAGCAACAAGACCGCCTATTGTGGCTCTTTGATGCCAGTTTTCATTCTGCTGTGCGAACACATGTTTATGTAATGCTGTGTTTAGATGCTCTCTCCCCCAGGTCGCAGGGCTGCCAGCTCACTTCTACTCTAATGTGAATAAGTTAGATGATCAGATCAGAAGCACGACGCCATATGGCCTGTTTGGCATCCATCCATCCATCCATCTTCTCCCGCTTATCCGTGGTCGGGTCGCGGGGGTAGCAGTTCCAGCAGAGAGCCCCAAACTTTCTTTTCCCTGGCGACATCAACCAGCTCTGACTGGGGGATCCCAAGGCGCTCCCAGGCCAGCGAAGAGATATAATCCCTCCACCTGGTCCTAGGTCTACCCCTTGGTCTCTTCCCAGCTGGACGTGCCTGGAACACCTCCCTAGGGAGGCGCCCAGGTGGCATCCTAACTAGGTGCCCGAACCACCTCAACTGGCTTCTTTCGACGCGAAGGAGGAGCGGCTCAACTCCGAGTCCCTCCCTGATGACCGAACTTCTCACCTTATCTCTAAGGGAGACACCAGCCACCCGGCGGAGGAAACCCATCTCGGCCGCTTGTATCCGCGATCTCGTTCTTTGGCATCAGGGTAAATATAAGAGTCATTATCCTTCTTCGTTTTGCCCAAAAGGAAGTCAATTATCCAATAACCGAAACATTTCACATGTTCATCTGTCGGGTGCAAATGGACTGTGATGTCAGTTCAAATGACCATTTCCTGCTTTTACGAGCAACCACAGGTGAGTTTGTGTTGCTCTTAAAAGCTATATTGCCATGTTTAATGTTTGTGGGAAGTTCAGTTTGTATATTAGCTGATGAAACCATCTCAACTTTGGGCCTATTAACTCACTCCTTCTGAAGCTTTCGACAGTGTCAGATGCTTTTCATCACTAGAGCGTATGCTTAGTTCTTATCAAATCAAAGAAACATGTACAATTTTAACAATTCCTTGACAAATGATGCCATGAATGAAGACTGTGATATGGGTGAAAGCTAAATGAACCTTAGGCTGATGTTTGGGGAATAGCAACATATTTGTTGTTCTCTAAAATAAGATTTTTTGAAGCAATAAATTAAAATAAATGACCATGTTCTTTGCATTTACCTACATGACTGAGGTCAACAAATAGGCACGGAGCAATGAGCACTGGTCACCAAAATAAAAGCATGAACACTGATGACGCAGGTGAGAAAAAACAGAGGGTTGGGGGCGACCACCCCACTAACTGGTGTCTGGACACTTTGTAGGCTTGAGGCATGGTGTTTTTATTTTCATGTTCTACAGCATAACATTGTGTACAAAAAATGGAGTTAGTATGACCAGGGGACAACATGGGAGAAACAGAATGGGATATAGCACCTCCATTTCTCCACGTCCGTGTCCACAGCACCAAAATGCAAAAAGGTATGCAAAGACAGACCTGGGCTGAGAATCTGTGAATGAACCCTCAATGCGGCGGCCATCTTTGAGCCATTGGTGATGAATGGACCCAAAGATGTTCTCAGTACAACAATGCACAGTCCAAAAACAAATCCCAGAGTTTCAACAGAGATGGTAAGGTTTGAGAAATATGGCAGTAACTCTCTTTTGGAGGGTTTGGATTTACCCCAAACAAGGGTGTGAGATTAGTTTATTTTGTCCGACTCTTACTACAAGCCATGAGATGGTGACAGTGGCTCAGAGCATATTTTAAAGTGAGCTGCCTAGAGATGCTGCCATTAAACATATCCAGCCTGAACCTCTGGATAACTTCTGTAGGGACTTGTTCCTGGACAGAATCTGATTGGCAGCCAGATTTTTCCACAGTTCAATGGAGGAGACGGTCCTGCCACCATGAAGCACCACCATGATGGAGAAAGAGCAGTGGGAAGTGCATGGAGTTAAAACAAAAAAACGACATCTGCCACATCCAGCCAATGGCGGCCGCACCAACAAAAAACATCTTTCAACTCAAAAGCGTTGGTTTGTCAGCTGACAGACGCGCCACGGGCCATTTGACAAAGGTGTGGAGCTCCTTGGGAGGAGCGAGAGTAACGCTGGAGGGGGGAGGGGGGGTGGCAGAGCACAGTGCTCCAGCGTAGCTACTTTGCCTGGGGCTCCTTCACATCCATACACTGAAGTGTGTCACTGCACACATGAGTGCAAACACACCCGAGATGTCAATCAAACTAATTGCAAGTGGGCCTGAATGGCACCCAGAGAGGTGAATTGGAAATAAGATAAAGGTTTTAATCAACTGTGGATTTCGACCGCTTAGCAGCAGCGGCAGCAGGGGGGAGGGGCCTACGTGAAGGCGCTGCAGGCGGGTCACCTTGCCTGGGCTTCCCCCTAACAATACAAAAAACTTTTAGCAGAACATGAAAACAAAATGTATAAACAGTATATGTCATCATTTATATATATATATGGAAAAAATATAAAACAAACAGCCAAATCAATGTCTTTTTTTGCTTTTGAAAATGTCAACATGTTTTTTCTTTACATATATATAGATTTGTCTTTTCTTAAACAATAATACGTTCACAAAATACAATGGCAAACCAGTTTGGAGATAATCTAAATATGTCTTACTGAAACATCAAATGTAATAACATGGAAGAAGCACAATGATTTTTTTCAAGAGTGACTTAAGGCTATCCCTAAATTCAAAACAACAGTAGCCAGACAGGTTGAACGGCACATTTCCTCACAATGTCATACTTGAACCTGTCTTGTTCATAAGGTGGCAAATGTAATGACCGAGGTAACGGGTCATAAACATGGAGCTTAGAGAAAATACAAGAATGACATATATACACATGAACACACAAAAACAAATAGAGACGAAATAGAAACAGCTGAGCAAACCTAACAGAGCTACCATTTTACCATCAGGTGGGAAAAGGCTGCACTGTGAAATGGGCGAGCGAGCGAGTTTATAGCTGGTGTTGGTTTCCAATAATTCTGGGGGGAAAAATAATCTGTGAACTGCCAATAAAGATTTTCGCATGCATTTGAGAAAATATTCAATAATGAAGAGAGTAAATGCAGAATCAGTATCACATATATAGTATATGTGTCTGTTTGTAGAAACAACATTTCAATCTATTTCAGTACACTGTAATAAAGTAGAGCGTGGCCCCAGGTGAAAAAGAGTTGGTCCATTATCACTACAGAGTGAATATCTGTAAACTTTTTGGGCTTTGACAATTTATTTCCTGCCTGAGCCAACAAGGAGGCGGAAACTCAAATGAACACATTCAAAAGACAAATCAGACATTTGTACCTTTCCCCCTCTCGACTTCTCAGTAACAATATTACGTGGCGGACTCTCCGAACAGCTGGAGTCAAAGCTTTGCTTGCATGTTGCCAAGTGAAGAAAGTGTGCAGTGCACATTGAACAACAAGGAGTGACCTGATCAAGTGCCTATAAATAATTTCTCCAAAACTCTTAGAGCAAATAATGGTTCAAAATGGGGGTAACCATATTCTGTGTGATCAAATGTTTGCTTTTAGTTGCTCTTATTTTCTTTTAGAAGTTGTAAATGAAAAGGGCTCGTGGAAGATAGCAACATTTTCAATTCTCAATAGCACCAAGTGCCCCGTTGTCACACATACAGTGCAAGTATCTTACTTTTGGTTTTCAGCCCTCCCCCTTTGGTTAACAGATGATCAAGATGCGCCTCTGCGGCGTCCGTAAACACAAAGATATTGTGTTTCCTTTAGGAAGGTGTAAAGGTTGGCTGAGGAGGAGGGCAGTCTGTCTCTCTGTGTGTGGTCAAAGGTGTTTATCTGTTCGTGGCCTCGCACGCTGACTCCATGCTTCCAGTGCTGTCAGGAAGCTTTTTTTAACACACTTTCTGCAGGTGGTAGGTAAACAGTGTTGGTTTTGTCAAAACAAATACATCAACAACAATAAACATGGTGAACACCTCAACAAAAACAAAGAAAGAGAATAAGATACAGGAGTTTTTGGTTGCAAAGTGAAAGAGAGAAGCTATTGAGACTGTGCTGTTCTGTATAACTCCATGTGTCAGCTGCTGGTTGTTGCTTTCTTTAGAATCACATCCCTGATAAAGCAAAGGAAATGAATCAACTGGATAAAAAGTGACATAGAAAACTGATTGAGTGTGAATACCTGTGTTTGTTTGTGTGTGAACGCATGGTCCATCTGCTTTCCCTGACTGTAAATCGTATCTTTTTTTGCATTGCTCATTCACCATGTGTCTCTCTCTTCCTCTCTTCCTCTCCACATGTCAGCCGGCCCTCTCGGCTCGGTCGTACATTCCCAGCGGCTGTCAGGAGCGAAGAGCAGGTGAGGAGCCGGTAGAGAGGCTGGCATGTCGCTGGCATGTCGGTGATAAAAGATCACCTCAAAACAAGACACGAACAAGTCTAAGGGAGAACAAAAACTGCGAGCTTTAACGCTGTGCTTTCACGTTCTTCAAAAATGGCAGCAAAGAGGCTCAATCTTCTTTTGGATAAAAAAGTGAAGATTCTTTTCATTTACTGAAACACACTCCTTCTTTGACTAGACTTTCCATTTAAAAACCAGAGCTTTACAAAACATATAAAGATGCAACACTGAACCCAACATAAAAAACAGGAAACATCTTTAGATCTATATTTTCTTTACACTGTTTAGCTGCATTGGGGTTTCCCAAAACTGGGAATGGTGGGAATGGCGAGGACGGCAATGTGAAAGGTGACTCTGTTTTGGTCCCTTCCCCAGCTGGAGTTCAGTTGAGGGGGGGGGGGGGGGGGCGATTTTGAGCTGAAGAAAACAAAATGCATGCAAAACTATGCCCCTCCCCCTTTTCTCTGGCCAAAGGCAGCCGTGCACGTTGGGGTGGCGCTTTGAAGTTGGTGAGGAACGTTCAGTCGGTGAATCTCTGGCAGGCTTTCTTCCAGCGGCAGGCGGTGCACCACATGTCGCGGTTCTCCATCCCGTACACCTTACGGCACTTCTTCCCCTCACCGCGCACCTTCCGACTGAGAGGGAGAAGTGGATACATTATAAATCATCATCCGTTTAAATGATCAAGTGCACTATCATTCAAAAAACCAGTGGTGAAAACATTGAAATCAAATTGTTAGACTACTAAAATACACTCTTTGGTGCATTTTCGTTAAGAGCAACATGAGATGATCATTCCCTTTGTACAGAGCCAGGCTACCTGTTTCCATCTGTTTCAAGTCTTTATGCTAAGCTAAGCTAAGCTAACCAGTTGCTTGCTGTATGAGAGTTGTAATCACACTTCTTATGTGACTTAAGAAAGCATATAATAGTTGCATTTCTCAAAATGTCAAACTATTCTCCTGTGTTTTGCCTTTTCTAATTGCAGCTAAACGCCCATCAACAAACTACAAGGTTGTGATGTGTTAAAAAGGAAACAACACATAAATCATACAATCTAGAGTGGATTTGGTAGATCAGAGGCTGATTTATCAAGACTTCTCTTTAATTAAGAGTCATTGAGCTGATTTTAGAGTAAATATGTTATGTTATTTTCACTCAGTAAGGTTGAATTAAATAGAGAATTAGCTTAGGTATGCGTTGTCTATGGTAATATTTATTATGAGCTTTCGGATTGTTTGGCTTTAATTAAAGCTAAAAAAGGAAATGTCAGGTAAGAGGATCGGGTACCTGAGGGCGGTGGTGGCTCTGGGCGGGGACGAGAGGACGGCGATGGTTTGGGAGCGCTGTTCACCGAAGCCCTGGCTCTTACTGGGGGACACCTGGAGGGGGCAGAAAAAATGATGTATTATAAGAGTCCAAATGTAACTGTGCATGTGGCTGAAAATAAATGTTTAAGTTACTCACCGTGGAGCCGGTGAAAGTGACGGGCGGTGACTGCCAGGAGATGCTGAAGTTGGAGCTGTTGGTGGGGGTGAAGCTGGTGCAGGCCGACCCGCTGGAGTTACTGTTGCTGGACGGGATGGACACTGGAGCTGTGGCCTGAGGGGGGAGGACAAAGGAGGTAATGGTGAGATTTTCTACCTAAAAGGATCTATTTACACTTATCAGCAGCATTTTATATGGCCTATCAGAAGCCTTCCTCATTCTCAATGTCATGATCTGTCTGTTTTATTTGGAAAAGTCTTCCCCCCTGTGTTAGGTCTGTTTCTACTTCCTGTCTCTGTGTTCTCCCTTCCCCTGTTTGATTACCTGATTCTGTTCCCCTGGTGATGCTCCTGCCCAGCTGTGTCCTTGTGATTATTTCTACATGTATTTAAAGTGGACCTATCATGCTATATTTGAAATATATATTGTAGGGCCATACCTATATAAAACATGTCTGTGAAGTTTTTTTTTCAAAATCCCAAACAGATCACCCATTGTAGCCATGCCTCATATTGCTCAAACCCCTCTTTTGAAGCCCTGTTAGAGAAACTCAGATTTTGGGTCCTTAGCTTGAAAAAATAAATAAAAAGAGGAGGAGGAGGAGGCGGAGCTAATGCCTGATCAGAATTCTACCGGAGATAAAGTTACATTCGGTTGTGATAAAACGCCATCCTGTTTAAACCATGTCAAGGATTATTTCTGAAAAAGTATGGAGCTCAAATGCCTTTTCTCTTGCAGGTATATCACAAGGTGAGTTCTTTTTTTATTTCCTGATTTTTAAACACATGTGCTCTACAGTAAAGGTTAGCTCTGAGTGTTAGCGAGGCTTGCTAACGTAAACAAAGACGAGATTACGTCCAAAACACGTCAGGCATTGTTTCTGATAGCAAATTTCTGTGGGTCCGCCGGTAAATCTGTATCCGCTCGTTGTACCCCCATTTAAAAAAAAAATGTGGGTACGGAGGAAGAGAGAGAGGGTTTTATTTTCTGACGCTGCGTGAGTTCCCTGACGCACCGGGACACATATTTATGTATAAAAGACATCACAAAGTGCATTCTGCATGATAGGTCCCCTTTAAGTTCTGTTTTTCTGTCAGTGTTTGTCGGATCCTTGTTTGTTGTATATCATTTTTGGAGAGTTTTGTTCTGTTTTTGTCTATTGAAGAGATTAGTTACGTTTGGCTTCCCTTACCCTGCACTCTTCTGCAGGATTGATTTATATAACAAATACGTAATTACATTTACTTTTGCCAAGATACTTTGTGTCATGCACTTGGGTCCTACCTGCTCTGCTCTCAACCCTGATTCTAAATCTTGTTGTGCCCTTTCACGATCAACTAGTGAGCGTTTTAACCAAGATCCATTAAAATCCTATATTGTCATTGTCACCTCCCTTGGTGTGATACTCCCTCTGCTCTCCACTCACCTGGTAGGCGTGGTCCGTGTGGATGAGGTAGAGAGCGCTGGGCGCAGAGCGGCTGAGGGGGGTGGTTCCTCCGGGGTGAGGCTCCTTGGTGTCAGAGGACTGCGGAGGTCTGTGGGAGTCCGACAGCTGGTTGAATGATGGGAGAGGAGAGGGGGGAGGAGGAACAGGGGAGAGGATGGACGGGGACACGGGGGACAGGCTGCTCAGCCCGTCCGCCACCGAGTCCGTGTTGAGCTTGATCTCCGAGTAGTAGAAGTCCTCCTCTCCGTCACTGCAGTCCGAGTCACAGTTACGCCTGCAGACAGAGAGAGGGAGGGGGGTGGAGAGGGGAAATGACACATATTGATAAAATAAGACAGTTTTATTTGTATTATTATTTGTATGTTCTATAACTATGTAAATGTATCCTGTAAATATAATGTATAATGTCCTTTATTGTTTTATGTGGAACCTATATGCTGCAGGTCTCCCTTGAAAAAGAGATCTATGATCTCAATGGGACCAATCTCGTTAAATAAAGGTTTGAACATTTGTAAAGGACGTTTAATGCAAAGAGGCAGACTCAAGATGCTATACAGAGAGAGACAAAGAAAATCGAATAAAATACAAAAACTAAAACAAAGTAAATAAAACAGATAGATCTATATATAAGAAAATACTAAATAAGATGAATTAGAAGCTTTTGAAAACAACGACGTTTCACTCTGAAAATTGGCAATGGTTGCAGCTTTCCAAAGTTAAATTAAAGCAGAATATCCTTTGAATGCTAATAACTGCTCATGTCCAACTTGTCAAAGCATCACACAACCGTCTTCAACATTAATGTCAGTTTTCCAGAAACACAATCATTTACAGTCAATGAGTGTAGATCCTCAGTTTAATTGAACGTCAGTGTAAATGTGCGATTCCTCCGATATCATTGTTCTCCGCCTCCCCCCTCACTCCCAGAGCTCAAAGTGTTACCGTGGTGATAATCCATCAACCATTAATCTGCTGTTTTGAAAATGAAGCTGGCTTGGGTAGTGTAGTTTAGGGAGGCAATGTGTGTGTGTGTGTGTGTGTGTGTGTGTGTGTGTGTGTGTGTGTGTGTGTGTGTGTGTGTGTGTGTGTGTGTGTGTGTGTGTGTGTGTCTTACCCCAGGTGGATGGTGCGGATGTGTCTCTGGATGCCCGCGGCGGTACTCAGCACTTTGCCACAGTTCTTCCACAGGCACTTGAACATCACCTTCATTGAGTTCTGAAACAGGAAACAGTAGTTACAGTGGAAAACACAGCAGCTCATAAAGGGGTACGTGTTGACAAAAAGATGTGGTGTGTAGAGCAACAGTTGCTAATTTACACAGTATAACATCTGGGTTTGTATGTCGCTATACTATTGACTTTATAACAAAATTCCTATCATGTCAAGGAGTCAAACATGTGCAGATTGACTTGAGGATATTTTCTCCTGATATATGCATAAAACTCACTCAATCATTTAATTAAATCTATGTATACACTACAGGAGGTGTGATAGAGGTGGTATTTCCCTCCAGGGTTGGTCAACCACCCTAAAGTACATCATTATAATTATATTTCCTCCTCATTATCAGGCATATAGGAAAAAAGCTTCTCAAATAACTGTATAACAGCAGCATTGCTCACCTACTGGAGGTTATAAGCAGTCAGTTAATTATTATATAAGATCTTTAAAGTGGCAGCATCTGTGACACTAGTGCAAGGACGGACAGAAATGAAAAAATATGATGAAAACTATGGTCGGTGTTATCCTGTCATACGCTAATGTACAGTTAATGAAATGTATGACTGTAGCTCCATCAAAAAGCTTTAAGTGACACATATCAGCTCAATTGCATTTTATCCAAGCTTAAACTGATTGTTCTATTATTAAAAAAAGTGGATTCTTCTTTTGTTATGCTGTCAAACTTCACTTTAGTAAAAACAGTACATTTTGACTTGATACTTACACAAATAAATACAAATAAAACTTCATACAATGTTCTCCTTCACCTTGGTTATAGATGTATTTTTTCTTTGTGTGGAGCTAATCTGAAAACACATTTTTCTAGGAGCTGAGTAAGGAAGAAAAACTGTAGATTTCTCTCTGGTTGTGAGCTGGCGGGCTACCGTATCATTTTCTCTGTGTACTGTAATTACAGCGCAGGCGTCCTAAGAGATACTGTATATTGTTCTGAGTGGAGTGATAAGCCCCATGTGCCTCCCCGCTCCAAGCCATTATAAATGGTCTCATAGGCCTGTCCATCAAACTATTGTTAAGGAGGCTGATTTCATTTGGACAATATGTTTTTTTTCTTTCTTAAATCTTCCTCCTCTTTTCAGAAACACACGCATATCAACAATCCTCTGTCTCTGTCTCCCCCGTGTGCATTGTTTTGTCTCCGGGTAACAAAGTCTGTTATTGTGTGGTGGTGAGTGTGAGTTATTCCCTTTAAAATAAGCATTTCACAGTTAATTAAATAGTGACATCCAAATGTGTTGCCTTGCCAAGAGAGAAGAGAGAGCACCAGAGGAGTGTGTTGATCATTTAATGTGAAACCTTGGCATTGCACAAAGAGCATGTGTTTATACATGTTTATCTGTGTTTATGTAAGTCACCGACATCGTTATCCAATTATTAAGAAATCTTTTTTTGTCTCATTCTCAGTTCAGTTATTCCTATTAGTCCCCTTTAATTCTTTATCCATAACCTTTCTTTGGCTCTGATTTTCTCTCCTTTACACTTTTAAATGTCTCTCTCTTTCTCTCTCTCTCTTGTTGGTCGTCTTTGTGATAAGTCCCCAATTACTATAGTATGATGTTGAGCTCACCCCCGGGTCTATATCGATTTTTAGTCAAGACGTGAGGACAGCAGGATCTTTATGTTTGCTGTAGCGGGTATTAAAATCATTACTGCCGTTATGGAGCGGCTGCACGTGAAGGCTAAGAAGTAATTATGAAGGGCAAATGTCCAGAGGACACACACTCACACACACACTGACAGTACGAGGGGAGAGGGAGGTCGAAACATGGGAGAGGAAGTGGGGGAAGGAAGGATGAGTGAGTAGGAGGAAAGGAGGGATAGATGGATGATACTGACAGAAAACGACCAACCGGCAAGTAGGAGTGCTGATAAGCAGAGAGAGAGATAAAGAGGGAGAGCAAAGCAATATACACCACAACAAATAACGAGTGACACTGAGCTGTCAGTGGTGTGTGTAGAAATGAGACGAGGCAAAATGATGAGTGAGAAAAAAAACAACGTGTGTGTGTTGTGTTTATAACATCAGGGCAACAATGACAAAACCACCGCTGGAGCAGAAAGGCTGCGCGTCCTTTCCTGTCCCATTTTCATCTCTGCCAATCAGTCAGAGAGTCTAACCTCAGAGGTTAGTATCAGTGTGTGGAAGGAGGGAATCTAGCAGCTAGTGTACATCTGACATCTTCTTATTTAGAGATCTGCCTGCTATCAGGAGAGCTGCTGCCTTTCTCTTCTAAACCCCTTAATATGTGACTCCGCTCTGAAAGAAAAGGAAATTCTTCCAGTACTCTTGCGACTTTTTATAATCCTTCTAGGGCGCCGCATAAGGTCACGATCACAGAGCAATCTCTTATTTCCTAGAAACTATGAGGGCTCAGGAATTTACTGGGCAATTTAATTGGAGCTTTCGGCCTGAGAGAAAATGGCTTTTCAAAATAACTCTTTGAAAAGCTGCTTAGACCTTGTCCATAACAAGATGGCTTTATCTTAAAATGCATCTGTCTCTCTGCTTTGGCCTTTCTTCCACAATAAACTATTACTCACACTGCATTTTTTTCAAACCCCAGACTAAATCATAAAGAAACACTGGTTTTGGTGTGTACAGACATATGATGGGGCTGTTATGAAGTTATGAAGAACTTTCGGTTGGATTTAACTCACTGATCATTTGATACGTAAACATAGTTGATCAATCTGTGTCTATTTGTTTGTTTGGTGACTAATTGTACAACTATGTTTCGTGTGGAGTGTTTTAGAAAAGATAAAAAGACTAAACTAAGCTTATCACAGTGATTTGTTTGACGTCTCACTGATTCAAACTGATTAAATCCTTATTTTGTAACCGAAACAAAAAAACATGTAAATAAGCAGAACTAAATCCAGATTTCGGCTGTGACGAGGCGACAAAACAAAGTTTTAACCAGCTGAGTTTTGGTGGAGAAAGCTGTTCCGCTTTATACCAGACGATGGCCATCATGAACAATTTAATGTTTGTCAAACAAAAGAAGAAACTGTTTTCTAACTGTCTGATGTTTCGAATGTTCTTAAATATGAGCAATAAACACATTTCTTCTTGTGTTTGCCTATTTGTTTTTTAATAGTAAAAATGCCTTTAACTATTTGTCGATTGAGATTAGTTTTTAGAGAACTGGCCTTTTCTTCCCAGCCTTTTGAATTAGACGTTGTCTGCAGTATTCACCTTGCGCTTGCGAGGGATGGGCTCATCGAAGAGCAGGCTGCTGCCGTCCTGATCGTCCAAGCTGGGGTCTTCAGGCCCCGCGGGGCCGTTCCCCACACCCCCCAGGCTGGGCACGCGGAAAGGCTTGAAGCTGTCTGCGGAGAGCGGGGGTGAGGGTGTGGAGGGGTTGGACTGGTCACTGGGGGCAGACCAGCTCCAGTAGCCCCCAGAGGAGCTGTTACTGGAGGGGGTGAAGGGGCCAGCGGAGCCGTTGTCTTTCCACGAACCACTCAGACCTTCTAAACAGAGGGGGGGGTGACAGGAAGGAAGGTAAATCCTGAGAGGAAATCAAACAGCAAATCTAACTGCTTTATTCATATTTGTAGATGATACATTCACAGAACCTGTGGGAGATAGACTGTCAGTGATGGGAGATCAAGACATTCAATTAAGTTCAGACAGCTTTATTTGCACTTCACACAAAGAGCCTACCAGAACTCCTGCTGTGTGCGACACTAGGAAAAAAGAAAAGTTACTTGGTTCCGCCGAGACACTTCCAAGGTCTTGATTTTCCAGATCAAAGACATTTTTCTTTTGAATATCAGCAACAAAATACATTTCACTTTGTAAAGGTTGAGGCTGGGGGAAACTTTAAAGTGTGTACTTTAGTGTGTGTGAGAAAGTTAGGTGTTTGTTTAGATGGATGTTAGTCGAAGAGAATAAGAGTATATAGTTTGATAGGCTTGGTGAAGATAAGAATGCTTCTCTGATCTGCTCTTTTTTCTTTTGTTATTTTTATATTAGAAAACATCTTTCAATGAGAGTTAGAAGGCAACTGAACAATCATACTGTATGTTGGATTATGGGTGAACCATGATGCTAGGCATGTTGCACCATACATGAGAACTAACTGTGTGTACCGATGTAAATGCACATTGTATGATAACTAGCTTGTATACATTGGTGTGACATGTGTATGACTACATTAAGATACAAGTGTACAGTTGGTATTTAAAATCCACTTTGTGCATGTATGCATGATGTATGTGATGTGATGTACGTTTAACATCTGACTGCCTGTGTGTGTGTGTGTGTGTGTGTGTGTGTGTGTGTGTGTGTGTGTGTGTGTGTGTGTGTGTGTGTGTGTGTGTGTGTGTGTGTGTGTGTGTGATGACATGTGCATGGTGGTTGGAGGGTTGGCTGCACGGTTGAATGTTCAGTGGTTACACAGACTAACCGAGCGGTTGCATGTGATTGCAGTTAAGGGGCACTTTGGATTCCCGCCACCATGTAGGGTGGCAGAGATCCAGATTCTTTGTCCTTTTTTTTTTTTTTTTACATTTCCACAACTCATTGATGAGAGAATCCTAAGGCACAGCAGGTGGCAGTCATTTATCCATCTAAGCGTCTACTCTACATGCATTCACATGATAACAGCTGTGGGGGAATGAGAAGTCAGCGTACGGCAAAACATGCTAATAAAAAGACTTTGGCTGCACAACTTTTTTCATGGGGTCATAAAGGTCTGGTACGAAAGAAATTACACATCAAAGCCAAAGATGTATTTCAAGCTGTGAAGTTTAAAACATATTGTATTCGTCAAAACTCAAAAAGATGTCTCCCACTTATTGGGCGAGTTAACAGCTGAGAAACTCACCGTTGACTTTGAAAGGCGGACTCCTGACCAGCGGGCTGGTGGAGAGACTCGTCAACACCATGGCAGCCGTCACCTTGTCCATGTCCACCTCCTCTGACCGTCTGTGAACACAGGGGGAAAGGAGTTAGATATTACTGAGCATCTTCTGCCACCAACCTCAGAGTCAATTGAAGCAACTTTGTACTACTGGCGGATAAATAGCAGCTATTTTTCCTCATCGCACTAATACATAATAACCATAACCTATTTTATTGTGCATGCCCAATATAAATTATGTAGCTAAAGAACACAGTGTGCGTCTTCTTTTCCCTCCAGATGTTTTCAGACAAAACCAGGCCACTCTGCTTTGCATGTTGGTGCGATGACTGTCTATGCTGCTAATTGTATTTAAGTTTTCTTTCTTATTTGATTTTCTTTGAGGGAGACTGACGCAATTGGCCAGACACTATTGGTAAAATCAACAGCCAACACCTGAAATGCTGCTGTATAAAAATAACATGTTTAAACTCATCTAGACTGATGTGGGTCTTACTTTCAAACCCTAAAGCCTGTGCAATTAACACAAGCTCAGTGGCTGTACAGTACACACAGCAGCCAATCCATACAACAGGCTAAACACACACTGCACACATATTTGTCTCTTGTAATTGGCAAGAGGCAAACGTGCACTAGAAGCAGGTATCTTAATCCTCCCGCATGTATTCCTCAGAGAGAGGCAATCCCTGTGATCAAAGAGAAGTCAATAGCTTTATTACAGACAGCATACCTATGGTACATGTTCCCTATTAACATAACAAGCACTGTGTGTGTGTGTGTGTGTGTGTGTGTGTGTGTGTGTGTGTGTGTGTGTGTGTGTGTGTGTGTGTGTGTGTGTGTGTGTGTGTGTGTGTGTCCTGAGTAAGTAAGACTTTGATAGTGTGTAAAGCCAAATGATCAAAGTCAGTATGTTACAATGATGACATCTCCTGCTGCCTTGGAAAAACATGACATCAGCCATCATTTAGGTTTTCAGACTTATTCTGCATCTTAATTGGTATAAATCCAGTACAGGCAACAAATATATTGAAATAAACAACCTATTTTTGACTTTCATAATACCTGCCAAACCAAAATAAAATAACTTTTAGAAGTGAATTGAATAAAGGATTGTACAAGTTATGTGAACTCTGTGAGATGATGCAACAGCTACTCTCTCCCATCAGCACTTGTGTCTGTCCAGTTCAGAACACACTGTTCATATGCATGCTCTGCTATCTGATCTCAGTTTCATGCACAGGCGAGCAAAAAGAAATCCAGCCCAAATGATAATTCAATCCTTGAGTTCAGTACAAAATCTACATTAGATAATGTTCCTCTTCCATGTGGGCTATTTATCAGTGTAGATTGTTTTGGTGTTAGTTGCCAACTGTGGTCGTCTAGCTTGTCTCTATATAATTGTACATGAATATTGGCTTGTGGTGCAACTCACATTTAAACAATCTTGATGGATACATATCACTATAGGTAAGAGGAAACATCTGGATTTTCTTTTTGAAGTTAATTGTCCCTTTCAATGTAACTCAATTAAAAGTAATACAATTATATAAAAACTAGGAAAGTGGCCAGAAAAGTAACCACAGTGATGAGGACCACAGGGTTTGTCACAATAGGGCTTCAGTTGTGATCACTACAGTCACTGCATCAGTACTGTAATGCAGTAAAAACAAGTGCATGCTAAAACATGCAAAAGCCTCAGAGTCATGTTCAGTTGACTTTCTGGTAAACCATCCCACTGTAAAGCATGAAAGACATGTAATGACTTTCACCTGGTCAACAATTCGCACCCTTACAGGATGTGACCAAAGCATACAGTACGACCAAAGGCTACGGAGAGGCTTTACAACAACAACCGTGTTAAACGTGGTGAGAGGCCCGGAAGTGACTCCCCATGTTTATTTTTAGAACGGCTTTAAGGCACAGATGCTCCCCGTCCAAGATGACCGGGGTTAAGCAAATCTGAGGGGAGAGAAAGAAAATCCCCAAATCCACATGTGACACTAAAATAACACAGATGTGTTTAAGATGGCTTGGAGGACTCAAAGCTGACAGTCGTTATTACACAAACCACTGACTAATGAGGCATTTCTGACTCTAGAGGACACATGATTAGGTTTTCTGTGGAGATGAAGATAAAACTAAATGTATTGCAGTATTTTTTATGAAACAGGTTTTGTCTAAAACAAACTGAATTTAGCCATGCTCCTATGAGAAACCTCCCTTTTAACAAAGTCTCTGCAGAATAAAGCAAAAGGACGGATTTTGTCGGTATTAAGAACAATTTTTGAACATATGTTTTTTTTTCTCTCCAACTACTCCTTGGCACAAGTTGACACCCCTTTTAGATGTTGATACATACTTACAGTACTTGTTTTCACCACATATGATTTGTTCTTATTGTGAAAAATGTTCATTGTTTGTTTTTTAATGAGTAGCTTGCAGAGCTGACATGTTCAAAGCTCGGCCAAACAGCCAGTCGCCTTTAATTAAATAGAGACTGTTTGTGAGAGGAGACAATATTTATTACAAATGGGTTTATCTGTGGTCTTGACATTTGAAATAACCCAGTTACTGTGCAGCTCAATGGAGCAGTTAGTTGTGTTGCCTCAGAGGAGCACTGTAACTCTGCAGTTAAAGTTAATGACAGACTCAAAGTTAGCATTAATCAATAATTTCCTTGTGAATACATTTTACATTTTAACACTAATGTGAGAGCTATTCAAAATGTATTAACTTAGGAGGGAGAGGAGTGTTTTCCAAATGGTTTTGAGAGTGTTACAGCTAACAAAGAAAGAGCCCCCGCCTCCATTAGCTGATGTGTAATTTATGACCCTTCCCACTGTTGAATATGATTACAGCCACTACATAAATCATGAAACGAAGCTGCACACAAAACTGCCACTTTTACACATAACCCCCCACCCAACGTCGCCGTAAAAAACACTTCCTGGTCACCTTGAGAGGCCGTCATGTGACTTTAGATATTATCTCCATGGCAATAATGACTGACAATAATTACTGGGTGCTTTGTCTGTCTGGAAATATTAAATATTAAATCTTAGAAAAACACATTAGAAGGAATAGAAATTAAGATGTGATGTATGAGAGGGAGAGGAAGATAGAGTGGGAAGGGGTATTCCCCCAAATCACATTTCACATTAGTGGTCTTCTTATCAAAGTTAGTTTGGGCCAAGTGCTTATTAGAGCTAATTACCACACGCCAAGAGTGTGCGTGTGTGTTAGGGAGACGCATGATAAGAGGCATGATACCCGCGACACAGGGGACGTAGGGACAGCTAATGGATGGGTAAGTGAATTCTGATAAATGAGTTTCATATGTTAGCTTGTTTGTGTGTCGCTGTATGTGACACCGCGTGTGTGTGTTTTGATATTCTTACTTCACTAACTAGCAATGAAACATCTTCCAATATCGGCCCCCGGAGGCTTTGTAAATGCAACATGACCGTGTTTGTTTAGCTCCATCAGAAGAAAGCCAGAGAGCAAGCGAAGAGCTTGTTTGCTAATACACATTACATGAAACAGATCTGTGAAGCTGACCGTTGAGCGGCCCAGACCAAGCAAGGAGGCAGAGGCAGAACGTCCAAAAATATAACCCGACGTGGGCATTTATTAAAAACATCGGCACAAAGTTCACCGCCTCAATCCTGCGGTTCTCCTTTCACACATCCTGCAGCCACAAGGATCTCACACACACACCCAGCCCTCCAACAGACAGAGAAACCGAGCCTAAATACACCCACTCTAATCAGCACAACAAGACACAGGTGACAACACAGGACACCAGGTGCACACCGTCATCAGCCACAGACAACATATACTGTGCAATCACGCTAATAAAGTGCCCTATTACCCGACCTGAAGCCGTCAGTCCATAACGTTTTATCTTGCTGCTGGCTATTCATAAATGGATAATTAGTTCATCTTCAAAGGCCAAACTAAATATTATTGTAGATGCTGTTAATGGTTGTGCTGTGGAATATTCTCATTTTAAAATTGAAACCTAAAAAGGCCAATGACTTTTCTTCTTTATTGATCATATATTTTGTTCAAGCATCAACAATGGGACTGAGCTACAACTTAGTACCTTTAGTGATACAATCATGAATACATTTTGAACACAGCAAAATACAAAAACTACAGGAGTTAAGATTAGGTAGATGAGTAGGGATTCATTCATGTGGGGGAATATGAAGATACAAGTAAAACAACAGCTCCCTCTTCAGGGGTTTTGATGAGCTTAGTGGGAGATATGGATGTTTGCCAACCTGCCAACGAAGGTGTGTGTGTGTGTGTGTTGAGGGGGGTACCACAAGTGAATTTAGCAAAAAAAAGAGCCAGCATGGGATCGAGAAAGACGGCAGGGTGTGTGTGTGATTGTCTCTCTCTGTGTGTGTGTGTGTGTGTGTGTGTGTGTGTGTGTGTGGTAGGTAAAGTCTTCACCACCATTATAGGGGGCAAGCAGGTTCCAGTTTCAAACTAAACACTGGGCAGGCAGTGAGACAATAACAGGGTTCAAGTTACTGTGGCCATGTTGGTTTGACAGGTAGATGTGAGCCAATGAAATGTTGGACTGTTTCTTTATTTTTCATCACATTTTAACTTCAGTTTAAAAAAATGAAACAAGGTGAAATGATAACTTCTTTAAAGAAAGAAAATGGAAACCTCTTTCTTTACAAATGGCTTTTCTGGATGCTAAATACATACATAACTTCTGTCTCTGTTTCTAAGACATGAGAGGCGCCAACTCATATCCTTACCCAGGAATACAACACCCACAAGTCCCACATTGACTGTTTCCAAATATAAATGCTTTAAAAAAGAATTTAAAGATTCCCTAGACTACAGTGAAGTGAAACCACAGCACATATCTTACCAGTACAATAACTTCAAACTACTTTCCTGGAAAAACATTTGGCTGAAGACACCGTTCCTCATTCCTCCACTTAAAGCAAATGAGGGAAGACTCCTGTTACATTCTTGACAAGATTAGATACAACACAGTTGATGATTCACATGGAGCCAGACACAATACAATACACTCTTTTCATTGTGTACTCTTTCTAACAAACTCCTGCTCCAAACTTAATGGGCCACGGTTACATGCGCACACACACACACACACACACACACACACACACACACACACACACACACACACACACACACACACACACACACACACACACACACACACACACACACACACACACACACACACACACACACACACACACACACACACACACACACACACACACACACACACACACACACACACACACACACACACACACACACACACACACACACACACACACACACACACACACACACACACACACACACACACACACACACACACACACACACACACACACACACACACGGCAGCAGAAAGGTGTGGTGCAAGAACTTCCCTGAGACAGAGTCCAGCGCTGCACCCCCCTCTCTCCCACACTCCTCTATCTGTACTCCGTCCTCGCGCTCCTCTTCCTCCCTTCAGGCCTGCTGGACTGACTTTAAACACTCTCTGCCTCTCTCCCCCTTGCTCACTTTTCCTCCCAAACTTTGAGCTTCTTCCACTTGTGTTGCTGCAGAATCACACTGAGCAAAGTGAGCATGAAAGACAGAAAAAGGGAGTGTTGTGTCTGTCTGTGTGTGTGTGTGTGTGTGTGTGTGTGTGTGTGTGTGTGTGTGTGTGTGTTGGCCTGTCTCTTTGATGCTGAGTGGAGCAGGGAGGTCTACTCGTTTATTACAGCCACTGGACTATGCCGCCTATTTCCTCCTCAATAAGCTATAAATCAGAAATCTCCTCCTGTATCATGTGCTTATCTGATCTCTTACACACACACACACACACACACACACACACACACACACACACACACACACACACACACACACACACACACACACACACACACACACACACACACACACACACACACACACACACACACACACACACACACACACACACACACACACACACACACACTTCTTGACACCATAGACACGCTGGGACACACGCTGAGATGATGCAGTATGTGTATACATTCTCTCACACACACACACACACACACACACCCCTTATAAACAAACAAATGGTCATGAACAGATGCAGGAAAAGCCACACACACACACACACACACACACACACACACACACACACACACACACACACACACACACACACACACACACACACACACACACACACACACACACACACACACACACACACACACACACACACACACACACACACACACACACACACACACACACACACACACACACACACACACACACACACACACACACACACACACACACACACACACACACACAAGGCATCTGCATATGACACGCGGCAAACATGCATGATGGGCACAGCTTTTGATTGGCAGATGTGTGAGAGGGGACACACAGGAATATTCTTTGACATGCTTGTGTGCATCACTCGGGCTCGAGAGATGTTACAGATAACAGCCCTGGAGAAATGCACAAAAGGCATATTATAGTGTTGTCTTTTTAATTTCCTGTGGATTGTGAATGTGTGAAGTCGAGGCCTACACCTATGACCGATTGAGAGTGTATGTGAGGTTTGCACAGGTGCTGATGACAGCCTCAGGCATTGTGTTTGAATCATTGTAAAGTCAGGCACATGGGTTATAAGAAAGATACCTTTTATGGTAACATTAGGAGATTATTAATATATACATTTCAAATAAATAATCTTGCTTTTGTGCGCTGGTGCCAATAGTCAAATCCTTATTTTCAAACTAAGAATATGGCTGCTGTTAGCATAAACTGACACTGTATACAGTAGCATGATACACTGCTGGGAATTGCAGTGCCTTTATCCGACCTTTATCCACAATGAGTATCTCAACTGTTTATAAAATGCTAAAAAGTGTTTTACATATACATGTACTTTTCTTCTAGCGACACCAAGAGGATGCTATAAGCTTAACTAAGATGGTGAACATGGTAAACCTTATACCTGCCAAACAGGAGCTAGCATGAGGGTCAAAGCACCACTTTGAATAGGGCTGAACAATTTGGAAAATCTAACTGATGACATTTTACATGTCATTGCAATTGTCTTTAGTGAAGTGAGGGCAATGAAGACATCATCATTAGTGGTTGCTAAATCTTAAAGCTACAAAATCAAAGGCCTAAACAGGACTGCGTTCAAGAAATTGCTTTCTACAATTAATATGAATCAAACCTAGAGAACAGAGACTATTGTGCCGACATTATAAGAAACAAGGCATTGGTCAAATGTTCTTATTGAACTAACAAGAGGCCAAGGTTTTTTGTTTTCATTTTAGCCTCCAACGAATATCCAATAGTTACAATTATTTCCCATCTTGTTACTGTTCTGTAAAAAACAAGTCAACATGTCAACCACCCACCCTCCAATTTTAAAAGCCAAGAACATCCTGTGAATGATCCACTTTTGTCAGCAGCACAGAGGTCATGTATAAGGTAGGTCATATAGTATAGAATAGAGGAGATGATGAAGACAACAATAATTTCTGAGCGCACAACTGTGTCTAATCATCATCGGCATTTGCTCCAAGCTAATTAGCCGATTACGCATTAGCATGTTTAGCTGTCTGTCTACAAACACACACACAGTCACAAACACAGCTATTTACAGATACATATTTAAGCTTGAGTCATTGACAGTACGTGTCGATGAAAACAGATACTCGGTGTCGTCTAGTTCCCTTTTTTAGGGCGACAAACAGACTCTCAGACAGGCACACCATTCTTAGTGAACGCCCTCTGGTAAGAGAAAAACAGGGCGTGGCGTACATTTGCCGGGCATGGAGCCAGAGACCCTATGTGTGGCGCATGTGTGTTTTACTTCTTCATGTGTCTGCAGACAGACAGACACAGCTGTAGAGTCGACACACTGAATAGTTTGCAGATCAACAGCGTGGTAGTATCTGCACATATACCCACGTTGCACCCAGCCTTTGTCCTGAATCTAATGAGTGGAGGAGATACGCTGTAAATGGATGAATAAGTTGACACACCTTCTGACACACTCTCTCACTTACCATTTGCTCAGCTCTCATTCATCTACCATGTGTGTTTTTCAGACTCTCTCTCTGTCTTTCTTTCTTACAGTAACGTAGATCGATCACACACACACACACACACACACACACACACACACACACACACACACACACACACACACACACACACACACACACACACACACACACACACACACACACACACACACACACACACACACACACACACACACACACACACACACACACACACACACACACACACACACACACACACACACACACACACACACACACACACACACACACACACACACACACACACACACACACACACACACACACACACACACACACACACACACACACACACACACGATGTTGCTGTAATGAGCAGAGGGAATATACAGGAGCTCACTGCTCCAAGCTACTCATTTGGCCTCATCAATCAATCAATGTTTATTTATATAGCCCAATATCACAAATGTTACATTTGTCTCAGTGGTCTTCACAGTGTGTACAGAATATCAGTATGACAATACGACACCCTCTGTCCTTAGACCCTCACATCGTACAAGGAAAGACTTCCGAAGAAAACCCAGTTTAAAGGGAACATGGGAGAAACCTCAGGGAGAGCAACAGAGGAGGGATCCCTCTCCCAGGACGGACAGACGTGCAATAGATGCCGTGTGTAAATTGAAAAGATAATACATTTGTAACATAGGTAGTCCAAATAGAGCTCATGTGTGTGCATTTTACTTGGTGTGTGTGTGTGTCTGGTGTGTGTGTGTGTGTGTGTGTGTGTGTGTCTGGTGTGTGTGTGTGTGTGTGTGTGTGTGTGTGTGTGTGTGTTGGGGTAAATGAGTCACTTTCTGTGAGATGTTTCTGCATGCAGGTACCTGCGTGTACGTGTCAGGGGGTCGCCCTATGATGCGTGCAAAGGCGCCAACTATGAGAGTCATGCCGACCTTTAGAGCGTCTGACTGTTAAAGCCTCCCACCCCCGATCCCCTTTGCATCCCGTTTCTTTTGCTCCAATGTCCCTCTCCCCCCTTCTCTGTTCGACCTGTTTGTTATCCACCCCTACCTCCATTTCTCTTTCCATCGACAATGTTCATCACTATGATATAGTGCAGAAGAAAACAAAAGGAAGTGCAGGTTCATGAAAATCCTCTCCACTTTCCCCGCCACCCTTTAAGGATTGGGGGAAGCTCCTCCTCCTCCAGCTACCTTTCACCCCATCAGCGTGTGTGTGTTTGTGTGTTCATTAGTGTTTAGTATCAAGTGCAGTGGTGATGATGGGGGTCGTAAGAGCAGCACGAGTTAGCCCGAGTGCTCCACACACACACACACACACACACACACACACACACACACACACACACACACACACACACACACACACACACACACACACACACACACACACACACACACACACACACACACACACACACACACACACACACACACACACACACACACACACACACACACACACACACACACACACACACACACACACACACACACACACACACACACACACACACACACACACACACACACACACACACACACACACACACACTTATCACTGCAGAGCTTGATTATAAACACCTTGGCTGTAACCACAGACGGACACACACCCACACTTCCTTACATACCTCAAGCCTCTCAGCTCCCAAGAGAGCGATACACAGTGGAGGAAGGGCCCTCTTTCCCAATTACACCTTGTAGGGGGTGGGGGGGTTGGGGTAAATGTGGGTCAGTGTGTGGGTGTGTGTGTGTGTGTGTGTGTGTGTGTGTGTGTGTGTGTGTTTGCTGAAGGTGCTCATAAAAGCCCCGGAGATTGAGCTGATGGAGGGCATTATAAAAGGCCTATCAGCCGGTCCAATCGCCCCACACAGCCTCAGGCAGGACAAAGGATCTGCTCGCCACTTCAACATGTACCTAAAGGCCTTTAACTCACACACCCCTCCCCCTTCACTCTTACCTCCTTCTCCTCTTCCTCCCATTTGTGCGCTTGTTAACCTCGACTTTACCAGGAAAAGTTAACTGAGATGTCGTATGACAGCGATGCCCTTCTTCACAGGTGAGAGTTAGGAATATTCACTCCTACTGTACATCTGCAGTCATCAAAGGTTGCAGCCACACTGCAGATGCACCCTTTAAACCCACTGGGACCTTAATAGTTGTTGCTAAAGGACAGAAAATTACTCATTAGTGGTCAGAAAATCAATACAAGCCACACGTGTTTTGGTTGACCTTTATGTTGAGGTTTTATTCGGTGATGGAAATTGTTTTGGAGAAAAATAAATAACAGAGGGACAAAAGGAAGAGTGACAAAGAGAGAGGGAGGAAGGGAGAAAAAGGGTGTTTGGGGGAAGGTCTCCATCAGGCGGGTTTAATCTCTGATTAATGTACTGCTGTGTGCTATGAGGATGTGACTCCAAGCATGAAGACACAACCATGATAAAAAAAATGAAAACACCAAGAGAGGAGAGAGCTCACCCCATCCTTCCTCCCCCTCAACCATGTCAACAAGTCACACAAAGAGTCCTCCGCTCCATTATCCCACATTAAGAACCCATACTGAGGCATCCATATAAGACAAATGCTTTTAGCAATAGTTTTTGAGAACACTTTCTTGTATAAAGAGCACTGTCTTCAACCGTCTAAGCTTTTGTTTATGCAAATCTGGAATCATTTTTAGGACTCTTACAACATATTGCCTCCGAAGAAGCGAGCTGTAGGAAATGGATAGTTGAGGCTGCAGCCTGACAATAGGTACTACATGTAATGTGGAAAGGAACAATGCTTTAGCTGCTGTGAGTGCTATAGCTAACAGCCAAAGGTAACCTACAGTGCGTTACCATGCACTTAGGGAGCCAGGTTACTCAGAGAAACAAGGTTACGCTGGTAATCGGAGACCGTGTTAACTTGCACTATAGTAACCTGCTTATAAGGTTAGAAACCAGACCTTTCCAGCCCTCAGTCTGAGCTTCTTTTGTAAGCGTGGCTTGCTAATTTTAACTTTATTAGAGATAGGTGTGTGTGAGTATGAGTGTGTGTATACAAAAGGTAGGATTTACAAATGTGCATCGGTCAACAAGGACCTATTTAGACCTCCAGAGGCTACTTTGTGTTAGTTTCATTCTTATAAATTATCTGAAATATGAGTCTGCAGGGCTTTGTGTAATATCGCCCATCAGCCAAATTCAACTAACAAAAGTATTTGTGTCTCAAATTAAAAGCAGAACAGAAATAACCACACATAAACATGTGCAAACCAAAAGCTGTGTATGTGTCCTCTGCTGCGCGCTAACACAGGTGAGACAACGGATTGATGTCCAGTTTCTGCCAGCTTGTGATTTGGGCAATGCTGCATTGAAAAACAAAACAAACTGGGACTGTCATAAATGTGAAAAACAAGTGAGTCGAGGATGCGCCCTTGCTTGCTGTCTATCTGTGTGAGGTATCATATCATAATCATTTGTAAATGTGTGATTGCGCACCCATCATTAACCCTTCCTGTGGGGTTAACTGCAAATGATTGGCATATTTGCATACATAATTGGAAATGCCGATGTGTTGGTGTCTTTAGTGGGTATAGATTGTGTATGCATGTTCAGTAAACTGCATGTTCATTTAAGTTTATATTATTAATTACAGCTATTTTCTACACAGCTGGATTTCCCATGTGAAAACAGCCAACTAAGCAATTAGACAGTAGTGAAATCTGTGGAGTGTGGACACATTGGACACAGTTGTTTGTCAGAGAAAGTGCAGATAAACAACTTGTACTCGCCTCACTGTGGTTGCAGCTACTGATTTCATAGGCTATGTGAGTTAGCCACACTAGCCTATTCTACAGTGCCAGCAGCAGGCAAACATCTCTCTCTTGTCAGTCAGAGGAAAAACACAGCCACACACACACACACACACACACACACACACACACACACACACACACACACACACACACACACACACACACACACACACACACACACACACACACACACACACACACACACACACACACACACACACACACACACACACACACACACACACACACACACACACACACACACACACACACACACACACACACACACACACACACACACACACACACACACACACACACACACACACACACACACACACACACACACACACACACACACACACACACACAAAGCAGGCAGCAGAGAGAGGAGACAAAGGAAGAGAGGGAGGGCTCGAGTGTGGGAGGGTGGAAGAGACAGATCATGGGGGAACGAAGGGGGAAATGAGCGGGAAAGCAGAGATGGAGAGAGCAAGAGACAATACAGCCAGCCAGGGGAGGTGAAAGAAAGAGGGACAGAAAGAGAGAAAAAAGGTGAGGAATGGAAAATGAAAATCGGAAAGCAACATTGGACAAGCTCAATCTGACATCTGGGGAAATGGGGCGATGGAAAGAATAAAAGAGAAAGGGAAGAAGGTGGACAGTGAGAGAGAATAATGTACTGTATGTTAGGGAGACAAAGACAAAAGGTGGAGGAAAAAATGGAGAGAAGGAGAAAAAGGAGGAGGATTTTAGGTTTGTTAAGACTATAGTGAAGATCAGTGAGACATGATCTCCTACCAAAGAGAACCAACATGCCATAAGTCAGCAGAGGATTTAAAAACAATGACTCCCTTGAATAGGCCATTACTGAATGAAAGTGTTGAGTAAAAGAAGTATTTTATTTTACTCCACCAGCCCTTCTGACAAAGACCTACTACAGAGAAGCTGAGGGAAGCACCCATGTTTACATCAGTGGGAGGTCATGAATTATGCATGCTATATGGAGTGGTATCGCTGTGTAACGTGGTTAGTGTGTATGTGAGTGTCTGGGCATTTAATGTTTGCAGATCTAAACTTCAGAACATTATTTTGTGTGTGTGTGTAATGGGGGTGTTACGTTTACCCTCCATCAAAGCTGTGAAACTGCAAGAGAGAAAATAAGGGAGAGAGAGAGAGAGAGAGAGAGAGAGAGAGAGAAGCCCCTGGTAAAAACATCCATTTGCTGTTAATAGTGAGGTTATGCTGCCAATGCTACCACAATAAACACACATGTAAAATAAAATACACACAAAGTTCTGCAGGCCTTGCGTTTGGCAGAACATCCCAGCCGACCCAAACCTGACACACCCACACCCACACACCCCCGCTCACATGGGAGTCAATTTCAGTGTGTGGAACCAAATTCAAAAACAATAACAACCCTCAACGTCTGCAGATGCTGTGGGCTCACATGACCGAAGCCACCGGCTCCCATTGTTTACAGGAAGGGACGGGAGAGAAGGGGGGGGGGGTGACAAATCTGTAGTTCAGGCAAACTGCTGCCTTGTTGATATTAAGGGCTCTATGATGGTGGGGGTTGTGTGCGTGTTTGTGTGTGTTGAGGAAAAACAGGAGATGGTCTGAACAACCTTTTCAAAATGGGGGTTGAGGGGGGCCAACTGTACCAGCCGCGTGTGTGTGTGTGTGTGCGTGCGTGCGTGCGTGTGTGTGTGTGTAGTGACCGTGCCACTGCTAGCCAGTTTGCAGGTGAAGCTAGCTGATGACAAATGTCTTTGAAGAACAAAGGACAACAGCGAGAGAGACACAGAAAAAGTGAAAAAGAGTATAACACAAAACCCCTACTGAGTAGAGATGCAACAATCGAAGCTTTATCTCATATAAAAGGTCGGGCAGTGTGTGGCAAGAGAGACAGTTATGATTTGGTACGTTTATGAAACAGCTCGGGTCGACCATTTTAAGTTCGGCAATTTTAGCAGAACAAAGGGAGGTTTATGCAGCTTTTAAATGTCATAATGATGATGAAGGGAAGTCACAAGAGCCAAAGGAACAATAATGATAAACAGAAAGGCAGAGTTGAGAACAGCCAACAGGCAACATCAGGGATCACATGATTGGCTAAGAATGAGAGTGAGTATGTGGTTCACTTTTTAAAATATAAAGCCTTCAATACAGCTAAAGCCAACTCATTTGCAGCACACTTTAAAGAAGAAATGAAGATGGGAAAGGCTATCTCTGTTTTTTTTAACTGTATTAACCAAGTGTGTGATCAAGAAACTCAACAAATGACGGATACACTTTTTTTTGTGCCTGTCCTTCTTATTTACATTTCTGGTCTTTTGTCTGGTCTCAGCTTTAGATCTGATGTGAGACACCAAAGACCCCAGAGCCCCTTATTGGATCATTAAGTAAAAGGATACTTTACTGTCCTGTTCAGTAAGAATGTATGCAGATCGGTGCCAGCAGATGGCTCTTACTGTCAGACTCACAAATGGCTAACTTTCAATGACCTTTATCGCTCCCTCCTTACAACATAAGGCCTTTTTGTTGGGGAAGACATCTGTGTGATAGTTTTCACTAATTGTCAGGCTTGTGCATTGGACTCAACAGTGTGTGGCAGAATTCAGAGGATGCCAACTGTTGAAATAGCGCGGATCAAATACCTTTCTTGTAAGCTAGATGTTATTCATGTCATTAAAACGTGTTTCTGGAACAAATGAACAGTGAAGTAAGCAGATCTGTGCCGAGAGGTCCTTTGATGGGGCACTATCATCACTTTAAGTTCGTATGAGTGCCGCGAGAGGGAAAAATGATCTTCTCTCTTGGAGGTGAAATTGCATGCCTCTGCGGTAAATACATTATATAGCCTCTCCCGCGGCGTAAATCTCTTTTATACATCTGTTAGTCCAGAAGGTGGATGTATTCCACATCTGGGAATTAACAGAAGTGTGGGGCATGCCTTTGATTTATACACAAGTTAAAATCATATGAAGAACCAGTTTAGACTTCCAATTTTAACACTAGCATTTCTGGGGTTATGACTGTTTAATGTACATCGATATGCTTTTATAGAATACCCGTAATAAAGGTCCAGATGGCAATTTCTTTCAAGGTGTTCTTTGAAAACGTTGAAGGGCGGTTTCAGGATCCAAGGTACATTTTCAAGCTGGGTGACATTTTCTCTTGTCCTTCCACACTGGTAATTGGCAGGTAATTGGTGTCCTTTAAGTATCAATGACTCAACTGTCATTACACTAGTGCAGCAGACACTATTGACAGGATCCAAGGCGGTCAAAACATTGCCTGAGGGAAGATGTATGATTTTTCTGAGACACCTGGGATCTAACCTGATAGGACTCAGGCAAGCTCTCAGCATGTGAGATGGATAAAATGCCACACTGGCAGAGCTGATAGTATGAAATCACAACATCCATAACACGTGACTGTCACTGCAAATACATATAGGGGAAAATATGCATACAAGGTCCACTGAACAAGCAACGCTAAACTATTTGACAGTCACAGAGCTTTATAGCTTATTTCCTTGTTTTGTTCCATGTCTTTCACTCACATCTGGAGCATCCTTTGGGAGGAATCACATCGTTTCCTTTGGAAATGTGTTTCTCTGTATCAGACAAGTTACTGAAGCACACAAAACTTGCTTTTTATAGTGCACCTCCTTGGAAATCGGTCCAGCGCTTTGATTACACGTACATTTAAGTGGCCCCACATCGCATATATGTGGTGTGCAGCTTAAGGCAGGAACTGATATGTTCTGTGGTTGAATGGCCTGTCTTTGAATTTAATTTCCCATTTATCTTCTAGGATTATGACAAAGAATAATGAATGTTCTCATGCAAATGATCATGAACAAAGAAAGAAAGTCATTAAAACATCTGGTCTTTAAAGCAGGCGGTACTGACAATCTTAAAATGGCAAGTTGGAGTGGTTTAAAATGATGGCTGGTGCATATATAATCAAACACACATACACACACATGTGCACGCATGTCACATGAGGGCACCTCTCCGTCCCCCCAGTGACATGGAGCCCACTCTGCTAAACCACGATTAAATTGATGAGCGACACTCAAATTAAAACGGGGCTACAATTATGACACCCTCATGCCGTGCTCTTAATTAGTACATCTCCATTTTAATTAATAAAGCCCGTCAGTCTGACAGATATCAATAATTCAAAACAGGCAGGTCAATGGAGCTTTAAAATTGATGGCCTAAGTTAGAAATAATGTGGGGAGGAGGTAGTTCTGCAGGGCTAGGTAGGTTACACTTGAGAAGCATGTCTCCCCCCCCTCCCATTGTGTCAACGTCTTTGCCCCAAACCAAAACTTTGCTATGGAGTTCAAGGTAGAATTAACACTAAATGATGGCAGGAGGAGGTACACTATTAATCAACTTGCTATCATGCTGTACATTCTGTATTTTTGTGATTTTCTACTTTGCTGTTAGAACAAGCACAAATGGTAAAAGTTGTTTTTCTTTGGTTACAGGTAAACAACCTTACAAAATAGCCTGAACACAAATGGCCGATTAGCAGCTGCTTAATGGAGAAACAAGTGAATTGACTTTCTTTTTATAGACAAAAACCACAGTCACTAATCTATATAACGTTCTGTAAACACAGTTACAGGAGTGTAGGTGTTTTTCAGTCACTGTATTGCTTAGAAAAGCGCACCAACTGTGTGACTACTGGTGAAAACTTACATTTAACTCACATTATCCTAATCATTTCAAGAGCTGAATTCAACCCAGTATCTGCTGATGATTAAACTGCCCGGTTCAGGTTGAACTCTCACGGAGGAGAATGGATATCCGCTTCACTAATTCCACTCCTCATTCGTGCTTCTGTTCAGACACAATGTGTGACACTTGACTCTGCCGTTAATTAGTACCACCTGGTATATATTGTGGATGATCATAATGCACGTTGGTCGATAGAATCAATTAGAGCTTTTTTGTTTTCCTGCAGCACTCTGAGCCATTAGTCCATTAAAGCCGGGGACTATGGATTAGTCCGCAGCAGCTGAGGGCCACAGAGCCCACTACCACATAAACATTGACTTTGAGGCCTTGTGAGAAGCATTAAAGCTAGCAGGCAGGCAATGAGTGAAAAAACATCAACTCTACAGATAGTACAACATTGATGTAGGGCAAATTAGCATAATGGTGACATTTCCTGTGAAGCTTTAGATTGATTCTTCAGTTAATGTTTGCCATCGCTGCTGTCAGGCAGACACATTTTGTCACACTCCCTCGACGGCAATAAAGAGTGTTCAAACTCCTGAGAAGCAGCGTTATGTTTATTTACAACAGCAATAACTGCAAATAGATTGTGGCTGATGGATTCAAATTAGTGTTACACATGATGCTGACGAGTCAATTTCATAGTGTAAAAAATATCAGCATACAACTTCTAGGGTGTCAAATACGTTATTTGGATAAACTTTAAAACTGAAAGCTTTTTATCTTTCCCTTCTTGATGTTGTAATTAGCATGCCACAATGAACGTTAGTAGCTCTGAAGTATTTTGCTGTTAAATGTAATGTAAATCCTGGATTGAGATCACAGCAATGTGCAAATACACAACTTTGTCCCGGTCCAGTGATTTGGCAAAAGATCGCAGTGCATTGAGGCTGACCGTCTACTAATCCATAGTTAAGTATTCCCCCGCACACACTCACTGATATTCAACACGCTTAATTAAAGGAATGGTATGCTCATGACACTCATTTTTAAATAATTATCATCCGATAAAACAGACCAGTCTCTGCCAGTCTTTCTTTTTTTTTTTTTAATCCGATGACATTATCAGTGATTTTAAACTGATTATATACCGAAATAACATCAACACTGTGGGCGCCGCCATTTTCCGGACGTGACGTAAACCATGCGTTTGGTTTTCGAGGACACGTTGATCTCCATGTTATTTACTGTAGTTTCTCTCTTCAAATATGCCTCACTGTATCGCGAAATATTGCCACAATTCTGATAGGAACAATCCACGGAATGCTTAGTTCCATCTGTTGCCAAAAGGTAAGCGTAAGAAGTACATTCAGAGGCAGTGGCTAGCGAAATGTGGCCGGCCCGAACCGAGAGATTTACAGGCTCATGTATGCAGCGAACATTTCAAATTTCCGGACGACTACTCTGAGAGTATGATAAAACATAACATGGGATTTATGGAACAACCATTACTTAATGGAGATGCAGTACCATCGGTCTTTCTGGTGTCATCACCGACCAGGACACCAGTTCGGCCAGTTGAGAAATCGCCCTCTGCAAGTGTGAAGCGACGGAGGAGCAGAAGTAGTGCTCGGAGTAAGAATAAGGTATGTTATAGCGCATTTCCATTGCAGCGGCTAGCCCCGTTTTAACGTCCTTTAGCGTCCAGGCCAGGACAGTTTTTGGTGGCCTTTCCATATAGCGTAGTACCGACTAGTGTGTATTTCCCCCCAGTTTTTTCCGGCCCCATAAAATCGTGATTCTATGGCCAGGGACAACGAAGCTGAGTATGCTAAACTAGAGAGGGAATCGCTAGCAAGGGTGGTACTACATGCATACATATAGTATCTTATATCATCTTCCCATTATACACACATGCATTTTCAAACATTTGGACTACCTATGTTGCAAATGTATTATCTCTTCAATTTACACACGGCATCTATTGCACGTTTGTCCGTCCTGGGAGAGGGATCCCTCCTCTGTTGCTCTCCCTGAGGTTTCTCCCATGTTCCCTTTAAACTGGGGGTTTTCTTCGGAAGTTTTTCCTTGTACGATGTGAGGGTCTACGGACAGAGGGTGTCGTATTGTCATACTGATAAAACATCAAAACTTCTTCCTCTGCTGACGAGTCCGAACTCAAATATTCAGCCATGTTTCCGTGTGTTGACAAAGTGAACGCATGGATGACGTCACGACCATCACGTGACTACTGAAAATGGCAAAAATGGCGGCGGCCAGACGGAATATAAAGGTTTTGATAAAAAAGAGCTATAAAATCATTATTTACCGGGGAATATCGCTGATTTCTTCAGGGTATGGTTTAAACATAATGTTTCACTAAATACTGAAGTTTTGATTAATTATCTAATGAGTGGACCATTCCTTTAAACAACCAATTTGCATATAAATGTAAACACACAATTCCATTCCTGCAGCATCACAGGTGGTCGCTTTCTCAGGAGCCAGAACGCGTCTGATTAACAGGGGCAGAACTCGATGTGGCTGTATTGACAAAAGAGAAGCCTTTGATTAGTGTATGTGCAATACATCTAAAGCTGAGCTAGCAGCAGGGTGGGTTGGGCCATGAATAATTAACACAGTTACAGAGATTAGAAGTTCAGTACAATCAACTGAGGTGGTTTTCAAGCCTTGAACAAAGCAAACACCAGTGAATTCTGTAACTACAGAGCAAGAAGAGATCGAGAGAGCCAATAAAAACAGATATTTAAGTAATTCACTCAGGTTTCTGGGTAATAAGATGCTAGGAGTTGCAATGGCGGCGAACAAGGTGCTTTTATCTCATTTGCTTTTCTCCTGTGCATCTCAAGATCTCATTTTGTCGCATTATACTGGGACACTAAAGATGGGAAATGGGAGGTTAGAGACTGGATCTGATATTACAATGGAGCGCATGATAACCCTGACGGAAATGAGATAATATTACTCTAATTTTTGCATGTTTGCACAAGTTACCGGATACTCTCAGAATTGATTTTAAGATTTAGCTGATGCCTTTTAACACATGAATGCACCTGGTGCTAAGATAGGATCACAGACACCTAAAGCTCAGATGAGCCTGGCTCACGATGCCTACTGGCTGTGCTTAAGCCGAGATTAAAAACAACATCAGGCTTTTCCCATCAGGCCTCGCAGACAATGAGACAACCTGTTGTGATGAGCGTGTGCAGGCTAAATCTGTACATTACTTTAAATCCCCTCCAATTTCATCCTGATCCAGGTTGAAGGTTTCTCTATTGACCTTATCGATCACTTTGCAAAGTGCTTTGAAGAGATTGTTTTCGAGATTTTTTTTTTTCACACACACACACACACACACACACACACACACACACACACACACACACACACACACACACACACACACACACACACACACACACACACACACACACACACACACACACACACACACACACACACACACACACACACACACACACACACACACACACACACACACACACACACACACACACACACACACACACACACACACACACAGTTTACATTTGTCTCAATACCATTTGTTTGGTATTTTTCCCGATAGAATACATTATAATCAATTTCCTTAACAAAATTGCCTGCTAGAGTTTTGATTGAGACAAATCCCACTAAGTTTAGATTTTTTGGGAACCCGTAGTGGTTACAAAAGCAAGAACCCTCTATTAAGGCCGCTACACACCAACCTGAGACCAAAGAACGCGTACCGAAGGCGTCCCAACTTTTACGTCCGCTACGTCGCCTGCATCGGCTACGCCGCCCGCCTACGAACACACCGCAAATACTTCAGTCGACGAGTGGCAATAACTGTCCTTACCAGCAGGCAGCAGTAGTGTGTATTCGTCATTCAAAAGGGGCAACAGCCAATCAGAGTGATTTCTTTGGCCAATTCAACATGTTGAATCGGCCGCGGCCAGGTGTGAAAATGTGCCGTAAAGCAACGACGGTGCGGGACACACCAACCTGAGTAGGGCCTCTGACTCCCAAAACCGGGTAGGTGTGTCAGGGCCTTTACACGTGTTGAGCAATATCCTCTGTATATAAATACAAGCACATTTCTGGTTGATATTTTTAGCTGTGTGGAGTTAGGCCAATCTGAACTGAATATTGGACAGAACACATTTGGTTTGGTCGCGTAAATTGTAGCAGGAAAACCTCAATGTTCTATCAGATAATCGTACACAGAGTCTGGGAGAGCGAGACAGTGAATGAGAGGGAGAAAGAGAGATCACGAGAGCCGTCTTTTCAGATGGAAATCGCATGGTTTCTGAACTCCCCTGGCATCCAGACAAGTAAAACTGTTTTCTTTGGCAAACGCTCAGCATCTCTCTCACTCTTTCCCTCCCTCTTTCTCTCTTTCCCTCACTATCTGCAGAACCCACACTCCTCTCATGCACACGCCCATCCTCTCCTCCCTACTCTAATTTCGAAACTCAAACTACCTCCTTTAACCACAAACACACTTTGAAAAAGCAGTAATATCAGTTAAAGTGTTCCCTTAATGTAAGAAATGACCACAGCAAAACAATGAGTAGAAGAGAACCCAAAAGATTCTGAAGCCATGTTGCTTTACCTCAAGAAAAACAATCATTTGAGCTTCGCTTCGGGGCTCTTTTTGCTCAGGATGGGAAGTCTTTGGGTCTGTTCCATGTCCGAGTTGGCTGAAGCACGCGGCTCTGAGTGTGGAGCACATGGTTGGCTCAGTACTGTGAACTGCATGCTCTAAAACTCACTGATAAACAATACATTGAACAACAATAACAACCAGTTATGTTTTAGCATCAAATTAGATTATGAAGTCCATCACACAAGCTTTAATATTCCCTTTTTCAAAATGGCATCCACTTCCATACATCTGGATGAATGTGGTTTCATGCTAAAAACGGATGGCTGGCGGTTCGAAGATCTGTAGTTTTGAGGTTTTGTGATAATAAGCAGAGCACTCTCTTGATTTCCCCTTCGGTTGTACTTCACTTCCCCTGCTAGCAATTAGTCTCCAGAACGCTATTTGTCAAAAGCCAAGCCATTCGTTTCCACTGGTCTGCCCCCTCCAGCTCTAGTTACAATTGACTGTTTCCTGTATAGAGAAAACTCTTAAGAGGAAGGAGCAGCTGGCTAAACCAGAAAATAAGTATAGAAGTCTGAATAGAGAGAATAACACAATGAACAATGGTGTAAACAAATCATACATCTGTCACAGGGATCAATTCCTGCCTCATTATTTCACGACACAGCACATTTTGAAACATTTCACAAAGGAAACCATTTACTTTGGACGATTGGGAATTGGGGCAATGCAGAAAATCGGTCAATCATGGAACGACGACTATTGATTTTCCGAGCAAGATCTGACGAAATGCGGGTGAAGTAAAAGTGCTGTAAACAAATACGATGAAGGAGGTTACTCGATAAACTAATGAGAGCTGGACTGGCTGTCGGAGCCGTAAAATGTAGTTCCACAAAACCCCCGAGGTGTAACATCTATATGGAACATTGTCATTTTCCCTCTATTTTCCCAATGATTGCAGACGAGACAGCGGGTACTTCAGTGACTCCCAGTGAGGTAGGGACCTATTGTATCTGGGTTGTAAGGGACCTGGAGAGCCATCAAACAGCCAGACGTTTTCATGGTAAATCACCAGCAGAGAGGGAACTTCTGAGAGTGCAATTAACAACCTCAAGGTCAGACTCCTCATGAGAGTTCGAAAAAAAATCCTCAGGCTTTCTCTCTCTTTCTTCTCCCTTGCTGTTATACTCTGAGTTATAGACTCATACACATTCTCGCTCCATCTTTACCCTCTTGACCTCGTCTCCACACACATACGTTTCCTTCACCCGTGTTACTCCCTCCACCAGTGCTCCAAGCCTCCTCCCTCTCCTGTTCACCCCCCTTGTCTCCATTACGGATACACGTTACTCTGTGGTCGGGCGCGACACCATTTCTCCCCCTGTGCCAGAGATGGGATGAAAATCGGTCGCAGGTGTACAGGATGAGAGCTATGGATCTTAATCTGAAGGCAATACTGCCGCTGTGCACTGAGAAGGTCACTATAGGGATATTTGAGAAAGGAGCTCTGGGTTTACTTGCTCTTAAAACATGGCGAGAATTAACTTTTCCATGTTCCTGATTATGTGAGCACACTTGGGCAAAACGTTTTTTTTTTTCCAAGTCTTGTTTTACAAGGGGTTTGATTTAGTACTTGACAAAGCACAATAGATCATTGGAGTTTGAGCACCAGGCTTTGAAGTGCTACACAAAATAATGAGATGTTGGCCAGAAATAGGACTCCTTATTAACACATAAAAAAGGCTTTGACTTTAAGAAGAGATGAAGTGGCTGAACTTTAACTATGAATATATTTGAAAGAATGTCAAATGTAATAGAGTTATGTTGAGCTCTTAATGTCTACAGAAACCTGAAGACATTTTTTATTACTGAAACTAAAGGGGGCACACTTACAAACTCTATACTTTGAACGTGATTAAAACAGATAAGTGCCATCCAAGATGTTTTTAATTTTTGCAAGAGCATTTATGTTACACATAACCTCAACATACCTTTTCTTTCTTACCTGGCAAGAGATGAATCAATAGCCGCGTTCACACTGCGGTACTTTTCCCACAAAGGTTCATGCGAACTTAGTTCATGATCGCGTTCACACCAAAAAGAGCTGGGACTAAAAGTAGTTCATGCGAACCTTTTTACCCCCTCGAAAGTCCCTGCTAGAGAGCGGGGACTTTCGAGCGGCTCTTTTTTGAGAAAAGAGCTATATTCCTGATTGGCTGGGCGAATTGCAAACCACGCTCCCAAAAAGTTTTGTGAAGCCGCCATTTTATTATCCTCGCATTAGCATTATTAGCATTAGCCCAGCGCAGAAACGCAGAGAGACTAACTTATGGCAACACAAAATAAAACATGGGAGCGGTGGAGATGAGGAGGTGTCGGCGTTCTGGCGATTTACTCGGAAGGCTTCAGTAGAAGCTGCTGGGACTCCCAGCAGCTTCTACTGAAGCCAGTCCCCAACTCCGGGGACTTCCGGCCGGGGACTTTGGGCGGCAGTATACGCCGTGAAGTGGTTTGCGGCCTGCCAGTAAACCCAAAGCAGAAGAAGAAGAAGAAGAAGTGACGTCAGCGGCTTCATTTGCCTAATCCACCCCCAGGGACTTTTTCTGGTGTGGACGCGATCTGTACTTAGTTCATGCGAACTAAAGAGTTCGCATGAACTAAGTTCGCATGAACCTTTGTGGGAAAAGTACCGCAGTGTGAACGCGGCTAAAGCCTCAGGTTGACCAACAAAGGAGAAAAGCGTGTGTAGGCAGAGCGCAACATTGAAACAACAATAAAACACTGACAGCTTCTCAGCTGGAATTCCACACCACAAGCTTTGGCTGTTTTCTTATAATGCTGTTAGTTTAGGTACAGGATAACAATCTAAAAGGAAATGCATTTTTCCCTGGTTGTTTGTATCTGTGTCGGGGGTTTTGGCTGGCAACTCTCACACTAATGACATTTAATAGAAAAATGAAAACAAAAAAGAACCTGGCACTTTGCTGTTGGGATTTTGTCGAGAGAGACCACTTAGGTGTTTCTGAAATATTGTGTGTGTGCCTGTTAATAAGTGGGAATATGTAAAGCGTTTTAAAGGTTGTTTGTCCTATGCTGCATTTAATTGGATTTGGGCAGACGGTAGACACCGGACAATGTGCTAGTGAGAGGGAATATAAGTCCGGCAGAGAATACCGCCACCATTAACGGTAAATGTATTGTTGTTCCAAAATAAACATGTTTAACTTTGGAGCAGCAACATCCAAATGATATGACCAGCGCTTGAAATCATGCACTAAACATGAACTTATTTTATTGAATAGATTTTATTCCATTCTTTAAAACATATATTTCATCACCATAGTAACATGTCGTAAGGCACGTTTCTTCATCTGACCTGATCTATAAGGCTTTCTTGGTGTCAGGTGGTCTCATTAGGAGGATAAATTGGAACTTGCTTTATAAAGTGATCGTCCCTGAGCCGAGGCAACAAGTTGAACTTGTGCAAGGGCAGTGAGATGATCAATAAGCCATTCCACAATAACCATATAAATATCAATATTATGGCGATCCCCATGCAAGGATCTAATTAGAGTGGGACTGGTGTAAAACTTCTGTCTAATCCATCTGATGGATTCAATTTAAAAAGAGATTCTTTACTCTTAATGGGAACCAAGAGAGGGCCAAATCAATGATTCATAAGCAAATAACTATTAAATGTGAAGCAGGGCTCAGGATGTGGTGATAAAGCTGCTCAAATGGGGGAATGTTACTGTACTTTACAGCAAGTAGACATCGATTACACTCCTCCAGCAGCATCAGGATAAGTAATAGGGAGTGATGTTCGATACCAGCACGGAGCTTTACAAGGTATCAGTGTTTCTCATTTAATAGTGAAAGAGTGTAGTTTCTTTATTATATGGCTCTTTGCTGCCTTGGACTGCTTCCTATTAATGTTTAATTGCCCCATGTGGACGAGCGTCAGTGTGGAATATGCTGACCAGTTTACAATAACATGTGTGTGTGTCTGTGTGAGTGTGTGGGTATGGCCTGAAGAGACTCGCTTAACGCGTGAGAATATAGCTCTTGCATTATAACATAATAACTGTTTGTATTGGGTTTGGTTTACATGAAGCGATAGCTGTTCTCCCACACACATATCCATTATAATTCTTAGTGTGTCTGTTTTGGCTAGGGCTACAGTTTGTCTCACTGTTTTTGTTACAGAGCAGAAAAGACATGCTAGAGGCTCGTGAGGCAAGTTACTATATTGGTTGAATCTCATGGCCTTGAGTTTACAATTTAGGAAACCACCAGAGGCATGCCATTTAAATAACCATAACCATAATAGCCTCAGCCAGCAAAGGAAACAGCATATGATTCCTCTGAACATTTACATTCTGCAGAAAACCCCTCAATATTTAGGACAGGGACACGATTTTAGACCTACTACATTTCGGAATAACAATATATCCATTCCAACATCACTCACTAATGTGCAGAGTCAAATGTACAGTGGCATATGATTAAATATATATGGAATGGAATAAAAGTGGCTTCCTGTCAAATTACATTGCATTCTCTGATAAAAATGGCTTCAAGGATGACACAAAAAGATGGGATGTCAGACCATATAAACTCTGTTCTATTTACGAGATGACATATCTATGTCGTAAACCTTCAGTGAACTTTGCATGTGTGATCCCAAGCCAAACTCCCTCAAAGTCAGGAATCAGACTCTCAGTGTCAGAGAACTGGCATGCTTGTTAACATGCACGCGCGCACACACAGGCACACTGGCCTACCTGGCATGAGGGACATCGATGCTGGAGGACACCACTTTGCGTTTCTGCTCCAGCAGGGACACTGATCGGGTGTCGGGGTCCCGGCCAACGCGCTTTCCGTCCGCCATCCGCTGCTCGTCCACTGCCTCGGGGCTGAGGGAGCCGCCCTCACCCCGGTCACTCTCTGGAGCTCCGTTACTGAAGCAGTGCTGGAGAGGGATGCAAAGAGTAGAGTCAGTACTTGGGCAGAGACCGGTCTTCAGTTCTTATGATGAAGCTGATCTAGGACTCCACCATGAGAAACATATTTATGAATTGAAAAATGCCTTATTTTGTAACGCCCGACGTGATAACCATGCCGTGCATTTCTGCTGCAGTTAAGAGAGACTGAGAAATACTGCCCAAATATTACTAAACTGCATGAAAACAATAGATGTATCATTTTCAACACAGTAGCCGTTTGGGGTTTGTGTTCTAAGCGTATGAGCCACATTTTAAGATTTTATTCTTTACATTTCAAACGAAGGAGTACACTGTCCAACATGGTTTAAACCTCATTTTCTAGCATCTTGGGCCTAAAAAAGCTTTTCCAAAACAGATTGGATTCACTCGAGAATGCAGATGTCAGCTAAAACAAGGTTATTTTCTTAATTCCTAGACATCTTGGACATGGCAAGAATCAATACTGTTGACAATTCTCATAAAACTCCCTTCTCATAAAACTCCCTTCTCATGAAAAATAAATAAAATGAAATGGCATCCTTAACTTTAGCTCAATATAAGCTACAGGACATACAGCCAACCTGGTTTGTAAATTATAAATAAAATGTAATGAAGTTAAAAGGGGGGGGAGCAAGAACTTTTAACTTATACACAAACATACTTATACACAAAACTAAATATTTCCACGACACACACACTGAGCAATATAAACGACTCCATCACACACACACACACACACACACACACACACACACACACACACACACACACACACACACACACACACACACACACACTAGTATTGTCACGATACCAACATTTATTTTGGTTTCGATACCGATACCAAGTCAAGAATTGCGATTCCGATTCTTTTTCGATACTTTTCTTAAAAAAAGGGAAACACGGAATATCGGCTTTAAAATTAGGAATAACAGATGATTTTAGCAGTCAGAACAACTAAAGCAGCAGTGTCAATAATAACAGAAACGCCAAAGAGTCACAACTAATATAAATATATATAAAAACATTTATTTTAATTGTGTAGCAGTGAGTTTAACATTTTGGCAGCACTGTTGAGCATTTTGAAAATGTATTTTCATGCCTCTGTGCAAGGCTTAGTCTTTCTATCTTTATAGCCACTGGTGTAAAGTAACTAAATTCATAAACTCAAGTACTACTTGGGTACAATTTTGAGATACTTGTACTTTATTTAAGTATTTCTTTTGCTACTTTGTACTTCTACTCCACTACAGTTCAGAAATAATGGTGTACTTTTCCTCCACTACATGTATTTAATACCTTTAGTTACTTCACAGATCTGGATGAATGATGTGAAATATAATCAAGTGTTAAATCAGACTTTAGTTCCACCTGGAGTAAATCCACCAGCTACCCTGCAGTCTACAAAGTAATTCAAACTAGCTGCACATTTACCAGCTTTGAGAACACTTTCATGATCAATCATTATAAAACATATCCTATATATTATTCTGAAATGGACCAATCTGCACAATGACTACTTTTACTGTCGCTACTTTAATACTTTTACTTGAGGAACATTTTGAATGCAGTACTTTTACTGTAACAGAGTATTCCTACACTCTGGTGCTTCTAGTACAAGACCTGAGTACTTCTACTTTTACTGTCGCTACTTTAACTATATTTTGATGATAATACTTTTGTTCTTTTATTTGATTGCAGGATTGTTCCTACATTCTGGTACTTCTACTTTAACTCAAGTACAAGACCTGGGTACTTCTACTTTTACTCAAGTACAAGATATATACTTATACCACCTCCGTTTATAGCCTATGAAAAAAACTAATAGAAAACGAAGGCTAAAGCTAACGTTAGCAGATAGTGATGCTAGTTTGCTAGTTACGTTTGCTCAACGATAATATTGCGACAGAAAAACTTTTCAGTGCACATCACGCTCTGCTGCTCCGACAGGAAGCTCTGCTCTGAACACCTGAACGGCCCGTTCACAGACTTCTGGCGTCTTTTTTGTCAACAAGCCGAGGCGCAGCGGCAGTTGCACTCCCACTTGCAGCCATGCTTCTCGTTTTCTCACATGCTCTGGCAGCTAGCGGGTGGCCGCGTGCAAGAGAGAGGGGAGGGACTTAGAACGTGCTTGAGAGGAGCGGGACTGCAGGCACGGCTGCAGTGCAAGGAGTGGAAGCAGAGCGCTGAACACACACGGCTCTTATTAAACGGCGTTTTTTCACGGGAGTACTTTTTCCCGTCATTCTTAAAGTACCGATACTAATGAAACGGAGGAATCGTACCGTTTTTAACGGCAGGGTATCGCGGTACCTTTCAAGTATCGGTCGGTCACACACACACACACACACACACACACACACACACACACACACACACACACACACACACACACACACACACACACACACACACACACACACACACACACACACACACACACACACACACACACACACACACACACACACACACACACACACAATCATTTCTCCCATCTGAAAACGCCCACCTGTAGCAATGTAAAAAAACAGCCCAAAATCATCTCTTCTTCTTACACAACAGCAGCAAATGGCATGCTTTGGCACATGAATACCTGCATGCACCTACGCACACACCAACACACACATTACTGTAGGTAACTAAAGCCATCAGGCTCTTAGAAACACACTGAGAAAACAGCCAGTGACACACACGGCTGCCCATGCCACTAGAGCGTTGAGGAGTAAGACATGCTGACCAGTGTGTGTGTGTGTGTGTGTGTGTGTGTGTGTGTGTGTGTGTGTGTGTGGATGAAGATCATTATCTCGTAGCACTGTAACACGATTAGGGTTGACGGTGGAAAAGGCAGCGGCACCATAGTGCATCACTCGCACACATATGCACAGGAGAAATATTTACTTAGATTAATGGCGTAAAAAAGCAGGGGATGGAGTATCACTCATAGAGACCGGTCACACCAATACGCTCCCTGAAAACACAGACTTGAGTAAAACAACAAGATGGATTACAGCAGCTCGGGAAGATTAGGCGTTGTGTGTATGCCGAGTGTACTTCTCGGATAGAACCAACAGCAATTCCTTCCTTTCACCAGGCTTATGAATGATAGCATTTCACAGAGCCAGGAAATTGTGAGGCATGCCAAATCGGTTGTGAAAAGTGAGGCGCATGTGTCAGGCTGCTGGTGTAAATGTGCATGTGTGTGTGCACGCACCGAAAAATACCCAGTGTCCTTCATATCTGCCCTCTTTATCTCCAATTCATTTTCTTTCTTCAAATCACACCAAAACACACACTTGCTTTAAGCCGTTTTGGACAGTTTAAAGCGGCCACCCTTTATGGGTCAAAGGTCATAATGAAGCAGGCTGACACAGATCATAAATTGAATCCCATGTGGCGACATTGTCTTTGAGCTCATATGGTTCTTTGTTGGTACGAAGAATTTGTATCCGCTATTCTCTTGCCAATACCAGGATTAGGAATGATTAATCAATAAAGTCTTAAAGACATTAATGACGATTATATGTTCAAACATTACACATGACTTAGTCTAGTTCAGATTTGTTGTTTATATATCGGAATTGCGAGTTGAAGAGTTGCAATAATTATTTAAACTTACAAAACAACTTTTGGTGCCAAATGTACTCAGCTCAGCTGTAGCTAATATGCTAATGAACATTGATTTCATGAGTTCCCCAAAGAAAAGTACCATAGAATGATGTCGTCATTTTATGAAGCCATATAAGTATTCTACTTATATTATCTTTAGGGCTGACACCATTTTGTATTATTGATTAATATGCCTGTTATTTCAAGATGTTATCAATGTATTATTTGGCGTATGAAATGTAAAGAAATTGGGAAAAATCTGTTTCCTATTGTTTAACATGAAGTTTTTAGATGTTTGTTTTGTCAGTCCGGAATACAAAACCAATTCAGTTTAATACTGTGTAAAACAGAGGATACCATGAAAGATGGTATAGTGACAACTGCATTTTCTTCATTAAAAGATTACTAAGGATTCATTGTTGATGAAAATAAAAAAGGCATTGAGAAAGCGGGAATAAAGATGTGTGTTCATAGCACTCTCACACATACATAAACACAAACACCTCCTCTACCCTTATATTACTCATACAGCAGCACAGGAGACCTGCAGACTTGACCCTGTGGCCGCTGCGCTTCATGCTGATGCTGTTCAGCCAACCAATAAGCTCAGCCGACGCCGGCTTGCCCGTCTCGGATCACCGCTCTAGAACAAAGAGTCACTCAGCTCCTGTCAACAAGCCTTCTTCATTGACTCCCACGTTGCCGTACGATTAACGTAAACAACAGCAAGGACAACAAAAGCGTCCAGCAAAACAAAAACAAGTTTCGCCTCTTTGTTATCAGTGAGGCATCTGTGTAACATTTCTCAGACACTTGCACAAACCAACAAGTCAACAAGTGGCATCCTGTCCCTCTTAGAGGGGGGGGGGGGGGGGGGGGGGGGGGGGGGGGCATTCGTTTGCCATACCGGGCAATGTGCCAAGCATCCAGATTCTTTGGAGCATGCCACCCGTTGCCAACCTGGGGGTGCCTGCTTTATTGTCCTCAAACAGGGTGGCATGCCCACAAAAACAACCCCCACTCCAACATCTAAAGTAGTCAGCTCTACCTGATTAAACATTCAAATACATAGGGGGGAAGCACATCAATGCACATTAAAAGCCACACAGATGCACATGTGAATACACACCCGCCCCTCCTCCTCATTTTATGGCTTGTTTTTGACCTCGGTGGGAATTAAGTGCTGAAAGAGACTTGACCATTGTGCTGGCTTCACTCTCCGCATCAGCTGCACTCCTCCTGCCTGCACCAGGGACTTTATTGACGGTATTGTGCAACAGCTTTTGTGAGTGCAGCACAGAATACACAAAAATGTGCAAATGACAAAACAAGTTTAGACTGCATATCCCATCACTCAAAGCTATGACATGTGTCCATATGGACAGAGCTGTTGCATTTGTCTTTGTTTTACCATGAACACTTTAAAGATGAACTACTATTTCATTTAGGATTTATGTCAGAGTTGCTGCTGTATCTGTAGATGGCAGCACACCCTCCCTATAGCTCACATAAAGGAAATATGAGCAGTACAGCATGTGTGGTCACAAAGAGCAGCCTGTAAATTCATCAATAACACACATGAATGCAAGGAGGCACAACACCACACCAAAACTAAATAAACCAAAATGCATCCGTAAACAAGCCATGATTTGGTCACATGCATTCCTCAGTAACTGCCTCACTGTAAAAAACAAAACACACGCACACACACTTACACAAATACTACACACATGCCAGAAACAGTGTTTTTATTCCTGGATTGCCTCACACAATGTTTTTCTGAGAGAGTATGTGACACCAAAGCAGACAAGTTGGAAATGAAGGCAATTAGGTCATTGGACTAATTAGGAACCCATATCAGGAAAGAAATGTAGACATCATCAAAACTTCAAATTCTGTCTCTAATTTCAAAGCCAACTATCTATTTTTAACAGTTGTTAAACAACAATAACTCTGGTGTGCACAAAGCCATATATATATATATATATATAATATTTGAATGAAAATGTCAAAAATATCATAAATAATTTAATGCAAATGTGCAATTAAATGCATGATTTCTCAAATTGTCTGTATTAAATGTTAGATATCAATCATAAGCCTCTGTGCAAAAGCCCCGGACATCAGTCCAAAACGCTGCAGTCAGAGCGTGTTTGTTTGCCTCGGCTTACCCACCCACTAGCCCACATAAACATTGCGCAGGCCCTATCAAGGCCTTTGTCCCATATCTCTGGTGTCGCCAAATGTCATGACAGTCCGTTATTTGATGCAATATGCAACTGAATTTGCATAATTTATAATCTGAATCATGCTGTTTTTGTCCAAACTGGTTATATTTGACATCAGTGAAAACAGCAGCAGCGCCAGTGACACCGCTCCGTGCAGGAAGCGGTTAATGCTGCACAAAAAAAAACGCACAACAAAAACAGTGAAGGCGCTTTTTTGCCAGCCGGGGCGCTACTCACACACCTTCAAGCTGGACTTGAGCGGTCCTTTGGCTGCAGTGTTGTTGAAGCCCGCGGCTATCTCTTCCTCGGAGAACTCCTTGAGGCTCCCGTCCTGCAGGAGCACGGTGTAGACGCTGCACCGGGATCCTGCGGTCGACACGTCTCTGTTTTCCTGCTTGACAGCCTGGACCACTCCTGTCACCGGGGCACCGTCCCCCGTCAGACTCGGCGCATGAACGCGGCTGCCGAGGATCGACCGCTTCACCAAACGCCTCGTATGCATGTTTAAAAGTGTCCCACTGAATTCGGAGCCGGTGAACCGGTGAATTTAAAGCATTAGACGTCGAATTATAACCGGTAAACAACGTCTAGAAAAACACAAAACCGCAACGGGTATACTATCCAATAGCCCTGGTAAAATGTTAGAAAGCTGCCACATACTCAGAGGGCGAAGACTCCCAACAGCGTCTTAAATGCACCTTACTCAAAAGCACCGAAAACTGGAAGAGAACTTAGAATTAGCACCCGACAAAAGCCGACAACACAACACGATTCATACGCCGTTAAACAACCTCCACAGCCAACCGGCTACCAACCTTCCTGTCTCTTCGACCTGTTTGTTTTCGCCACTGCTCCCTGAGAGCTCGTGGTGTGGCGGAAAAACACGGACTCAGAACTCCACGCAGGACACGGCGTTACGTTTGTACACGATCTAACAAATATGTGGTTTATTCATGAGTTTACGACATGGACACTGAATAACATAAGCAAACACATCGAATAAAATCACTTATCTGTAGCCTTATCCACTGACTTTCCTACGTAGATGCTGTTAACGGTCGAAAACACGGCGGTTACGTGACTCCGGATCCGGCTACTGCTAGCTCCAGTCCGGGCTTTGCTCCGACCGAGCAGAGCCTTTACCGGCGGAATGCTGCCTGTAAACATGTGCGGTCCGGCGGCCAAGGCGGGCTGCTATTGGTCGGTACAGCACACGCCTCCACAGGCCCCCCACCGCTCCCCCCGATCCGCCAACAGACGGTAATGCAAGCCGGCGGGAGGATGCTCAATTCAAAACAATGACGCAAGGATGGAGAGGAAACGAGAGGGGAGGCGGTAAGGCAGAAGGAAAGAAAGGGAAAAAAGGGGAATTTAGGCTTTCGGAAAGGAAAACTTTGTCCAGACAGACAGGCTTTATGCAGTAACCTAGTTGTGAAACGCATGTAGCCTACTTTTCAAGTCCCATGGGATCTCTAAATTACTATGATCTGGTTTTGAGATATAAGTAATGGCCTGCAGTGGGATTTTTGAAGGGAGTTTAAAACAACAGGTTTCTTTATTTCTCATGAGGTCGTCATTACCTAACAAGTGAGTTTTATTCTACTCGAGGTTCTGGGGTAAACATGTGCCAAAATCCACCGCTCTGCACATTTGGCAAGAGCCAACCAAATCTTTGCCAACCTCATCAGATAATTTAGACAAACAATTGCTTTAAAGTGCTTGAAGCAAAAATGTATCAAATGCAAATAATGTGGAGGTCAGTCTTTCCAGAAGTACTGTTTAGTTCTTATTTTAATCTTTTTTTGAACAGGCACTCTGAAGACTAATTATAATACGTAGACCTGTTGTTGGCTACCTACCTTGTTTGTATGTTCTCATTAATGTATACCATTACGTGTAAACTGTAATACAGGTATTTAATGCCATTGGGTAATGCTAAATATAAGCCATCAGTAATATTGCTCTTTTAACTGAGCTTTGCATCTCATCACAACACTCACAGGCAGCTCACACTAATGTAAGCTACACCCTGGACACATTAAGAAATAGTGTGATCTCACAATGTGTATTGTTTTTTGCTCTCTGAGACAGACATGTATATGTTATGGAAATGTTTCTTCTCATTAGAAAGTTCAGTGTTCAGTAAGTGATGAATCTAATGTAGCAGGAGACTAATTATTTCATCCTGATCATTTCATTGTGGCAGAGAGAATAGACAAACCCATGCAAATGGCCTCATTAATAAAAAATAACTGTAATCTTTTAAGAAAATCATATGCAGCTTACAATCTTTCTACATGACAGCGCCCCCATTGAATAAAGGACACAATGACACTTTTTATTATATATATATATATATATATATATTTTAATAGAATAATTCATGTCATAAAATATTTACATGCAGAAAATGGACAGAGGGGAGTGACAGGTATGAACATCATTTTTCAAAACAGACTGCGCCCTGTGATCAAAGGCAGGTGTAACTATACAGTCGTCTGATGGTTGCAGGGGGGAAAATGATCTCATTACGAGAGGAGGGAGAGGCAGCAGGGCGGCATCTCTGAACCTCCACCACTCCCCAATTCTCTGAAGGGAGTGTCTGTGTTTGTAGGACCAAGATAGACAGCAAGAGAAAATTAGTGATTTTAGTTAATCGTCTATTAAGCCTGAGTGCGTATGTGTGTGTGTTGCCCTGGTATGAGTTGGCTCTAAAACCCCCCTTTGACAGATAATTTCCTTTAAGGTCATTCATAGCATTTTTTGAATTTCATTATATCTCACCCTCAAACATAGCAAAATCACTTGGTATGAAGATCATAGTGTTAATGGCATGATAATTATCATTTTTTTTTACGGGCTTTATTCACTCACTTTCATGTGGATTGCATTTTAAATCATCTTTAACTGAAGCATTGCTAGGGGATGTTAAAGCAATTCCAATTTCAGATATAACTTATGAATCCAATATCAGTCTGGGTGGGCTAGCTGTCTGTCTAAACCACAAACAAGCTCTCACATGTATAATAAAACATGAACTAAAGCTGGAGATGCTTTAATGTTTTAATATTTTCATTCGGGTGCAACAGACGACACCAATTATTTTCTGCAAAGACGGAAGATACTGTAGCAGTAAAATAGATATTTACAGCAAAGAAAAAATTGGCCCTGTTAAATTTGAAAACAAACACCAAACAGTAATGACACATTAATTCATTTTTTAAAATAAAGTACCACACTCACTGTTTCTCAAAATGCATGTACCAAAACATTGTACCATATTTCTCATATTCGATTGGTTACTACTTCTCAACACTCAGAAGCTATTTGGCAAATTGAGTTACTATAAGATAAAAAGTGCCTTTGTTTTCCTTTAAACAAGGCAGACATCGATCAGTGCTCTTAACAGACTTATTTCAAAAATAATAACACTCTGGACATTGTACAAATAGGTAAAAACTCACATAAAACATCCAGCGAATACAGTTGGTTAAAATAGTGCTCTAAATATATACAAGCCTTGGTTGGCATGTCATCAGTACAAGCTACAAACAGAAAGATATGTTTTTTTTTTATCATAGTGCTACTTAGTTAAAAGCTTTAAATATTCAAATTGTGCAGAATGTAGCAAGATTGTGATGATGCTTTTGAATATATAAATGCAGTACCATGATATTAAACCTTGTGCTTAAAATCATCAGGGATGCCAACTGAAGGCTGTATACTGTACCAAGAGCAGGCTCAATAGACACAAACAGTACAGTTGATCAATATATTTTCATCAATAATGCACGTTTTTGTGTCATTTTAAAAACTCTTTTGAATTAGTTTTGAGCCTTGTGCAAAATGACAAAAAATGAAATATCTTCTCATCATACGTATTGTTTTAAAACAAAGAAGTCAGAGTCAAATGTACCTTTACAACTGTTGTGACTTTACAACCTCCTTTCATCTAATATCATTCAAAATTCTAGAAACTTCCAGAAAACCCTTTTTTACTTTGCGCTCACAGACTCTGTAACATTTCACAATCACACAACAATACGCATCTTCAAATAAATATGAAATTCACAAAAAAAAGGTTGCCATTGGCTGTGATACGTCTAAAATGCTTTCAAAATGTATTGGGACACCTCAAGCTCATTTGAGATCACTTTCCTTTCCTCATCAAAAAGTCTTCATTTCTATTGAGTGCCGTAATCTATGGACTTGTTTTAACTAACCATGTGGTCACAGATACTTCTGGCTTTTGCTTTGAATGCCTAAAACATGAATTTCAAGCAGAGAATGCAAAGTGGAGGAGCTGCTGAACCTGACAAAGAATAGAAACACGTCTGACACCTCAATATAACATGACACTGAGTCACCTAGAAGAAAGCCGCTAGCAGCTGCAGAGGAGAAACCATGATGCCTTCATATGTACAGTAAGTGCATGACTTTTCATGATTATATGGCACTGAATTATTGGATTTATTTTTGTTATATCACAGGCACTGATAGTGTCCTCTTCCTATCCTTAAAAAAAACGTGTGTGTGTTTTGTGATTTGATATTCATTTGATCTTTTCCCACAAATGGGGTTTAAGGTGCCCACGATATGCACTGTCAACAAGACAAAAGATGAATTAAATGATGCACTCATCCACATGATTAACAACCGATGACTGAGGCACTACTGTTCATTTCCTATGAGGCCTACCAGTACCAATGACATTCACCGTGGCTGAACAATTAAAAGTTCACCTGTGATAAACCGTACCCGAGCTGTAAAGAGGACGCTGATGTATTGTTGATGGATCCAGAGCATGCACCAGTAGCATGCTTCGTAGCAGGTTCAAAGCACTGCAGTGACGTCTGTGAGGAAGTTTCTCCCACGATGAAGAGGGGGAAAACTCAGAGGCGGGACGTTTCCCGGCTTAACCCCATCTCTCCGACACTCTCATAGTCAGGCTCTGGCTGTGCAGCGTCTGAACCCTCCGCCCTGCGGTCATCATCCGAGCTACTAGTCTTTGGGATGTGGATGGTTTCGTAGCCAGGGTCTGTGCCGTCCATGCCGGGCTCTTCATCCTGCTCGGGCTCATCGGGCTGGGCGTAGATATCTCGGACAGTGGCGTAGAGGTCACTGGAGGAAGAGGCGGGGACGAGACCTTTGAGCTCTGCGATGCTGCTGTAGTCGTGCTCTTTGTCTTCCTCGCTCACACTTTCGTCACAGTTCGTTTTGTCGACTGTGGAGTACACCGCTGACTGAAAGACAAAGAATAGATACCTGTGAGTTGCCCCTACTTTGTAAAAAAATTGCCATACCTAATTTATTGAGATAACAGGAATGTGAACATAAAAGAAACTGATGCTTTTGTACCAAAAACATCCCCGCTAGGTTTTCCCCTCATAGCGTATTGTCTGATGTTGCATGACTCTTCAACCAGTTTAAACTTCTTGTTTTTCTTTCATCTTTTTGGCGCTTGGAGCATTCACAGCTGTCTCGGAAGAGGAGATGGCAGTTTTGGGAATAAGGGAGTTAAACACACACTTACCTCATTGTCTGACAGGTTGTGGTTGCTGAACCCGGGCTCAGGAGAGAGAGGGGAGGGTAACTGGAGCAGAAAAGAACAAAAAGATAGATTTAGATACATATCAAAGTGTATGAAAAAGTCTGTGCTTCCTTCTCCTAAAGGTTGCTGTTGGACATTTGAGGGGTTGTCCCACATATGTGTTAGGAGCTTGGGGGCATCTTCATGTTGTCAAATGTTGGGTTTTAAAGTTATCTAGATTTTACTTAAAAGGAAATTGATATGTGGTTGCACTTCTTATAGATCTGCATTACTAAAACATGCTGGCAAACTAGTTTAAAAAAAAAAAAAAAAAAAATCTCAAAGCACAAGCTTTGTATTTGCTGTTTCTTCTTTGACTCATATGAAGCTAATGTTGTATATAAACACCCATTCATTAAGAAAATGATTGAGTACAAGTCAATGTTCAGTGACTGAGAGTGTGATGCTTTTGTGCACTGCTTTCATCCGCTCTGCCTTAGGATCGATGAGGGAGCCATTAATCAACAAAGCACATCTGACAACAGCAGCAAACACCGCAGAGTCTAACGAGAACCTCAATATCGCTGCTAGTGCTGATTAAACAGCTCATGAAACGTGAATATTCCACACTTCTCAGAGTGGAAAACATTGATCTTGGTGCTCTTCTTCTGACTATAAACTCTGAATTATAAAGTCCTTTGCTGTATGTATCAAGGTTAATACTAATTCATTTATAAAAAGGTAAAGCTGTTCACTTGTTGAGGCAATGCAATGCTTGTTAAGGGCACATCACCAGCCAATCATTGCTTGAGTACTAAATGAAAAACAGAGCACAGAGATCATCCATCAAAGCTTAGCAGTAATATCATATACATGTTTCTGCATGACTTTCTTTTCAAACTTAAATCAATAAGATTACTTTACGGATAATGCATGATTGGACACATGATTACTTTTATAGATTAAACAAACGCCGGCAGGCGCCTTTTTCATATTTTTAATTAGCCGACCAATTAGACAAAGTTTCCTGAAGGAGTGTGTGTATGAAACATAGACGCAGGTGACCCGACCGCTGCGGCTCTGATTGCATCTAACAGTATTTGTTCATCTAATTTACAGCCCGCTGGCTTTCAACTATCAGTGCAAATTTAAGAGAAATGTGCATTTAGTTGGTCACAGTTAGCAGAGTATTTAGTTTAGGTTTTATGCAGTGTTAAAAACTGTATTTCAAACATATTAAACTAATTGTATACAAGTGTATGGTTGTGTGTTACATTGAGACATTGCATATGGTACACCATTGGATTGTGTGTGTGAGACAGGATTATGACAATGTGTTTATGTGTGCGTCATAATGACATCCAAGTATGACAGTAAGCCAATTACAGCGGCCTGGGAAGACGGACGACTCAGGTGTCAATGTGTATATCACGCTGACATACTTACATACAAATCCATACGAATAAATCAACTCCATGTCTTGTTCATTCAGGTTCCGTAACAAGTCCAAACAAACTGGAGATATAACATCTAAACCACAATACCTCATATGATCTTTATCCATCACACACATATATGACATACTCCTCTCTCAAACAATAGTGATTCCCTTTAGCGATCAGCAGCCTGACAGTGCTGACTATCGCAGTTTACCTGGGCCGTGTCCCCAGCGTACATCCCAGCAGCCCACTGGCTGGGTCAAATTCATTTCCTGCACCACACATGAGAAAAGCCCACCGGCGACACACAGGAAAATGAGTGCAAACAAGTGTTACTGCTGTTCAATATCTGTACAACTGCACAGGGTCAGAGAGGCTGTGAATGAAAGGTCACATTCTAAGAGGGCGTGTGTGTTTTTGTTTAAGTAGAAACCAGGTGTATGTATGGAATGGAATGTGTGTATATGAGGAAGCCTGCTCTGTGTTTATCTGCATTTACAAAGCTGCTACCTGAGGGCATTCCACTCAGACATTTACATGCAGGCACCCAAGCATTTATACCTGGTTTATGCTCATGTATGACCAGCAGCCATCGGTGATTTGTCTTGTCAAGTGTGTGTGTGTGTTTGTGTATGACAGAGAGTTTCTTTAGCCCATATCATCCATCATGTAGCGAGACTAACTGTTATAGTGATAGTGTCCAGCTGGCACCCACTAGCCTCAGACCCAAACACACACATGTTTACACACGTTTACGCATGCACGCACACACACGCACACACACACACACACACACACACACACACACACACACACACACACACACACACACACACACACACACACACACACACACACACACACACACACACACACACACACACACACACACACACACACACACCACACACACACACACACACACACACACACACACACACACACACACACACACACACACACACACACACACACACACACACACACACACACACACACACACACACACACACACACACACACACACACACACACACACACACGACAAGACAAATCACCGATGGCTGCTGGTCATACATGAGCATAAACCACGGGGAGCCGGGAACATTTAGGGTTAACCTTAAATCAGCCCCAGGGAGTCCATGTGTAGCAGAATTATGTAAAAACACACATGTCGTGGTTGTGTGTGTGTGTAATATGGGGGGAAGGAGAGACGTAACAGAATTAATGCTGACTAGACAAGGTACATATGGGTGCATCTTTAAATGAGTACATTTTTGACGTGTGTGTGTGTGTGGCTTTGGTTTGGAGATGTATCGTAGCTAAGTAGATCTCACTTTCATGATAGATTTGGGGGTCAGAAGAGGAGGGTCTCGTCTGCTGTCCAATTAAGAAGAAATGATTAAAAAACTGGCAACAGCAGAGACAAAGGAGAGAGAACAGAGATACTGAATTTAAAAAAAATTAGAAGAGAAATAAAGTGGAGGGGAGGAGAGAAAGGATTAAAAAAAAAAAACCTTAAGAATAGTTCCCGTTAAACAAGTCATCAATCAGGTCTCTAAAGTAGTATTATTACGGTGTGGTCCGGGACCCTCTGCCAGGGGGGCTCTTAAATGAGGTTTTGTTATTTAAACTATTGGGGTTTACTTTGACCCAACGCGAATATTTCAACAAATAATATTACGTTTTTTTAAATCCTTCATAGTTAATTCTATAGAAGAAGACTATACAATAATAAAATAATTAGGTTTTGTTAAAATATTCCAAGGGACATACACGTGGGGGGCCACGACTCCCAGGTATATTTTCTACATTGTAAAGGGTCTTTGGCTGAATAATTTTTAGACCCCCTGATCAAAACCTCTTTATTTGAAGGTAAAACAAAGTGAGAGTGATACCTGTTTTGCTGGTTAAAATACCTTTTTGCGGCAAGCACAATTGGTCAAAGATGAACCAGGTAGCCAGTCTGTTTACTGGGATGCTTGGTGTTCTATGAGGCTGCACTAAATGCTAACTACAGAATGCTAACAGGCCTACAATGACAGTGGCAACATGCCTATGTAAGCCATTTTAGTTTAGCTTGTTAGAGTGCCACTATTCCCTTATTGGCACCAAACATAACAAACTTGCTGAGGCTGATGGGGAGATCAAATGGTTTGCAGGACACTTTGAAAATGTTGATAGCATTTTAAAAACCATTACAGTTTTTCCTGAGTGTGACATTGATGAGTGTGTACTTAAAATGCATGGCAATCCACCCAATAGTTGTTGAGACATTCCACTAATACAGTTTCAATGTCATGGTAGTGCTACGGGAAAAGTCATGAAATCAAGTGATTAGGATTTGTCTACTGGGCACTGTAGATATCGGTACCAAACAAATCCATCAAAAACAGACAATGCCCTTCCAGCATACACCATGATTATCCTTTAAACTAGCAGTAGAAGTTAAAGTAAAGCAGAGGGAGCAGGAAACAGACCTTAAAGAGGAAGAGGGTCTGGCAGATTGACTTACTTACTGCCTTGATATTATTCCAACAGGATCTTTCAAAGATGTTTTTCCTTGCATGGCCTCAGAACTACTTCATATAGTAAACAAATCTCTTCACTCAGGTATTTTTCCACAGGCCCTGAAAACTGCAGTCATTAAACCGCTCTTAAAAAAGAATAATCTAGATGCTTCAGTAATGAACAATTACAGGCCCATATCAAACCTCCCATTTCTAGGTAAAATCATTGAAAAAGTTGTTTTTCAACAGTTGAGTAATTTCCCGCATTTAAATAACTGTTTCGATGTGTTCCAGTCAGGCTTTCGTCCAAACCACAGCACTGAGACTGCTCTTGTAAAGGTCTTTAATGACATCCACTTAAACACAGACAGTGGCAGAACTTCAGTGTTAGTATTATTAGATCTCAGTGCTGCGTTTGACACTGTTGACCACAGCATATTACTAGACCGACTGGAAAACTGGGTGGGACTTTCGGAAACAGTTCTAAATTGGTTTGAATCCTACTTAAAGGATAGAAACAACTTTGTTTCTATAGGTAAATACACATCTGAGTTGACAAATATGACATGTGGGGTTCCTCAAGGCTCCATCTTGGGGCCTCTTCTCTTTAACATCTACATGCTACCACTGGCTCAGATAATGAAGAACAACAAAATAAGTTACCATAGCTATGCAGATGACAGACACATTTACGTAACAATTTCACCAGGAGACTATGCTCCAATTCAAACACTGAGTAAGTGCATTGAACAAATCAATGACTGGATGTGTCAGAACTTTCTCCAATTAAACAAAGATAAAACTGAGGTAATGGTTTTTGGATCGCCGGAGCTGTATTAGATTAACATTAACATGCTTATTGTAGTGGTAAGTGCACTGTCTTGCGGCCTGTAGCACCATCCTTGATGGAGCATATGTGTGGGCTGGACCTGTATTTTACAGGAAAGGAGTGAGCAGAGGGTCGAGTTGTCGATTCTTGTTCTGTTTTATGTGACTATCTTCCTCACCCTCTCAGACTTTCAGTTGCGCGCGCTACTGAAGAGACGCGCTACCATGGAAACCAAACAATGGTGTAGCTGTATTAAAGTCCGAGTGGAAACAGTCCTGAGTAAATCTGATTTTGTCAGAAATCGGGAGAAATATGACCCCGGGAGGAAACCGGGAGAGGGCAGTGAAATCGGGAGTCTCCCGCGAAAATCGGGAGGGTTGGCAAGTATGATCTCCACATGTGGAAGGCAGCATGCTGAGAGCAGCAGCAGCTCTGCTCTGTGTGGAGCATGACTCTGAACCATTTCTCCTCTCTTCTTTCACCTCCCATATCCCATTTCTCCTATTCTTCTCTCTCTTCTTCCTTTACATCTCCACTCTCACCCCCTTTCCTCCCTCACATACTGTTACTTCTTCATTGTATATCTCTTCCCTCCTTTCTACTACAGATTTCTATGCCGCGGTGGGAATCTTTTTTATTTCTCACTGCCTCTCAATCTTGACTCTCTTTCTCTCTCACCCTTTATGCCTCCAGGACCTCTCAGCCCTTTCTGAGTCTGATCTCCCATCTCTATGTCACTATCTCTATTTCTCTCTCCTGCATTTTCCACTCCAGTTTCCATTTCCCATTCTTCTCTTCTCCCATCACTGCTACACCATTTCCTTTTTATCTCTCACATTTTCTAGCCTCAGTCTGTCACCCGCCTGAAGCAGCACTGAGAAGGCAGTTTAGCAGATGATAATTGCTCTCGTGATACATCTCATAATTTTCTTTATTGCTCATGCTCTCTCATTCAAGCCAATTACTTTGATCTTTTACACAGGGGTTCAACACACCTCGGGTTTATACGGGGATTCCTTGTGTTATTAGGGTGGGGATAACTTGTGATGTCCGATAATGAGAGAAAGGAAACCTAGGTACATTCAGAGCTCAGACACTGAGTGATGTACAGTGTTTAAATTCAAAACATTAATTATTTCGCAGATAAAACCTCATCATATGCCTATAAGGAGTAATTCAATTCTAAATGTTTTGGTCATTTAAAAAATCTATTTCCCGTTGCATGTTAAATTATTGTCTTTTAAATGAGGTTTTCTTTGTTCCATTAAATTAGCATTTAAAAGTCCCCTATTATAATGTTTTTCATTACTTTATTATAGGTCTCAGATATGTACAAAACATGTCTCTGAAGTGTTTGGCTCGAAATACCAAACAGATCATGCATTGCAGCATCCCATAAACCCCTCTGTTTCAGCCCTGTTTTAAAAGAGCTGATTCTCTGTCTGTTACTTTAGATGAAAATAAGGAGCCCCTCCCCACTGAGAGATATTTGGTTAAAAAGAACACAATAGCCGCTTTCACACAAAGTATTTTGCCGTACATAGTTCCAAGCACTTCGTTCCCAGCACTTAGTTCCCCCATGGAACTAAGAGCCGATCGCGTTCACACCGGAATAAGTTCCCTGAGGGAAGATTACGCAAATGAAGCCGCTGACGTCACTTCTTCTTCTTCTGCTTTGGGTTTACTGGCAGGCTGCAAACAACTTCACGGCGTATACTGCCACCCGAAGTCCCCGGAGTTTGGGACTGGCTTCAGTAGAAGCTGCTGGGAAGAGTCCCAGCAGCTTCTACTGAAGCCTTCCGAGTAAATCGCCAGAACGCCGACACCTCTTCATTACTCCACCGCTCCAATGTTTTTTTTTGTGTTGCCATACGTTATTCTCTCTCCGTTGGTGCGCAGGGCTAATGCTAATGCTAATGCCAGCAATTACAATGGCGGCTTCAAAAAACTTTTCCGAGTTTTACGGGACGTGGTTTGCAATTCGCCCAGCCAATCAGAAATTGGAACTTTTTTCTCCCATGAAAGTAGCACCTCTCTAGCAGGCACTAAAAAGGGGGTAAAAGTTCTCATGAACTAAGTTCTCTTTTTGGTATGAACGCAAAATCCCAGGAAGTACTCCGGTGTGAAAGCGCCTAATGGTGCTCTAGGAGGAGATTCAGGTGATAAGGTGGGGGGTGTTATTTTGGTTGGTTATTGGCTAATGGTTACAAAGTCAAAAAATCGTTATGACATCACAAAGTGGCCAACATCTGATCAGCTCACAGGTTTTTATATAAATGGATCAGGACAAAAAGTGAGATCATATTTTTTCCTGAAACTTTCAGAATCTCTTTACACATAGGGGACACATGTTTATGTATATATACATGAACAAGTGGATTTTGCATAATAGGTGTCCTTTAAGCTGCACATCTCCTCACCTCTCCATTGTGCAGCCCAGCGCCGGTCATCCCATTCATCACCACTGGCTGGTTGTCATTTTCATCCAGAACCTTCTCTGGTACCGGGGGGGGTAAGTCCTCCTCTGGTTCCTCGACAGGCCTGCGGGGAGGCAGGCTGGCGTTATCAGAGCGCCGTTTGGCCTCCAGGTCTGCGCTGTGGCGGCTCTTCTTATTCAGGTCCACGGAGGCGTACTCCACCCCAGCGCATAGGGGCCCCCGCTCAGGAGTGCAGGGGCTCAGGTGGCCGTTGAGAATTGCGGGGGGGTGAGTGGTAGGTTTGTCTGAGCTCAGCTGGATGGTACCGTTGGGGAGGCCCAGCTGTGGGGGGGGCTCTTTGAGTTCCTTCACCGTCTCGTACAGGGAGTCTTCCACGCTGACGTCACGTGACGACACCGCCATCTCCTTCACCACCTGGAGGTCAGAAACAAATAGAGCAACAACTGTTAAGATAAGATATATTTTATAGATCACAGTTCAGGAAATTCTTTAAAATTCTTCATCAATTAATAACTTATTAATATGTATTAGTCGCCTGATCGTTTGGTCGATTAGTCTAGAAATAATTGCCATTTCATTTGTTTGTTTTTTAATCGTTTGCGTAGTTTTTCATCCAAAATGACAGAAAATGCTGTAGTCAGTCTCTCAAATATGGAGATTCCTTGCTTTTCTGGGAATAATATCGAAATTAAACTAAATATATTCTGGTTTTGGACTGACAAAAAAGACCTTTGCACTTTGAGAAGTTGTGGAATTCTCCATTATTTTCCAACGTTTGAAACACCTAATAATTAATCGATTAATCTAGAGAATAATTGGCAGTTCGATCGATAATTATTTTGTTTCAGCCCTGGATTTATGAATTGAGTTCGATCCAAATAAATGAATCTACCTTGTGAGAAAAATTCAATCTAATTCTCTCTGTGTTTTGACCCTGAGCTCAATCAATCAAACGATCAGCGCTTTAATCTTCTGAAACAGCCACATTCAAGCCGAGTGCAAGTAACAGCATGATTCTGCTGTAGTGAGGTGACTTTAAACATTGACCTCATAGGTGCTGTCCCCTGAGGCCGGGGGTCCCTCCCCAATAAGGCCATTGTTGGGAGGAATGCTGGGAAGCTCACGGTCCTGAGGACACTTAGAGGACCTGAGCTCTGATTGGCTGGAGAGCATCTCCTCTGATGGCTGGGGACTGTTGTCCTGTGTGTCTGAGAGGACTGGTGGGACAGAGAAAAATGAATGAGTGAATAAAAGCTTCTCGTTTGGTGACTAAATGTGTTACTGATATTTAGTTAACATACAGGAGAAAAATTCCACAGAAATAACCATATAAAACAACAGCTGAGGTTAAAAATGAACCAAAGCTGAGAGTCAACAAAGACGTTGCATAACACCAGCTGCTAAGCAAATGTTAATGTTAGGGAGCTAAATTAAAAATATTATGATTAAGGATAGCAGTGACAATATCATAGAGTTAAAAAACGTCATGAACAACGGAGAAATTATATGCCACGCTAAAGCTAACTGTCTTGACTTACTTGTACCGCTGGTTAAAGGACCATTGTGAGAGCTACTGACGGCCAAGTCCGTCATAGGACTATCTGCTGATTGGCTGATCGTGTCTTTCTCTGACACCTGCACAAAATGGAGAAGATGATTGTCATTGCAGGGCAGAATGAGCGGACCAAAGTGAAAAAATGTCAAGTTTATTTTGGTTTCACATCACACCAAATGAAAGTGTGCTGAGTAGAAGTCAGTCATAGAAGGTATTTTGTTGGGTAACTGTCAGCTGTGTAGCTCTGATTACAATTTTTGTCTGGCTTCCCTTTTTAATAATGTCTGCTTTTTATAGCGTCCTCTCACATGCCTTGTTACTTTAAGCACATTATCAGTATAGTACACATGCTTTATTCAATGTGGAGTATTTTTACCCACCTACAGTACAAAGGACATTTAGAGAACACTAACCATTTTGTAACAAATAAAACTGATTATGTTTTCTATCTCAATTGATAATTGTAATTGGGCTTATGAAAAACAACAGTTTATAAACCTTCTATATACACATCTCGCTTTATGTTTTTACTGTCACTTTTGTTCATTAATAAGAGACACTGAAACATAGTCAGAATGATGGAGGAGGGTAAACTGACAGGCATTAGCAGTGTTGCATGTGTAAAAAAGACAGAATCAAATCGCTCAATTTCCTCAAAATCTTCCTTTTTGGTTTGTCTATTCTCTTCCCTCCCTTTTGCAGGAAAGTCAAAGCTGCAGAACAACAACCCTGCAGTTGGCAGGGATTCTGTTTTGCTCAAGGACACTTCAGCAGAGTCATTTTTTTTACATTGAGCTTTTAAACCATGTCTTCCAGTTGAAGGCTGTTTCTCTATGTGTTGGATCACAAGGCAGAATCAGCAAAGTGAGCTGCAAATAAACTACACTAAAGGTATCGCTTCATCACTCAATAGTTAGAGCTGAGGGAAAAACTGTGAAATTGTATTATCGCAGCAAGTCACGATTCTCTTTGTTAAGGTTGTTGTTTTCCTCCTGTGTGAGAGCAGTATGCTGTGAATTAGAAGCTCTATAACACCACCCAGTGGTCGATTGCTCTCATAACTACTGGGGTGCATGATGTAATCTTTTAACTATTTTATGACCCCAATGTCTCTATGTTTTTTGTTTGTTTTTTTTGTGTTTTTTGTTTTTTTTCTCTAATCTTTTGTATGTATGGGATCTTTCTGTAATTAAATTGAGATGGGGAGAATAGGGCTCCCTCACCGTGCTCAGATGCATTCGCTGGGACAGCCAGACTGAGTGTCTGTGTGCAAGAAAAAAGCCCTTCTACTCATTCGCAAAGACCCCATTTAGGCTATCAGGCTGTGACAAGGTCCGTCATTTAAATGGGTCCCTCCTGAAACAATCTGACCACCCAGCAATTGTGGGTTAGAGAGAAGATATCCATCAAAAATCCATGTATGTTTTTTTAGCAAGACCAACATTGTATCACACTGTGAACCCAAGGTCTATGTGTCTGGGGAGGTCTTTCAAACAGTTACACATTTTAAATATCTAGGCATTATCCTTCACACTACTTTATCCTTCAAAAAACAAGTGAGAAAGGTAATGCAAATAACTAAATACAATCTAGCAAACTTTAGATATATAAGGAACTGTTTGACAACACCTGTAGCAAAACTCTATATGACTGCCATGATCCTTCCCCACTGTACTGTATGACTAGCTGGACCCAGGCAAATAGCACAACATTAAGGCCCATCCTGTCACTTCACAAACAAGCTCTCAAAGTTTTGGACAGAAAACCTAAGCTATACCACCATTGCAAAATCCTGGACAAACATAACCTGCTCAGCTGGGAAAATATTTTAAAACACACTGACGCATGTCTCATTTTTAAAATTCTAAACGGCAAGGCACCCCCACCACTCTGCACTTTTACACAGCAGAAAAATGCAAAGAGCAGAACCACAAGGTCTGCCCTAAGAGGGGACTGTGTAGTCCCTCTTAGGTCCAGTTCCTTTGGTAAACACTGTTTCTCTGTGAGGGCATCTACACTTTGGAACACAATACCAATACAGATAAGGAATAACACCTCCTATCATACATTTAACTGCAATCATAAGAACTGGCTTTTAAGCAATCAAAAATTTGAACACTTTTAACTTTATCAAGGTATGATGATATTTCATCTGTTTGCATGTTTGTTTGTTCCTATCTATTGTTGTACTGCTGTTCCTATTTATTTATTGTTGTACTGCTGTTGTCTGCTGTACTCTATTTAATTATGTTTTTATTTCTCTAGTCTTGTTGTGGTCATTTAACATCTTGCCAAGGACAACAGTTGAAAATTAGCCTGCTGGCTAATACTGGCTCATTCACAGCAATGTGGATTCATGTGCACTGTCCTTTAAAAGCAATAAACAAACAAACAAACAAACGCAAAAAAGGCTCTGAGGATCATGTAGGGTCGGACACACACACACACACACACACACACACACACACACACACACACACACACACACACCACACACACACCACACACACACACACACACACACACACACACACACACACACACACACACACACACACACACACACACACACACACACACACACACACACACACACACACACACACACACACACACACACACACACACACACACACACACACACACACACACACACACACACACACACAGGAAGTGACAGGATAAGAGAGTAAGTGGATGTCACTTCAAAAGACATAGTCCCATTATGAGTAGTGCAAACATAGAAAGGGCAAAGTCCAACTGTACAAATAATGAATATTCAGTTTTCTAAATAGTTGTTATTGAATTGACTAAAGAAAAATACGTCCACACTTCAATAATATAACTAAAATATTCTAGAAAGATAGCTTCAAAAACATTAATGGTTACTAATAATGATGATTGTTATGCATATGTGAGAGAATGTGTGAAGGTGTACGTGTGTGAATATGCGTGTTAATGTTCACACACATGTAATTATTCATCTGCCTGACACACTGCAGCAGTCAGACTCAAAACACACAGCTGTTCCCCTCTGCTTCTCACGACACATATAAACACCCACACAGAAACAATGCATCAAAAACAGAAAAAACTAAACTTCATGAAAAATGTGTGTTATTTGTCAAATCTGCCCTCTATGATGCTTCAACCTTGCCTTTAAAATCTGCCTTTAATTTTCGTTAAAGGAGTAGTTTGACATTTTGGGATATTTCCTAGTCTTTGGTGGTTTCCTGGGACTAAACGGGTGCTACTTTACCGAGCAGGGCTAGCTGATTAGCGTCTTTTTGATGTAGCTTTTAATGTAGTTTGTCAAGAAAGCAAATAGGTGAATCCATTAAAAGGCCAACACGTATTACTTTAACATCTACTGTTCATGCATGCACTACTATTGCAAGCCTTAACCTGAAGTTCAACTCACTCCATTCATGAGGTTCTGGTGGTCTCCTGCTGAATGTCCACTGACCGCCTTCTTCTGCCTAGAAAGAGAAAAGAATGAAAAGATGAGAATTTTTTTAATGAGGGATAGATGTCGAGTAATGGCAGAACACAGAGGACACCAGGCAGCCCTGAAAGTGATATTTGTAATGTTAGACTCATAGTTTGCATGAATCTAAAGGAACATTTAAATGAAGCTGTTCATTTCCTCTGGTCAGTTTCAGGTCTGGGTGTTATTCACTGTTCTGACTCAAGGCTTGACTTTTTGAACAAAATGTAAATTGTCCTTGGAAACATTTCTTATTTTCTTTCCCTGGACCCTCAATGAAACACTCTTATCTCCTTCCATAGGCACCACACGTGACATTATCGTCTTCACATCCTTGTTTATATATTAACAAACATATATGGGACTTTGTCTCTTTTTCACATCTCATAATATTAACCATGGCACTTTTAAACATCACAGCACTTATTTTAATTCAAAAATAATATACATATTTTTAAAGTATATTCTAGATTTGATTTTTTATTTAACTTATGTTATGCACCAACATAACAAGGTTAATACCTTGAATTTGATAACCTCCTTGGCAATAAACCAGATTCTGATTCTAAGTTTGAGCACTCACTGACTCATTATTGTTGCATTAAAGCCATACCGCCTCTGAGGACTTTCAGTAATGTAACTCAGCAGAAGTGCTCCTAATGGTTGCTGCAGCACCTATAATGACTGTAGCTAAGAACACCCTCTAGGGTATTTGTGCTATTTTCAACACGACAATGCACAGCTGCCATTTTCCACCAAGAGTGGATTCTGCCTAAATAGTTGACTGCATGTGAAACCAGTCGGCCATTCCTAATGGTTTCTAACAATACCACTACAACCATTATATTGGTAAATGATGTTCATGTATATATGCGTGTGTGTGTGTGTGTGTGTGTGTGTGTGTGTGTGTGTGTGTGTGTGTGTGTGTGTGTGTGTGTGCTCACCCCTGGCAGCTAGCACACAGCAGCAGCATCACAGAGACCAGCAGCAGGGTGGCGAGGGTGCTCAGGGTGACAACCAGGACCAGCTGCCCGCTGCCCAGCCACGACGCCACCCCGGTAGCAGCTGCGGCCCCTGACCCCACGACCCCCGCCTCCGGCCCCCACCACACTCCACTCAGCACCGGAGCCATGACGCATCACACTGTGGGAGGAGAGGACATCGAACAGGTACCGGCTGGGGAGACAGAAAACATATGACAGACATGTTAAAATGTGTAATTTTATTTCTTTGAACACCCACAAAACTAAACTTTTTACCAGCTCACCAGAACATTTATTTTGAGATAAACAGTAACAGCTTTGAGCAGATGGATCTCGTCTAAACCCCACATTAAAAAGGCAGCAAAACAATCCGTGTGTTTTAACTGCGTCAACACATCCTAAATGACTTTGTGATTCGAATCCGTCCAATTGTGAAAAATGTATTTTGGTGCAGCTGCTTTATTGCATGCAACTTCAATTTGCATCTACAGCCAGTCCTGTCCCTGCTATTTGGATCAGATGACTCTTTAACATTAACTGATACAGATCTAAGCACAATAGATGCCCACTGCTCCTAGTACTAGGATGGGTTAAAAGCAGAGGTACAATTTCACTGTGTGTGTTGTGTGTGTTGTGTGCATGTATGTGTGACCAATAAAGAGGGTTTCATCCTCCGATTCTATCTTCTATGTTTAATAATAATGCCATATCTTCTGTTATGTGCAGCCTTGGCCAGCAGGGGGCATCACAGATCAGACTGCAGTGCAGGCTGGGATCTGCTCAGTCTGCTGCAGTGGCCCTCACACCCGAGCCTCCACCACTTGTGTCTGGTCTCTGTGCACTGCATAAGCAACCTCATCACGTCTCTGTCTGACAACCTAAGTTGGGTCTCGGTGAGCTGATGTTATCACGGCTGATTTGTGGGGCTGTGTGGTGTTGCGGTGGCACACGTTGAGGGGAGGCAGTGGCAGCAGGGATGAGCTTTTTTGCTACTCTTAGTCGTATAAAAACTCAGTGGTTCAGTGTGTGCATGTGATAGGGGGCAGACATTGAGGAGCAAGAGTAAAAGAATGATTAAAGAGAAAAGATGACAGTGACAAAAATGTGTCAATCTATTGTTTCCTTGTGGCATTTTTTTACCTTTAATTAGCCGTTTAGAAATAAGGAATAGAGATGGGAGGGGTTTGACATGCAAGAAACCTTTGTGGGAAAATGTCATGAACAGTTTTGACTCAGCTACCAATGGGCTCCCTCATCTCATGTTTTTCTGCCGTGTGTATGAGGCAAACGTGTGTGTGTGATAGCAGTGTATTTAGTGCCCGTGGTGAAAAACTCCATTGTGTCTCTGCTCATGCTAATGCGACCGGGGAGAGTGGGGCTTTTTGCTCTCTGCGGATTCTAGCAGTGAGGAAGTTTTGCAGCTAATCAGACAGAGCTGCAGAAAAAAGCCAATTTTAACTTTGTCAGAGGGACACAGAGGAATTCCTGTTTCTTTTGAAATACTGATTTGTTTTTGTCCAGAATGAATATACACCGCGGCTCATGTTGCAGTGGAGAACGCAACCTTACCTTGACACCTGGGATGATTAGTCAGTTCGGCCTTGCCTGGAAGAGAGGAGATAAAAAATGAGAAGGGGTGGATTAATGTTTGGTGGGAGCTGAATATTATCCTTGGAAGGAGAGAGGGGGGGGGGCTGTTGTGTGTGTGCACATGCATGAAAGTACACTGGGCAAGTGTGTGGGAGAGCAGCCAGGGACTCGTCAGTATGTTTGTGTTTTTTTAATACCCATATCAAATACATATTGGACAACAGGCTGCCTGCAAGCTTTCAGAATCTCACACACACACACACACACACACACACACACACACACACACACACACACACACACACACACACACACACACACACACACACACACACACACACACACACACACACACACACACACACACACACACACACACACACACACACACACACACACACACACACACACACACACACACACACACACACACACACACACACACACACACACACACACACACACACACACACACACACACACACACACACACACACACACACACACACACACACACAGTTAAACCTCTGGATCTTCACTTTTTGTACATTCAGATACTTTCTAAAACCTTCATGACCTTCATCTCACAATTTGATGTCATCAGGTATTCCAGCTTTATCACGACTACCATGTGATCGTTTATTTTTCTCGTCTGTGGGGCTCGTGTCCAGGTGTCACTATCTGCCACTTTGTGCCAGCTTGTGTGCGTCTCTGCTGGCACTTAAACCAGAATAATTACCGGCTGCCACAGCACTGTGTCTCCATGGCAACATTCCTTCTACCCATCAGCGCTATTTATGGTGGTCGAGAGAAAATCTAAATCCACAGAGATGTTGTGAATGCAACTCATACTGAGGTGGTGTGGTCTTGGTTTGAGGGTACACTTGTTTTTAGAAGATGATGGAGTACAAGTGGCTAAACTTCAATAATTTCAAGAACATTATCTCAACTCAGGGTCCAACATGTTGCTATGTAGTCATTCAGTTGTCATGGTGATAGTCTAGTTGTTATCATGTGAGCAAAGTATGGTTATTCATTAATGTGATAACAGGTGGTGGTAAAGGTGGGATATCTTAACCGCTTGCCATTATGCTAACTTATGCTTCCTCACATCCCTCTATGACCCTGAAAGCGTTCCCCTCAGCATTCAAGGATGTTCTCAGAATCTCTAAAACACACCTTGACACCCAAATGAAGAGAAAGGGGGGCTTATAAAACAGAGGAGAAACCAGTGTATCTAAGGAAGGCTGGAGGTCTTTGATCAAGCTTAACATCAACACAGAACGTTATAAGTAATGAATGTCACTTAAGACTGACATTATGAAACCAAGTGTTGATCATTTAGCAGCTCTGGGTCCTCTGTCCTAGAGAAGACACAAGGACACGAGGAAGGGAAGTGATGAGACACGTTGGCATGATGAAAAGCACTCTAGTTTGCTCACTAGTGTCAGAAACAGCTTTGGAAACAAAAAGTCTGACCTTGTGGTGAAACTTTGATTTTGTCAGAACCTTCTATGTTACAACAGTTGAGTTGAGTTTAGTATTTATTATTTCATAACACTGCAAAAAGCGTTGTTACATTTATAATGACATGAAAGAAAAGAAAAGGGGGCTCTCTTTGCATACGTGAAGTAGTGATGATATCCCATTTAATATGAAAAGTCAACTCTGCCACATTAAAACAACTCCACCATCTCTACTTCAGTGGTATGAAGAACCTGTTAAGTAGAAACCCAGATCCAGCTCTGGATAACATTGCACACATATTTCCCAGTAGAAAATATGTGTGGCGTGAACTACAAATACTCTCCTCGCAGGACACACTCCATTCCTAAAAACAACTTGATAAACACCACTTAAAAACAGTTCCGAGTGTCCTTTTCACTGTGGAAAACTCCTCACAGAGCATGTGATACGAGATACCCAGCCAAGGACTACAACTGCTCTCTCTTATGCCGTCATGCTCTTTCTCCCGGCGCTTTCAGCCTCTGACTAAAGAAACCAGGAGCTCTGGAAGAGAGACAATCTGTGTGGCTGTCTTGTGTTTCATGCCATAGAAAATAACCGCCAGGAAAAGCCATTTGAGAAGGAATGTGTTTTGGGAAAAAAAGAGGCAGAAATCCAAATTCTACCCTCATCTAGCTGTACACACACAAACACACAGACTAAGGACTAACCACCATAACCTCCCATGCAAGAAAGTAGAGCCAAGGAGGAGTCAAGGAATCCAAAGTGATCCCTGCAGCTCGACAGGCAGAACCCTACCTGAGAAGCAGTGAAGCGAAGCACTCAGAAAGAGCCGCTCGTATGTGTAGGACAACAGTGAAAGGAAGAAAGAGAGTCTGAACATCCAAAGGGAAGAACAGAGCTCTACTTTCTGTGGATGCGTGACACCTCCCTCTGCAGGGTCCTCTGGGTGCACACAGACAGGGAAGGTTTACAGCTGGATGGCTGCGGAGAAATGAGCCCCAGGAAGCTTCTCAGAGGAGAGCCAGAGGCATTTCCACAATAATAAATAATCCAGTTTTTCTGGGAAAAACTTTCTTTAAGCAGCCTTGCCCGTATGGAGCAGCAGGAAGATCTGAGTAACATTTCTGAGACTATTATTAATGAGTAAGGGGGAAAGATGACTACAGTTCATTCCATAAGCACATTTACTTGCACAGAGCTGTTGTGTAAGCAGGATTTATTGTTACAAAAGCATTGTATGCAAATAAAACGCTTCTTTGGCTGAGGTTATGTGATCTCTCAGGGCAACAATGCATGCACACAATGCATATTAAAATGAAACCACTTATCTACAATATCTAGCTCTGCATTGGCAAAGCACAACCCAAAAGACCTTGTGAACACAAACAACAACACAGAACCCTGCAAGGTCTTTCCAACCCATTAAAGCAGAAACACAACTTCTTCGTATAACAAATCCCTATGAATAAAGACGAATCAAATTCAATGCACAAACAGTCCTTGAAAAATAGCTTGTGGGGGTTTTGCGTTGGTCATTATAAAAACAATCTACATGGATGCATCACATAATAGACACACCACTGACCATCTTGTGTCCTAGACCGGAGGGCCATTTGGATGATGGGGGTTGGAGGAATGGGGGAGGGGAGAAGAAGGATAGGGGGACTGTTGCCAAGAGAGAGGAGGGAACGGGAGATAAAGAGGGAGGGGGGGGGGGGGGGTCATGAAGATGTTCAGAAAATAAAGCAACCAAATAAAAACAGAAAAGAATGAAGAAGTGAGAGGACACATTTGAAAAAAAGAGGTTAACTAAAGAAAGGAAGAAGCGGCAAGAGAGAACGCTCGCAAAGGCCCATATAGTCATAGTGACACACACACCCCCCCCAGGGAGGGTTGATGAAATATAGCTTCCCACAGGCTGCAGTGCAAGAGGGACCCTGCCCTAACTGAGACAATACAATCACACACACATCCGTGCACACAAAAACATCCAGAGGCACGGCCATACCTGCTCATCTGAGTGCCTCGTTACAAATAAAGAAACCCACAAGTTTCAGTTCATAAATCTGTGTGTGTGTGTGTGTGTGTGTGTGTGTGTGTGTGTGTGTGTGTGTGTGTGTGTGTGTGTGTGTGTGAAGCCCGAGGCCAAGCATTGTGTGTCTAATTGACTAATCACTGTATGTGTCTGTGTGTCTGTACTCGTGTTGTTGGAGTTGTTGCGAGCAGGAAAACAGGTGCCTCTGATCAAGGGACATCATTTGTGTTGCCACGGCAACGCTGCCCATCCTAAGGGTTAAATGTGTTTAGCGTGAGAAATGGATCCATCCTCCCTAAATGGGGAAATTGAAACTGCATAATTCAGCAAGCCGCTTAGTTCCCTCCCTCCCTCTTGTGTCACAGAGATGTGTGTTTTATCTTCATCCAGTTGCAGGACGGCTCCTCTCTATTGCAACAGAGAGGAGCTATATTTGTTTGCAGCTGCAAGCGTTTATATTGATCTCCTTCTGGGGACCTCTTATAAAGAAATATGAAGCATTTTCCCGCCGAGAAGATTCCCTTTTTTTAAGTTCTTCATAATTGAAAGACATTCAGAGAGATCCAACAGCTGTGAAGCTTCATTCTTTAACATGTGGTTGTGTTTTCCTTTTCTTGCACGCATATCAAAACATTCGGTTGGTGAACTCTATCCTCCAGTCCAGCCGCTGTGATAAGTCATTCAGAAATTTCAAAGGACGGCATGGTGGTCTCGTGGTTCACCGAAGAATTCAACCTTCTCTTTTCCAGAATCCTTTCCCAGCTGCAAAGCCTCAGAAACAGCAACATGTGTCCTTAACATTTAAGCTCTCTTCTCCTTAAACATTTCTCAGTCCTGTCCTGACCTCGCAGACCAATTACAGTCCACTGAGGGTCTGTGGGTTTGTCTAAACAAGTGTGTGTGTGTGAAATATGCATCGAGTTAATGTCACACGGCCCCATGGGAAAGAAACATGTCCTCTCTTCCGTTCCCTGATTTTGAGGACACTGATGACCGTGAAGTCTTGGGTTGCCTGCAGATGTTTTTCGGCACAGAAACGCTACTGAACCAGAAACTACTGTATTCAAATTGGATGCACACAAGGCTTCAACTCAGCTGTTCTACCGCCTCCAGCAATTGCTTCTCCAACAACAGTTTGTAAAATACGACGCTTTGAATATCAGGATGTTTCGTGATAAATAAAGGATGGTAACTCTGTTTACATTTTTTATATATGTGTGGTATAAATTGCCATTTCCTCCCTATTTTTCCAGCTTTATCTACCGTATTATCGTCTGTTTTGTCCATCCCCAAGGTTGTTGCTCTGCATTTAAATCATTTGGACCTGATTCTGTGAGCGTTTGATCAACTAAGCTCAACAGTGTGTGACTGTGTGAGGCGCTGACACACACTCCAGAGAGAATACTCACTCTCTCAGCCACAAACACTTAAAGCCTTTCAATTTCAGTTCCTCCTTCCCTCTTCTTTCTCTCTTTCGTGAAAAATGGCTTTCTCATGCTAGCTTAGTGGCGTCTTCCTTACACATGACAAATCTTTCAATTTCAACTCTATTTCACAGACCCTCCTCAAGCACAGGAAGTACTCTGGGTGTTAAGAGCTTCACCCATCAGTAAGAACACGAGTGTCTGCAACTCCCAAAACCACGACTGCCCTCTTGACTCGACAAGCAAAAACTGTTGCTTGGCAAGCAAACATCTGCAAAATTGGAATGTAACAAACTCAAATCATCACACACAAGACATTTAGTTATTCACCACATCCTGACATAGCACTTTTACTCCCCTCACTACGGCAAACTCAAATTGATTAGCTTTATGACGGCGGTTGCTGCTCGGCTAATAATAAAAGGCTGAAACAAAGCAGACCTCAGTAATTGTTCGCTAGGGCAATTTTCTGTGATTAAACAAACCAGCTAGCCATGCCATCCGAATATGTAAATAGAAGCGCGGGGCGTGAAAAAAAGAGATGGATTGTGGTACTGACTTCAGGGTTTGTCACATTGTAAGTGACCTTCTCTGCAAACAGTTTGGAGGGGAGTTTGAACTGTTGAACTCTGGGAATTTGAGGATGAAGAGCATGGACAAGGCTGCAAAGTGAGCGGGCTAACAAAGGTGTGTGTGTGTGTCAGATTGTGCACACACACACACACACACACACACACACACACACACACACACACACACACACACACACACACACACACACACACACACACACACACACACACACACACACACACACACACACACACACACACACACACACACCATTTCTCTTTCATCGTCACCTTGAGATGAAGATTAGCATTAGAGTGAAAGAGGAGTAGATATGACCACATCATTATTCAGTGGCTTTGGCCTTTCTGTGTTGAATATCCGCCAAGATAAAGGGCTTATCAGGGTGGATGGAATAGGATGAAGGATGTTTTGTTTTTGTGTGTGTGTGTGTGTGTGTGTGTGTGTGTGTGTGTGTGTGTGTGTGTGTGTGTGTGTGTGTGGTGTGTGTGTGTGTGTGTGTGTGTGTGTGTGTGTGTGTGTGCGCGTGTGTGCGCGTGTGTGCGCGTGTGTGCGCGTGTGTGCGTGCGTGCGTGCGTGTGTGCGCGCGCGAGGTAATTCATACTAAAAGCTGCTAATGTAATGCAACAGATGTCTGGAGACGCTTGATCTTGTTCTTGCAAACATGCACCAATAAACATACACACGCTTTCCTTATTAAAGATGCATTCACACACACCAATATAATCATTTAGAGAAGAAGACACACCCCTGAGCTGTGGAGGCTGCACACCATCACAGCTGCTTTGGAGATTGCTGCGCAGCACTTCATTTATCTCTTCCTGTGACACCAGCCACAAGGCACAGGTGGAATTGATAGAGGTGTGTGTGTGTGTGTGTGTGTGTGTGTGTGTGTGTGTGTGTGTGTGTGTGTGTGTGTGTGTGTGTGTGTGTGTGTGTGTGTGTGTGAGAGCAGATGAGCAACTCAAATGGAAATGTGATCCGTCTTTACAAGGCTCGAACCACAGCAGGGGTGGCTTTATTATACGACCCAGGCGGGGCGAGTGGCGTGGGGTCCGAATCCCTTTGTACCCTCTTTAAAGTCGCACTATATCACACCATGGCCGTGCTTGAGAGGGAACACAAGTCAGGTTTTGCTCTTGTGTGTGTTTCTGTGTGTTATTCTGACATTACATTACATTGCATTTAGCTGACTTATAATAAGTACATTCGACCAGGAAGACACAGCCTTGAAGAAAACAGAATCATATAGTACATCAGGTTTCATAGAGCCAAGCATTTCAAGTGCTACTCAACTGGCTGTAGATAAGCCAGTCCTTTATTAGTATATAAGAGCTCTGTTAGCAGTTCTTTGTTAGTAATTCTATCGCTCGAGGTGGAGTCGAAAGAGATGAGTTTTCAGTCTGCGCCGGAAGGTGTGTACGCTTTCTGCTGTCCTGATGTCAATGGGGAGCTCATTCCACCATTTTGGAGCCAGGATAGCGGAGGGGTTAAGGAGAGAGGATAGATGAAAAAGTGAAGGAGTGGATGGAGGCTGAGGCGTGCTGATGAGGCTTCTGACCTTTCAGCGAGAGCCATTTTTCAGACAAATACTCCTACTGGCTGGGATGGTTTAATATCACACCACAAGACACACACATACTGAGCATCTTCCTCACTGTTACATGGTTGATGTACTTCTTCCCCTCACATGTTACTCCCAGTTTCCTAGTTGTCATCTATTTAGTCTTTTTCCTTAAATTGTATCTCTGTTCTTGTCCTCTTTCTCTTCATCTAATCTGTCACTATGTTCCCTCTCTTCCTCTCTCTCCATCCCCCATGCCCTAAAACCTGCTCTCAGTCCTTTCAGAGTCTTGTCCCTCTCCACACCGTAACATATTCAACATGTCTGCCTGCCACCTCATAAAGATATGGTAAAATATGGAAGCCTGCAAGGACTCAAACGTCCACCCCGTCCAGTAGCTTGGGGGTGGGGTGGACGTTTGGCGTGGTCGTGGGGGTTTGCAGCCAAACTTACATGGCAACCTCTCTTATATGACTTAGAGCAAGAAAGAGGGGGGAGGTTGTTGCAAGACATGGCAACCTTCAGACAGCAATCTTCAGATTTCTGGTTTAATCCGTCTAGCGCACGCCTGAGCAACTCCAGTAGATTGCAAGAGGTAGATACGGCTCTGCCTCCACCTTTCTCGCAATTCAATTTGATTTCTCATTTCACAAGCCGGATCTTATTCTATGGCAGTAAGTAGAAAGGGCGTTCAGCGGAGAAGAGGCACTCCAGGGTCAGAGTGGAGGAATAAAAACAGCACTGTATTTGGAGACAATGTGCACAAGTTGTTGATTTTGTTACCGTTTTAAAGGAATAGTTCAACGTATTGGGATTTAATAAGGCATAATAGCACTTGCAGCTCATTAATCAACACATTATATCTAAATTGTGTTTCTTGGATTATTCATGGCCGGGCACAGTGACTTCCTGGACTATTGTCAGCACTATCAGGTTGCCAGGTTAAGACTTTACAAAGTCACTACGACATGCCAGGACAAGGCAAGCACAGACACCTATAAAAACACAACATGTGACATTTACCCTTTATAATAATGATATCATGCGTTAACTAGTGAGCTTTAGAGTTGCTGGTAGTTTGACTTTGCTACTTTTAGACACATTACAGGCTAGCTGTCCTATTGTTTTAATCTTTACGCTTAGCTAACCGGCAGCTGGTAGTAGATTCATATTTAGTGCATAGACACAAAACGGTATTAATCTTCCCATGTAACTCTCAGCAAGAATGCAAGCATGTGAGTCATTGAAAATTCCAGCTCACACTCAAAGAAGGCATGCTCCACTATCAACCACACCTATCACCTGTTGTCATTAGCCATGCAACAAACACGCACTGCAGATGTCTCGTTAAATCACTACTAGAGACACAAACTGCATAATATTTCCCCTTTCTAAAAACAGCTTGCTATATTCAACAGTGACGTGAACTCGAGGGCCAAATCATGTATAATAGATATATAACACTGTAGAATATTTATTTACAAAGCGCGGTGGCTGCCACAGCCCTTCTTAAATCAGTTAATGGGGGCGGCTCAGTGTGTCCCACGGGAGTGCTGAAAACCAACTGAATGTGCAACAGAGCAGCAAACAGAACGCCTGCTGGTGGCGGAAAATCTGCTGTCAGTCACACACACACGTACGATACTATTTACACACGCACACTCGGGAGTTTAGGCACACAAATGCGGCGAGAAACGGACATGCACACGCACAGACTCATCCGAATAGAAATGAACCAATTAGCAGGCATCAGACAATCAGCATGAGAGAGAGATGGAGGGAGAAAGAAGGAGGGAGGGAGCCGAGGGAAAGAAGGCATTAAAGCACTCTGTGTGAAGGCGGCAGCAGAGAGGAAAATGCAACGGAGACACCTTCACACTCTTTAAGGAAGCTCATGTGGCCAGAGGCAAATCCATGTTGACACAGAGAGTGGGTAATGTGGCGAGATGTGTGGGGTGACACTGATATCATTCACAGAGAGAAACAGAGGAGGAAAAGGTAAAGGGAGTACAGACACAAAGAGAGGAGGATGGGTCGGTTAAACATTACTCTTTGACACAGGAGAGCGCCGCTGATGACCAGGAGGAACGTCCTCTAACCTTCAACAAGTGATATTATTGTGGCCATGGCAACACAAGTCAGAGGCCTTCATCAATATATGACTTGAAATCATGTTGTTTTTGTTACTTAATAAAACCGTTAACAGGGGCACCGGTTGCTCTGTGGGCCGATGTAGCTGCTCTAAAACAATAGAGAGGTAGAGTTGTGTTGGTCCACTTGACTTTGTGGCAGTCTGCATCATAACCTCCCATTCCGCACATGTGCAACTTTTCATAAAGTCCATCGTGATCAATATCACTATGTCAACAAGCAATCACAGCCTGGATAGGTCGGGTCACTGAAAAACATTTTCAACAGCAAACTTTCATAATGTTTAACTCAATGTTTTATTTTGTTGGTTGATTATTCACAACTTTTCTTGCAAAGGCCATAATAAAGGATACAATACAGCTTTATTTATAAAGCACTTTAAAACCTCCAGACCAAAGTGCTGTACAGTCAAATAACAAAAACATACAAAAAAATCACACAGCACAGCTCACACACCATAACACAAGTAAAAACAATAGACAATGTAAAAGCAACAATGTTAACATAGAACGGAACGTGGAACAAGTATTAATGTTTGGTGTACGGTGTAATCGGTTTTGGGGGGACGGTGATCTAAAAGTCAATTTGCTGTTTTGAGGGACATAGCTTTAGCCATATACTTGCCTTTAATTTGTTTTCCTTTACCCGCTTGTAGAGACACCATCATTCAGGGACACACACATCTGATCTCTAACCTAACACACTCTTCCACAGTGCCCATCGAGAATCAAGAGCCGTTATGTTCCAACATTGGTAAATTACCTCTCAATGTGCCTGACTGCAAACTCATATCAGGCCATTAGCAAAGCCCTGGAGACTTAACACAAACTGCACACCACACACACTCCAACACGCTCTGACCTCTCTGGTGCAGCTGATGGGGATTTTCCCTGTTCAGACCACCAAGGGTGAGATGTTTAATGCAACATATGACATCATGTTATAGTGATAATGACTCGTCTTTATGGCTCTGCTACTTAAGAACTTCCTGAAGGTCTATCAGAGCAATATCAATTATCGGAGCAGACAGGATGCTGCACAGAGTATCGGCAAATATTTCTCCAAGGGAAACGGACATGGTGTCTTTAAATAGATGCTGAGTGAACAAAACAACCTCCTGATTTTGTACAATGTCACCATCTCTATCAGCTCTCCTGCTGGATTTTCTCTGCTGTTAACTATCCAACAAAACTATAATGAGGATAATCTTTTTAAAAGAGCACAAACCCCAGCTCAACTTTGTGTGATTGTTGCTTCTGCAGATTAGCAACCAGTTTACCACCATCGGACACAGCAAGAAGCAGGACATCATCTCTTGAGGAGGAATTAACAGTGTGAACAGAGCCAGAGAAAAGATTGCTGACTTTGTCACTAAGCTGCTTGGGCACACAAATGACATGTGCAATCCCCTCATTCCCTCCAACCAAAATGTTTCCTAGAAATCTCCATTGGAGGGCTTAGTTATGAAAATGCACACAGTGGACACTTATGTACTGTTTAGGTACTCAGAATGCAGTGCTAGGGGGCCACAGGATGATGCATTCAGGGGCATACCGTACACAGGAGCATTCCACTCCCACTTTCAATTCCAACAGGAGCACAGTCAAGGTTAGAGAGTCCACCAGGATGTGTTTGTTTGTAAGGGAGTGAAGTTCTTCTGGGGGTAAGCTCTGGTGTGAGGACAGTTGCCAATTGTACTCCAGTGAGAAGTCTAAAAATATCCCAAACACACACACTCATTTCTGAGGCTTATAAGCTAGGGAACAGAGGATAGAGAGCGGGATTCCCTTGAGGAATCAGTGGAATATAAACAGGCCACACACACACACACACACACACACACACACACACACACACACACACACACACACACACACACACACACACACACCACACACACACACACACACACACACACACACACACACACACACACACACACACACACACACACACACACACACACACACACACACACACACACACACACACACACACACACACACACACACACACACACACACACACACACACACACACACACACACACACACACACACACACACACACACGGCCGTGAGATGACAACCTCATCTGGAAAAAGTTGCCCCAGAGAACAGCACAGTTTGTTGGGAATGTCCTCTTGGTTGACCCTCTCTGTCCTCAGACTGTCCTAAAAAAAAAGCCCAAATGAGAGGCTACAGTAATGCTGCCGCATGCTGGGAAATCTGTCAACTTTCAGCCTTTTGTTTTGTACGAAACGTCCCGAAATGTAATGTAATTCTGAGTAAACTAATGCAGCTGCACTCAACCGTACTGGTGACTTAAGCGCCTCAAGATAAATCAGGGGTAGTAAGATTTAATGAAAAAGTCAGACAGTATTATTCTTATTATCCCTGTGAGCACACGCATACACGTCCAAACACAATACTATCCTAATCCTATGTATGGCTCAGATAAATGACATTAGTCCTTCTCCATTTATTAAAACCCTCTGGGTCACACACACCCTAATTTCTACAATCTTCAATATGTGTATGTCACGTACCCATGATGCATTGCAGCTGCTTTTAAACAACTTAAATCACTTGTAGCAGAGCTAAGCTTTGGGGTAGGGTGGTCAGTGGTATTAATTTTACATGGGGGTTTTAATAATGCACATTAAGTTGCCAAACCCCTGCTGTCTTTACCACTTTCTCAGCCATAGGACGCCATTGTTTTGTCATTAGGCCTCTGGCCCACATAACCAGCTGCTCTGGAAATGACTTTCTGGGTCGCTGGGGGATTACTGTATGGCTAACACTGCAGTGTTCAGTCCTGGGGGCCACAAATGGGTCAAACTCTGCCTCATTTGAGAAGCAGCAAAACACCCAGTGGTAACCTTGAAGGCTCTTTCCTTGGAATCTGAAATCCACAACGGGCTCTTTTCACTTCATTAGTAAGAGCAAGTCTAGACGAGTGAAAGTAAACAGAAGCAGCTAATTTCCTGTGTTTTGGCTTCTCCTGGTCTTGTCTTGTGGTTAGTCTTGCTGCTTAGCGCCGTAGAGTTAGCCTTCCTCCTGCGTGTGGCTAGCAAGCAAGCTATTGTTCTGCTGACAGGCCACTAATAAACAGCTGGTTGCACCCGATGTTCCTGTGGCGAAACAACTTCCACAAATAAAGCCCCAGAGGAGTTTGAAGTCGTCTGCCTTTGAAAGGATTCTTATTGTTTGAAGTTCTTTTTTTAGAAGGGAGTGAAAAATGCATTTTGCCTTTCAAGTCCACGCTTAACAGGGTGTTTTCTTTGCAAAGATTGACCATGAAGACACTGATTTGTTTTCAAAAACCTCAAGGGTGAAGGGAAAAGCACGTCTAATAGAATATAAAAGCCACACAAGATCACACTATTTCTTGATAGCTATAGTGAAAGTAATTTTAACATATTATTGTGGATTTAAGGTGGAAATACAAGTGGCTTCCTCAGGAATCTAAAATAGGAGTATAATGGAAAGAAGATATATCAGAACTGAAGCGGAGGTTCATTTGATCTTTTCTAACTACCTTTCCTGTCTATAAAATACAACTTGGCTTCAAAAGCACCTTCCCCATCGATCCTCTATCTTCCTTAATTAAAAGGAGAGGACAGTTGATGTGATAATATAATTCATCTTAAGGCTGTAGTAATGGCTTTATGTTTCCCTGTATGGTTATGAGGGTCCAATACATCTGCCAGACTGCAACAGTAAAAGAGCCGAGCTGAGAGGCCTTTCCCTTTCATGTGAAGACACGTTAGGGTGAAGAAAGTTGTACCGGATGTTGGGAGTGAGTCCAAAAGGCCCCCACCTTACCCTCTAAGTTTGCTTGAGGAAATGAGGGAGATAGAGTGGAAGTGAAGTAGAAGAAGACATGAATTGACTGCTGAAGCACAACAAGCTGCTGGGAGACTCAATTAAGACCCCTGAGGAAATATATGCACCTTTGGGGGACAAATAAAAACGTTATAAACTGTAATAGAACATTATTGACCTTAAATAATTCAGTACACAGTTCAAACTGAACAAAGAGGTGCTTATTATCCAACTCAGTGACTGCACTTTATCAACGTCTCGAGCTGATGAGCCATGATAATTCAATAATGATCTCCATAGCCTGATTATGGGATTTGTTGAGTGGAGAATTACATAGATTTTCTTTTAAATGAGGTGCACAAGCAAGGACAGGAAGTGTGTAAAAGGTGTGATATGGGACATATGTTACAACCAGGACTCACACCCGCTACCCACATGGTGTTCATTAGTGAACTGACCCATAAAGAGGAACTGCTGACAGGGCTGCCAGGATTCAGTCGTACAGTATTCTTCAAGGTACTAAAACACAGAGATCGATTTGGACATGTAGGCCAATTACCCGTTTACATGCTCTTAATTTGTTTGTGTACAATATACGTATATCGAATTATTGTCTGGGCTTAAAAGTGCCACATGTTCTGACTGATAACTGTATTTTATAATGGCCATTGGTCTTGTAATGACCCGCAGGACAGGCTAAACACTACAAACTACTCCACATATACCACCATTTGTTAAAAACAGCTCTTCAAATGTGACGATTTGCTGTCTTAGTATCATTATTTATTGACAACCATTTAGCTATCAGACAAAATGTGATTTTAAAGCATCACTTATGGCTTTGATGACTCATGGTGAACATCTGTTATTATGTTAGAGATGTCCATGAACTAAATTATTAATCCGAGGAGTAAATTAATAATTTATTAATTTCGTTGTCGCCCTACAAACATTGATCGTTTTGTCCCTCCACAACAGATTCATGCAACTGTGTGAGAGAGTGTAAACGGTGCCTGAGTGTGTGTTGTATGACCGACACCCGATGATAAAGAAGTGCTTGTTAACATCCCTCCCTCCTGATGTTCAGGGCTCGGACACCCTCCCCAGGTCTTGTTATCACTCGGAGGGCCGTGTCGCACTAAAGCAGCGTGTCCTAATAATAGGCTGTAAAGATGCCAAAGCATAACGGTGCCCTCAGAACCACTCAGGGACGCCTCGCTGGATTTTAAACAACCTTGAAGTGTGTCGTAAGGCCGCATACGAGTTGACACATTCACACAAAGTCATTATAGGCTTGAACCCCATATTAACCCTTTATAAACTTGTCACTAACGGTTTTAGATAACAATATTAGTTGGTTCATGCAAAGTAAATTATTTATGAATTCCTGTTGACACCCTACTTTGCAGAGCTCAGCTGAGAAGTGGCTCCTATCCTTTTCATAGAGGACAAATCAAATGATTTGGAGTTTACTCAAAAAAAAAGTTTGTCTGCATACATTTGGTGTGATATAACTTCCTGTCAGTGTGTGCGTTTGCAGGAAGTGGCAGGTAGACTGTGACTAAAGCAGTACCGGCTGCTGGGAATGCAACAGAAGCGAGTCACTGGCAGGAACTGAGCGATTTCCATATAGTACACAGAGTCTCACTCACTCTTTAACACACAAACACTATGTAAAGGGAGAGCTGTGTGTGTGTGTGTGTGTGTGTGTGTGTGTGTGTGTGTGTGTGTGTGTGTGTGTGTGTCGGGTCCTCCCGCGCATTTGTTGTAATTCTCCCATAATCCTTTACTCTGCAAAATGACACAGCTGCCAGACACATCCTCTTTGTTGGCGCCTCCACTCCTTTCCTCTCTCTCTGACACACACACACACACACACACACACACACACACACACACACACACACACACACACACACACACACACACACACACACACACACACACACACACACACACACACACACACACACACACACACACACACACACACACACACACACACACACACACACACACACACACACACACACACACACACACACACACACACACACACACACACACACACACACACACACACACACACACACACACACACACTGATTATTTATGCAATAGTCATAATAAATGAAATTCTATTAAAAGGATTTAATCGACTTTAGAGCACAAACATGCATTCATCACCATGACGACTCGATAATTGAAAACAAACAAGGCCATTCATAACGTACTATCTACTAATTGTGAAAGAATAAAAATCACTGTGTGAGAAAGAAGATGTAAAAGGGTGCTTGCTTCCTGTTTGCGAGGACAGAACACACCCTGCTTATGCAGCAGTTTTATTAACAGACAAATAACGGACACATTTCGCAGAGCACACAAACTTTGCTTCCTTATTCCCAAATCATGGGGCATTAGACTTGTTTCTATACATCTCCTGAAAGAAGTCTCTGCCTATATATTCATAAAAGTACACCAGGCTTCTCCAGGCACAACATGAAAGGGGGGATGCTGAGGGAATCAGGATACAGAGCGCCCACATACTGAGCACTTTGGTGATGCCTGTCGGCCCGTCCTTCCTCTAGCAACCCTGTAACCCAGGGCGACAGGGCCGTGACGATGCACAGACAGAACAGAACTCAGTGGTTCTCCATTTGCTTGTTCCCAGGAGGCTGATAATGCAGAGCTCTTAGTTATGTGCACACAAACAGACATGCATGGACAAATACATATATTTATGAGGTACAATAAGGCTATCATACCTTCACTATTGCCTCATGATCTATTTTTTTAGCTTTGAAAACGCCATGTTCGCATATGCAAGTGACAATGCAGGAGGTGCAAATTCAAGTGGGGAAAATATCAACTCTAACATGTCATGCAACAACTTTTTTGCTACTCGATACTAAGAATCCCTGCATTTTTGACATTGCAATATACAGTTTATCCCATTAAACAGAAATCTTGCAATGTGATGCTTTGCACATTTCGTGCAGTCCTCGCACACAAAATAATACATGTAAGAATGAGGGCAACGTCAGTACAACCCTGTAAACACTTGTATTCATACGAAGACAAACTCTTTTCCTCTATGCTATTATCTAAGTGATTGAGTTACTGGAAAGCCAATATGCTACCTCGCATTGAGAAAAAGGAAATCGATGCGGTTACACTATCCATGCAATTCATCACCAGCTAACAATTCAGAAAGATGTTGAGAGCCATTCGACAAATACAAGCCAAAAGACAGAGCATGAAGAGCAACAAAGTAGTAGCACACTTCTGTGGACGTGTTGAGGTGTATGAATCAATTCAACCGCACCCCAATATTCATGGGGAACTCCACAGAAGGAGTGTGTACAAAAACTGACTTGGATTCAACAGAACTGTGATGTGCCTTCCTGCAAATTCTTGTTGACTGAATCTGTGCATGCTCGGCTGAAAATGTCAAGTTGGTGAAGCACAAGCGGGATAACTCTGCTGGAAGAGATGAGCGCGCTATATGCTAACTTACAGCCATCAATGGATGCAAGATGACAGGCAGGAAAAAAAAGTGGTAAAAAACCTCAGAGTGAACCGGCGATGCAGACATCAGATCAAACGGGATGTGAAGTTTCTGGAACAGTGATGATATTGCTGGAAAAACACCACAGGGGGCATGAGGTTGCAATCTCTGCATAGCTTCTGTTTACTGATTCAATACAGAATCACACACATTAACCCACTGCTTTGTGTTGGAAGTCTCCCGAGGTTTCCCACCACATCTCTGCAAATCTGCCATGCAGGGGTGTCATCGTCCGTGTATGTTGCTTAAACTAGCGATTATAGCGTTAATTCTGAGACTATTGTGTGTGGAACAGGCAATGCAGAGTCATTAGGGGAGTTTCTTTCAGCGTACAGCATGCTTAATGAGAGGGCACGGACACGCTGTCCGAGTGATTAGTTACTGCAAAGGCTGAGGGCCAACACCGATTCCTGTGTGTACGTGCACAAAAGCAGGGTTTCTTTTACATTTGGAGGGAAAAGGGGATGGTCTATGTGTGTGTAAAACTGAGACTGACACACAAAAACAGATTAAGTTTAAATAATCTGTTTTGATGCTGTGTATACATCATGAGAATCCCCCTTTTACATCATGTTAAACTGCTAAAAAGCTACATTTACTGAAAGGAGAGCTGAAAACTAAACCCCTGTATTCGAAAGCCAAACCCTACAAGCTTTGTTTTTATTATTTTCACGAGGCATTGTGTGGCTGAGAGGAGCCTAAAAATAACCTTCGTAACATGGTTGAAAAGAAGCTAATCCCCCCAGCCTCATTTGATACTCTGAGTCACGCTTTTAATTTAATGCTTTACGACCGCGTGTGTTTATTGCCACGAGTCAGGGTGTGTGCATCATAACAAGGAGAGGGGAAAGCGCTTGTAAGGGATGGGAGAAGAGGAAAGTGATGAATACAGTGAGGTGCTGCTGTGGAATTCCCCCAGCCTGCGTCGCCCTGCCTCAGTCAGCACTGCAGCAAACACTGCGCACTGATTTTTTCTTTCCTATGAAACTGACACAAGAGGAATGAATAGGGTTGTTTTTAGAGATAAAAGCAGGCTTCATCAGACCGTCTTTTATTGCTCCTGACAACTTGAGAGAAAGCAACTCACTGAACATTTATTCGAAACAGAGCATCAATGCAGCAACAAAGCAGAGTCGAAAAGAAATTCAAACTCGTACAAACAGCAACACTTGTAGGCATGGATTCAGGTTGTGTTTAAATCCTTTTTGGTCCAAATGAACTATGATAATCTTCAGTATACATTTAAGTGCAAGTCATATATTTGAAAGGGTTCATTAATCAATAGATTGACTGACAGAAGATGAGAAACTACTTTGGTTTGGATTTCTGCTTCTCAAATGTGAGATTTGATATTAAATATATCTGGATTTTCGACATGTTATCAAGAAATGACCTGCAAATTAATCTATCATGAACATAATAACATGGTTGCAGCATTAGCATTTGAACAGTGACGGCCCGTCCACACGGCGGCGTGCGTTGAAGCTTCAAGCTTTGCCAAACTGCATTGTGGGAGCGTCGCTTCGCTTTGCTCGCGTTGCTCGTTTCAAAAGTTGAGCAATGTTCAACTTTTGAAGCTTCGACGGAAGCGTCAGCCAATCAAATCATATGCCAGTACAAGCTCTAGCCGATCAAACCGCGTGCTTGTGTGTCCGGGGCGGGAGATTCATGCGATTGGTTGTTGGTCGAGTTTCAGACACGCCCACCGGCAAGCTTCAACGCACGCCGCCGTGTGGACGCTGCGTTAACATAGCAATGCTTCTTGCTAAATGCTGCTAAGTGCCCACAAGAAAAACTGCTTACATGTTTAGCAGCTGTAATTTCATGTTTACCATCTAAGTTTGGTAATTTGGCATGATAACATTTTCTAAATAGATGAAAAACAAGGCACAGATAATGGGAATTAGTTTAGAGGTATTTAGTGATAAACGAAAGCTTTGGAGAAATGTATAAGTTGACATGATTAAGTACATTTGGAAAATCCATGGAATGACCAGACTATTTACAGTTCAGCCTCAGGGGAACATGAATGGTGATATCATTTATAAAATCATTTTACGAGGACATAACATTGGAAAATATTGGATTTGAGTGCTAAGAATGTTTTGTCTGTTATGTCTAGTGAACCAGCATTGAGCAGGTCTGATTACAACTTGGATTTCCTGCTGTCACTTCCTAGTCTGTCTGAGATACATTTGCTATTGGCTAATTTTCCCAAATTCCTCCTCCTCCCGTTTCCTATCCTCCTATCCTCCTATCCTCCTCTCCATCCTCACATTCCTTCATTCCTCTGGATTCATTTATGTGTAAACCTGCACCTAGAGTAGCGCTTTTAATAAAGTTCAACTGTTATCCCCTCACATTCTCGGAGGATTACTTCATGTTTGAATTCCTGCTTCACGTCTGTCCTGAGTACAAGGAGGAATAGTTGATTGTTGAGACAGCGGATTATGAAAGGAAATGTCCCGGAGAGCCCTGACTCCAAGATTAGTCATCTCTCCTTGCTTCACGCTAAACTGTCAACGTGAGAGAAGACACTGACTGGAAAGCACTTTTCTTCACTCCACTACACAGGGTTCCACTTCTTCTCATCTCGCTTGTCTTTTACTCTCCTATTTTCCATTTCCCTCGCCTCTTGGTGCTTTCTCGCTCCTCTTTTCATCTTCTCCCCTGCCTTTTATTCTTCTATTTTCTTTAACCTTTTTGCGCCTCCCATCATTTCCTCTCCTCAGTTTTTCGTAGAAAGCTCAGGGGCCTGGCTCCAGTTCAAAACCTTTTTATGTCGCTGTTCGCCGCGGCACCCTGCTGTGGTGGGTCGCTTCGTTTTTCAAGCTCACAACTCTCTCTTTTAAAACTATCCCCCTCTCTCTGGCCCTGACCTCACTTCCTTTAGCAGAAGCTGGAAGGTGAACCACTTTCATCTTTCCCTCCCTCCCTCTTTTTCTTTCTTGTGTCAAAACTCCCACTCCTTCCTTCTAAAGCAAAGGTGCTGCTTCCGCAACTCAATTTAAGCTTTGTAGGCATTTTTCAAACATACTAATCCCCGAGCCAAGTGTGTACTCTTCACAACCTCACTGAGCTGTGTCATAAAAAAGATTCTACAAGCATAAGATAAACATTCGACAAAGCTCAGTGTGGATGCTGCGGTCGTGGTTTATCAGCACAACACGACCTCTAATGATATTTAATTTGTGATTTATTTAAAATATGACTTACATGATGATCAAAATGATTGACTGAGGGGTTTAACTCTGCTGTATTTAAGGCTGGTTATTGGGTGAGCATTTGCTGCACTAGTGATCATACATTAACTTCAGTTCCGATAACAAAACACATTTGCATTCTTAATTGAGGAATATAGGTTACATGCTTCCCTTTATAACTGCTTCCCTTTATTCTTTAAAACGATGTCAGTGTTCTCAAATGTCAAATGCTGTCTTTTCACCAGCACTTACTTCCCCTATAGAACCATTCTCTTGTATTCTTTGAAAATAGGTATTCATTCTATGCCTTCACTAACATCCCTCTACTAACCAATGATAACTTGTTGCGACCTGAATAAAATGGTTGCATTAAAGTAAAAATGATCCTTTTAATGGGTCCTCCAATAAATCAAACGGAATATAGCACCATTTTGTCGATGTGCAGCATAGAGGGACACTGTTTACTTTAGGGAACGTGCCCAATCCCTTAACGTTTCATGAGGGAATCTAACTGTCCAGGAACTGAAAGGCCTCTAACTCGCCTCGACAATCGACTCTTTGTTCTTCCACTTGGCTCCAACATCTTTTCCCCAATTCTAGTTACTCACTCATTCAAAACTCTGTCTGACTAATTCTCTGTCTGTCCCTCTCTCTTCGTATCTCTCCCTTTAATTCCTTCCTTTCTTTCTTTTAGGTTTTGCCATTGTCTGCTCCTTGATACTGAACCATATTTACCAGCAGCCAGACGAGGCAAACAAGCAGCCTATTCAAAGAGCTCAGCAGCGACAGAGGAGGAGGATGGAGGGAAACACAAGGAGAAGGAGAGTCCCTAGATGACGTGGGGATATTAGTAAGCAATCCAGTCATTTCAGAGAAAACACAACATTTGTAAACAACCCTAATGGCTATAATTGGATCCTTCTCCAGCTTTCCAAGAATTCTCATGTTGCAAATGGTGCATTAGGACTCGCGCAAACACACACACTGTCTGTCTTGATCACACACATACACACACACACACCACGCTCACACACACCACGCTCTCCGGTGACCAATGCCCTATAGTCCATTACCAAATACTGTCCCTTCTGTAAACAGTCATTTGCAATTAGGCTAAAGGCTGCTCTCTGGAGAAAAATGGATAAAAGTGGATGCTCATTTCCTGTGCAGCAGCCAGATAAGAGCTTCAAAAACAATCACACAGAGATAGAAACCTGATCACTTCCTTCATGTTAAAGTGTGGGCAAAGAGGTCACTGAGAACAAACAAACAATCAATAGGGAAGTTAAATGATCTTTCATTGTTTGAAAGTCGTTGGCAGACTAGCTTGTTCCTTGTTGAAAGAGGTACAACAAAATGACAAAGCATTGGGTAGCTTCAGAAAATCCCTTACCTGATGTTTTTCATATATGAGGAAGTGTTCTCCGTTATCAACCCACAAAGACAACATATTTTATAAAAGGCACCTTCAGTGATGGCCTAAATACCCACCTAGGAGGTCTTCGGAGTTAGATGTACTGAAACAACACACATATTGAAATCAATCAAGTTATTGTGGTGACAATTTTAAGTTTTTTCAAAAACAATTCACTTTTCTAACCCTGCATGTAGTTCCTATTTCGAGCCTTAAGAACAACATAATTTGCTGTTCCCCACCTATTGTTTTGACCATGCCTCTTATACTCAACCAATTAGTCAATTAACAGATTAATAAGAAAGATGATCTGGAATTATTTTAGTATAGTATACCCATTTAAGCTATATATCAAACAAAAGGGACACATATATTTGTTGTTTCAAGCATTCTAAGACCCCAGTCACACGAGGACGATAACGGTCATATCCGCTACAGTTCTCTATCATATAGATAGTTCGGTAGTTCCCACCTCTCCTGCTCAGAGATCAGCTGCTGGGCTGTCAGAAGAGGGGGAGGAAAAGAGAGGCTCCGTTTTTTATTCTTATATTATTATATAGAGTCATTATCAATTTGTTTTAAACCTCAATAAATAACAAAAAAGACCTCTGACTGGCACTTTTCTAATTTTGTCCGGAAGATTTAAACTTTAACGGACATGTTGACCGGCGGAAAAAAATCTAACTGAAACTCTGCCGCACGGTCCCCTCGTCCCTTGGAAGAGGCGGGTGTTTTTCATCTGCTGGTGGACTACCGGAGAGAATTACAACAGGAGCAAACGCTTGCCTCAGGGAGGGAGAAAAAGAGCCAGAGCTTCCACAGTGGAAAATAAACAGAAGGGCAACGGGAAGTCTTCTTCGCTGCTTTTGTGGCAAGAGTACAGCGCCACATACAGGCCCGGTATATGTACTACAGTGTCTCCGGTGAACGGACACGTTTCTGGTGCCTATTGCGTGTGGACGGAAGACTTTTTTGATATCGATTTTGGTCCGTTTGCGTTATCGTCCTCGTGTGGCTCCAGCCTAAATTAAGTAATGCTATTTTTTTCTTTGCTATGTCATTTCTTAATCGAATATATTTGAGTTTTGGCATATTGTTCAGGAATAAAAAAGGTGTTTGAAGATGTTTACCATAGGCTGCAGCCACACGAGGACGATAACGGAAATGCACCGAAATCGTTATCAAAAAAGTCTTCCGTCCACACGCAATAGGCACCAGAAACGTGTCCATCCACACGAGACAGCTCGAACCGCTGGAGACGCTGTAGTACATATGCCGGGCCTGTAAGTGGCGCTGTACTTCTGCCACAAAATACACCAAAAGCAGCGAAGAAGACTTCTCACGCATGCATGGTTGCCATGGTTGCCCTTCTGTTTATTCTCCGCGCTGGATTTAGCAGCAGAGGTGGGGTTTCGCCTGTCAACATGTCCGTTAAAGTTTAAATCTTCCGGACAAAATTAGAAAAGTGCCGGTCAAAGGTCTTCTTTGTTATTTATTGAGCTTTAAAACAAATGAATAACAACTCTATATAATAATATAAGAATAATACACGGAGGACGGAGCCTCTCTTTTCCTCCCCCTGTCCTGACAGCCCGTCAGTATCCGTGGTCTCATGCAGCTGGCTGATCCAGTAATATGTCCATATCGATCAAATCTAGCTGGAAGCTCCTGCTGGGTGCACTGTCCTGCGAGATACCGGGACCTGGCTCGAAACACTGGGGCTTTTGCGTCATCGTTATCAGGAAATGATCGTATAGGCGTAAACACAGAGCTGTTTACCCCCCCAGAGCGTTTCGTCCGCAGATCTACCCACCTTGGGACCCGTTATCGTTCTCGTTCTTGTGTGGCCGAACTCTCTATCTGATAGAGAACTGTAGCAGATAAGACCGTTATCGTCCTCGTGTGGCTGCAGCCTTAGCCTCTAGACAACAATGTAACATGTGAGTATGATTCTGGCCCTTTGGCTTTTACTGTGCACTGTGTGTTTCACTCCATACACACTTTTCTGACTCAACTCATCCAAAAACAGACCAAAACTAACCTAAAATCCAATATTTGATCCTACGAGCTCTACATTTCACTCCATACTGTTAGACATTAAAATCAATGTTGATATGGCGTAATTTGAATTAAATACACTATTTAATTTAAATCAATTTTATTCTGAAAAACCGGAAGTTCACACTAACTATTACCTTAATACTTTTATTCTGAAAATTATTCACTTCCGGTTAGCATTAGCATGTGGCGAAATGCTACGTTTTCAAACCGTGAATCGAAGGTGAATGTGATGTTGTACACTGAACACACTGGGATTAGCACTCATTTATTGACGCTGAATAACGTTTATTAGGGAATGTTGAGCAGGTCTCCCTTGAAAAAGAGATCAATGATCTCAATGGGATACACCTGGGTAAATAAAGGTTTGAAATGAAATGTTTAAATAACCACAGACACCAGAATGATGTAATTTAGCAACAGAAAAAGGCAGGAATTGCATTGGACCCGCCCCCCGACGACGCCGGCCAATAGGAGAAGACCTCAGATGACAACAGGAAGGGCAAGCCAAGAATTGATCTCTTCTTCTCCTGACCTGGGCTGACCGGACACAAGGGGGAAGAGCCGCCACTCGCACATTTTGTACACCACTGCATCTTTTGTGTAATTAAATGCTGTTCACTTTTATAAGCTTCCCTTGACTCTTTTCAGTATGTCCTGCTCTCAGGGTTCTAGAATACACTTACAATACCCAACATATATTTAGTAAACTGTCTATTCTTCAACTTTCTTTTGCCACCGTTACTACACTGATGAGTACAACACCCTGACTGTGTACTTTCAGGCTTATACTTTTGCATTTCATCAGAGTGGACACATAGCAGAGCATGTACCCACACCTTGTTTGTCAGCTTATATTAATACGCCGGTGCCTGTAAAGATAACACGGGCATTTCCTTTTATGAGCCTGCTTGGGAAAAGGGAAGAGGGAGGTACGCTTTATTTGTAAGCAGGACAGACTGTCTCTGCGTGAATGTGTGTGTGTGTGTCCGTGTGCCTCTGCTCAAGATCAATGCCACTGGTAAGGATACAGGAGAAAGAAAGAAATCGAGAAGCTGGCAGGAAAGTGTGCAGGAGAGATAGGTGATAAATATAGAAAGAGGAATGGAGAGGAGACAAATAAGAGGGGAACTGTGAATAAGCGAGACATGGTGACAGTTAGAGAGGAGGGGGATTTGAATGTTAGGCAAGATGAAGAGGAGTGACAAGTAGAGGAATAAGAAAAGGCGGTGGAAGGAGGGTGAAGAAAAATAACATGGAATAAACCAAGAAATAAGGCCAAAGAGACAAAGAAAGTGGGCAAAAAAAGGGGAAATGACACCGATAGCTTGAGAGAAGATGATGTCAGCCAGCCTGGGGTCCTTGGTGATGGATGGAAGCCAATCCATGGCCGTACCATCAATCATCTGCACAGAGAAATGGCAAACAACCGCCCTGTGGAACATAAAACCTCCACACACTATCACCTGATATGAGAATGTCCCTGCCCGCTATATCCAATGTATATGGAATGACAGTAGCACGTGATCATGGTACACACACACACTTCAGTGCAAGCATGTTTAACAAATGCTCAACACAGACACACGCATGCAGAAAACCAACCAACAATTGTGTCATTGTCTTTTGATCGCGCCCCCAATGACCCTCATTCAGCTCCAGTGATAAACTCCATGAACAGATATTCTTTTTCTCTCTCCAAACACATGATGTCAAACACCTGACCCCATAAACACATGACGACCCTATTAACATTGACAGAACACTGACTCACTGTTTGAACACATAACAAGAAAAATGTGCAAAAATAAATTATTCCTTCCTCCTCTTTTTCACAAAATTGCTTTTGTAGAGGAAAACACAGATAGAGGTTCAGACAGGGACACATGCTTGTATCAGCATCAGGCCACACAGTCCAACCAAATGTAGACAGAAGAAGAAAAACAGATCTTACACAAAGAAACAGATATTATTTTCAAAAAGAAAAAACACAAAAGGCTGCACAGAATACAAATAAGGCTCACTGTGTGTGCAGAAAATGGTGTGTCCTGTATTTGTGTGTGTGTGTGTGTGTGTGTGTGTGTGTGTGTGTGTGTGTGTGTGTGTGTGTGTGTGTGTGTGTGTGTGTGTGTGTGTGTGTGTGTGTGTGTGTGTGTGTGTGTGTGTAACCTCCTTGCAGTACTTTAGCCAGCAGAGTGTGAGATGAGGATCCTCCCCTTGGGTGACATTATAGCATACCACCCCTGCAGTGTGTGTGTGTGTGTGTGTGTGTGTGTGTGTGTGTGTGTGTGTGTGTGTGTGTGTGTGTGTGTGTGTGTGTGTGTGTGTGTGTGTGTGTGTGTGTGTGTGTGTGTCTACTGCATCAGCACTTTACACCAAGGAGAAGGAACGGTGTATACACACTCTGTTCCCTCACCCGTGTGTTCTGTCCGTCACCTCGCCTCACCCTGCACACCCAGCATGCTGCTGATCATTTGGCTGTTTGTTTCTAAAGGACAAATGCACGACACATTTCTGGCACTTTAAGGTTTTACAGTTTGCATTTAAGGCCTTTATAAAATTTAAATAAACCCACCTCCCAAACAGCTACTGTTAGAGAGGATGTTGCTACTTCTCCCCTCCCAGTCCTTGGCATGACTCCATTTGACTTGAAGAGAAACGGGCAACAATAACAGCAGCTAGCCTTCGATGATAGCAGTGAGGACGCAGTTCAACACTTTCAGCTTGACAGAGAATAATAATCAATACCACACTGCGTGGCAAATACGAAGCTAAAGCCCGAAGCTGGATAGCCTAGCTTAGCAAATATACTGTAGATTGGATACTCGCCTAGCTCTTATAGCCTTCTTTAGACATGATGGTAGGTGTTGCTCATCTAAGACAATCTTGACTCTCTCACTGCCTTTAACCCTTAAAGACCTAGACGGAATTTTCGCCTGCCTGACTCTCCTGTATTTATTTGTTTCTCCTAACCTGTTCTAACCTTTTCTAGCAGTCAGCATCAAGTGCCTTACCTCATTTGATTCAGGAGAACCTCTAGTTCAAGTCTGGTTAATTTAAAGTCCAAATGTTACCTTAACTTTGTGTGATAATGGCTGAATTTACCAGTTTTTCAAAAACGCCAGTACAAATGTTGTGTTTTTTTTTTACTGTTTACTCCGACAGGAACATAGGAATTTTCTTTTTTATTATTTACAAAGCTGCATTTAGATGTTTTAGGCTTTCAAATGAAATGTAATCTGCATATTATGTTCCCTGAGTAAGTTACTGCTATTTATTCCATATTATCCTAGGCGTTTTTCACTGTATTTATTTCTCTTACGCTGGCAAAATTACTCTTCTTTTGTATTACTCTCTCGTCTCTGTTTGTTTATCTCCCGCCACCAAAAACATACACAGCAACCTATGTTGATTGGTCGAGAGGATGGTAGGGGAGGGGACTTAGTCTAAAACCTTTGCTGTTTGGCTCAGACGGAGGGGCCGCGTGGGTCTCCCTGACGAATCAAGGCTCTACAATGTGATGACGTTGCCCAGATCACGTCGGAGCCTCTGAATCCCGGAAGGACATAGTGATACCCATGAGTGATACCAGCGAAAAGCCTAGAATCGCCGCTTTACCTCACTTTTTAAATCAGATGGATAGGATTAGCGGTTAAAAAGTTATTAAGCATTTTAGAACGCTACCCCTTTGAAGCCGCGGGCGGCTCGCTCGGTCTTTAAGGGTTAATATCATTCTTCTTGATAACTGAACAAACTCAAGGGTAGAGATGTCATCTTTGTCGACTACATCACAATGCACTCGACTTGTCTCATGATAGATTTTACCATCGGGGGGTGAATACATAACAACTAAGAACACCCTGTCATCCTTGAGAACATTGCTTAGGGCCGCTTTGAAGTGATGACAGAGTGTGTGTGTGTGTGTGTGTGTGTGTGTGTGTGTGTGTGTGTGTGTGTGTGTGTGTGTGTGTGTGTGTGTGTGTGTGTGTGTGTGTGTGTGTGTGTGTGTGTGTGTGTGTGTGTGTGTGTGTGTGTGTGTGTGTGTGTGTGTGTGTGTGTTTCTGGGCAGGATCAGGCAGGATTTCAGAAACTGTACGTCAAGACAAACAAGTCTGCCTTTAACAATGTGTGACGTGTTGCGCCCAGACAGACACAAGTTTGTTGCATTCCTGAGCTTTTGGCTTACCTAATGGAGTCAGCTGTTTCTTGTCTCAAAGGTGTTGCCTCTCAAAGTGAAAGTGACACATGTGTATATAAACACACATACAAGGTTACAAAAAGGCCATATCACTTTCTTTCGTTCGCCAAACAAGAGATGCATCATGGTTTCAAGTTTTGATCAATCATTTATTAACCAGTGTAATGTTTAACAGTTTAGCTCATCGGAACATTGGGTAGTTCCCCTTTCTTCAAATAAGCATTTCCTGATACTGAGGTGTGACAATTATTTGTTATCACTCTCTCAGCATGTAATGGTTGTACTGTGGGAATTTGCATTTCGGAGCCAAATGCAGCTCTAAACATGTTGAAGGTCCATAAGCAGTGTCAAGTGCACCCTTTGAAGATAGTGCACTTGTGTCCCTCCTTACAGACACTCCGATGCTGAAATAACTACTACAAATGGGATTTCAAAACGCGTAACAAGTGCCCTTTACGCTGTACAGAACAAATACAAAATCAATTCTCTGAGGTTCGAGGAGGCCGAGAGGAGCAGCAGTGAAAATCCGACTGATGCACTGACTGACTGATCAATAACCCCCTTTTTGTTATTAGAACTGCTGTCTCATGTGTTATTCTTTTCATCTGTCAACATTTCAGCTAATAGCTTTTCTCCATACTTCACACGCTGACTGAGCCCTCTAATCTTCACAAGCAGATGAGACAAGACATTCTTCACAACCACTCCTAATGTGGCTGGAGAGAATAAGCTCAAAGTTAATGACATGTCGCCACCAGTAGTTAGTTATCCGGCATTATGAAATTAAAGACCTCATAGAAAAATTGCAGATCAATGATAGTGGATAAATGAGCAACATTGCATGTGGTCGTACTAAATGACAGTGCTGGATAGGAAAGATGAAAACTCCTTAAGTGATGATAAATGATAGGAAATACAGTGTATTCATCACAACAACTGAATATACTGTATTTCTAAAAGTTAAAGCTACACTGAAGCACTTTGAATGTATACAGTATAATTGGTGTGAATTAGAGATGTCCCGATCCGATCACGTGATCGGGGATCGGAGCCGATCACGTGATTTTCAAAAGATCGGAATCGGGAGGGAAAAAATCGGGGATCGGGATTTTTTTTTATAAAATATTTTTTATTATTTTATTTAATGTTTCAAAACAAAAATGACCATGTTCACGTCTTAAAGTCATCCTGAGGCCTTAGTTTTGGTTTACAATTACACAACATCATGTATGTGTTGCTTTCTTTGGGCTTGTTTTCAGACCTGGTTGCTTATTTCTCTCAAATCTGGCAACAGAGTGGGCGCAGTGTCTAATAGTAGCAGTAAGCTAACGAGAGGCTACGTTCAGCTGGTGACTCGGGAGTCGGGACAGAGAAAATGTCAGGAGTTTGGAAGTATTATAAAATTGAAAGCGAAGGCAGTGTAACAGCCAGATGCAATGTTTGCAAGGCGGAGGTTCCGCGTGGTGGAAAGAACAGAGCTACGTTCAACACGACCAATCTAATACGCCACCTGAGAAACAAACACCAACAACAACACGACGAGTACACAGCGGCCACTCCGGTAACGGCACTGAAGCAACCAACACTTTCAGAGGCTTCTAAAAGGAAAGAGAAACTGCCCCAGAACAGTGAAAAGACCAAAAAAATAACAGCCAAGATAGCTGAATTCATCGCGTTGGATGACCAGCCGTTATCTGTTACCTTTTTTTTCTCTTAATGCATTGCATGAAGATCGGATCAGGAAAAATCGGTATTCAAATGGGCTAAACCCTTTAAGTGCTATCATTTCTTTTTGTGTGAGTTGGGTTTAAGTCACAGTCTATGGTTTAAGTAGAGGCCAACTTGTCCCTGAAAGAGTTTACAAATGAATATGTAATATTCAGAGCACTTCAAGGGTGTTTCAGGACCACAGAGGTTACCTTAAAACATAGAAATTCAATTCTCTCAAAATCCCATCCTGCCCGGCACAGCAGGAACTCCATCTGAAAGGAAAAATAATTTCACTCGGCCCCTCTATTTTTCTCGTTCACAGATCAATTGAAGAGAAATTGTTCTTTCTAAAACAGCAGATAACAGTATTTTTATTGAATCCGGCTCAATCTGGAGCAAGCTTGAGATTTGACAAACACTCTTTGGTACTCAAAGCTACACGCAGACTCAATCCTCCACCTAACTCCCCGAGGCGTGTCTCTCAGATGGACAGGGGTGTCAAACAGGGCGTGCGGGGTAATTGCAAAACCTGGGGTGCAGCGCTAAACGCTTCACTGTTTGCCTACCAATGACGGGGATGGGGTGGTTTGCTTAGTGAAGCCTAAGTGAGTGTGAAATGTGTGTAGTCTGCCTAACGACATCTTGACAGCCTATGATGAAACTCTACGACTCACAGCAGCCAGACAGAGTGCGATTATACTTCATCCTTTCAGCGGCAGGACCTTCAGGCAGCAGCATAGCAGCATCTCTGTGTTCTCTATCAGTCCACACACATTATGACAGTTTGAATGAGCGCAGACTTACACGCAGATGTTTAGCTCCCTCTGAATAGGGAACAGTTCTGCTCATGCAAATGACTTTCTACTAAGTCATTCGACCACAAGGAGCCGTGACACAAATGATCAAGAGTTGAACACACCTGCTGAGATGAGAGAAGCTCTAAAATACTTGTGATTTGGGAAATACCCTTATTTCAGAAAAGGAGGGGTTATAAGCAAAGAGACTGGTACTCGGTTAGATGTATATATTGACTGTTATGCTTTTATTTATGTCTTTATTGTGTGCATATGTATAAATGTGTCTGTTGATTGTGTATATATATGTTATGTATATACATATTTGTATCTATATTTGTATTTTTTATTCCTCGGGATTGTGGGAAACGGTATTTCTAATTCTCTGTCTGTACCTTTATATATACAGCCTGTCTGCACCATGGATGTATAATAAGAATGTCTGCACACACAAACTGAAAGATTGACAATAAAGTTGACTTTGAAATGGTACAAAATATGCCAACCAGTGCCTCTAAAACTTGCTAATTATTACTTTATTTCTCTTCTGAGTTGTGGTTTTATCAAAAGGTTATGTGCTGGACTGGACTCTGTGACTTCCTGGAGTCTCCAAATGGTTGCTTTATAACCTAAAGGTGAAAAAATAATATATATATATATATATATATATATATCTCTTCTGGTTGCAGCATCCCATTGAACAGAAATATACAGTCTGTTTAATGGGATTACATGTCCCCTATGCAAGTGAGAAGATTTGAAGTTTATATAAATGAGAAGATGAATGGGTAGCTTCATAGAAAGAGTAAGCATTACCCCAAAATGTTGTGCCTGCATAGAAACCTTGATAATGGACATGAGGCAGACACCTGGCTTACCTTTCAGCAGGTAACATTGTTGAACACAACACCATACAAGCACATAAGCAGCGTGTTCAGATCCAGCTGGCTCAGTGTGGATCTCTGAGGCTAAACCCTGCTATCCAAGCTGGATGGGAAAGTGTTTGGACAGCTCGAGTGAGATGATCCTTTCAATTGTGTGAACAAAAGGCTCCCAAAACAAGCTCTCACTCTTGGACCTGAACTGGTGCAGTATGGTAAACTCATCAGAGAATGCTCGTGGCCCCTTTTGCTCCTCACTCATCTCCATCCTTTACATGCAACAGCTGCACATACCCATCCCTGTCTGCATCCAAATACCAGCATTAGCAGCAGGCTAGGAATACTCCGAAGTTCAAACTGTCACAAAGCATTTGCCACCAGACAGTCAATCTCTTATGGAGTGACAGAGATTTAGTCATAGAGACGCGCAGCTCTGTCTCTTTGACATGTGTGTTGGAGGCTGCAAAAGCCGGCCAGCTTCTTTCAGGAGCAGTAAGAAAACAAAAATGATAGCATTTTAGGATCACTTTGTTTCCGTGTTGGACCTAAACACCAGGGGCTATTTCAAGAACTCTAATTTTAGACCTGGTTAATACATTTAGGATTCATGAAACACCTTCTGCTAGTGTTGGCAGACCGGTGGATATTTATTAACCATGGTTCCGTTAAAAGATGTCAGGGGAAAAAACGATTTCACTAATGTTTAGCGTAGATCACACGGAAGTGCAGCGAAAGCAAAGGGAAGCTAAAACAAAGTGCACATTTGTTTGCTGAGGCAAATGTCAACTTCTGTGAAAGACAGTCTGCTGCAGGGTAGATGGCCTGCCAACTGCATCTATTCAACAACAGACACCAACACAGACTGAGAGGGGGGGGGGGCTTTATGTGTGAGGGTTGGGGGTAAAACTGAAAAACCAGAGGAGAACTGACAGTGTGTGAAGAAGGGTGTTTATTTATTCTGAGGTGAGCAGAGAGGATATTCTGATGTATAATTACAGAGAGAGAAATGGTTGCAGAATAGTGTGTGTGCCTCCGCTTCACCACGCATCACAGTATGTATTAGGGCTGCTTAATTAATCGTATTTTAATCGCAATTACGACTTGCAACGATTACGAAAACAACATAATTGAAATAAAACGATTATTTTTTTATTATTAGGCTACTTTTCTTTTCTTTTTTGATTGGTTTTTCAGTTGAATTATAGTTAAAGTTCAGGGTAATCAACTGTTCAAAACATACTGTTCAACATTTTTTTCTCCAATAAATTGATGTTTTCAAAGTAAATGGATAATCGTTTTTAATAATTGTGATATCAATTATTGACCCAAATAATCGAGATTATGATTTTTGCCATAATCGAGCAGCCCTAGTGTGTGTGTGTGTGTGTGTGTGTGTGTGTGTGTGTGTGTGTGTGTGTGTGTGTGTGTGTGTGTGTGTGTGTGTGTGTGTGTGTGTGTGTGTGTGTGTGTGTGTGTGTGTGTGTGTGTACTGCATGCCAGCTCCACGCTACAGAGGCCATACTTGTCAGTGTCAATGAGGACAATGTATGTCTGAGGTTATCCAGGGGGCTTAGCACACACATGACTGCACATACAGTATATGATATGTGTGTGTGTGTGTGTGTGTGTGTGTGTGTGTGTGTGTGTGTGTGTGTGTGTGTGTGTGTGTGTGTGTGTGTGTGTGTGTGTGTGTGTGTGTGTGTGTGTGTGTGTGTGTGTGTGTGTGTGTGTGTGTGTGTGTGTGTGTGTGTGTGTGTGTGTGTGTGTGTGTGTGTGTGTGTGGTCAATCTGTCATCGGGGGGAAGTTCATTTTCATTTGCATCTCCAAAACAAGTACAGTCGTATCTCACACACATGAAGATCGAATAGTTTCCCACATATGTTCTGGTGAGGCTTACATTTTTTTTGAAGAATGCCAACCATAGCTGACTTCCTTTATGGATGAAAAAAAAAACATACTGTAGGAAAGGAGGTAAATAATAAGGAGATAATAGACATTTTAACTCGCACCACGTCTGATATAAATCAACTCATATCATGAATCAAGGCTTGTGTTATAGAAGTGTGAAGGTAGCACCAAGGTTATAGATAAATATAAAAAACAATTCATTATGTTCTAATGAAGACCAGGCTTAGGAGGGTTAGGAAAAGGCGGAGGGTAAACACTTCAACAATTTTAACCAAAACCAAATGTCAACATTTTGAAGAAGAAAAAAATGGAAATGTGAGCAGCATCTACAGCACTGTTTATTATGAACAGGACACACTCATGTTTTGATTGAAGGCAACAAGTCCCTGTTCCAGCTTTTCTGTCACCGCTACTCACATTAGGTTTCACTGCGAGAAGAGAGGCTGTCGCAGTCACAACTACACTACTCTCTCTGTCACTCAAGTTTCCCTCCACACTCACACACATAATACCAGAACAGCTGCAGCAGTGATATGAAAAATAAACAACAAAAAGAAAAGAACTGAACTTTAACACAGAGGTGTAAAGATATGAAACGAGCGCTTACCAGAGAAACAGGGCTATCCCAAAATCTGCATTCAGTGGCTGGTTGGCAGAAAGTGGTTGGGTTTGTTTGGTGCGTGTGTATCCTTCGTCTGCAGCTTCCGGTGCTACATTAAAGACATGAGAGCTGTTTTCTGGAGAGGTTCACACAGGACGCAGCGGTGTGACTCGTTGCTCAGCCTGCGCACATTTCTGGACGTGAGAGACTCGGAGCTGTTCATTTCAGTCTGCTCCGCTCTGAGCCCCGCCAGGCAGCAGGACGCTGCTGCTGGGAGGAGGAGTGTCGAGAGCCGCCGCGGCGCGAAGCTTCATGGGTAATGTAGTTCACGACTACTAAAGCTTAACTTGCACTTGGAATATTTACTGCAAAGCCAATTTTAATAGGAAATTACCTTTACGCACACTAATATGAATAACAATATACAAAATGTAACAAAGCTGAACGTAAGATGCATGAATATATTCAACACATTAGGAGATTAAAATATATATTAAAGAAAATATTGTGTGGGCAGGGGAAACAATATGAACCATTAAACAGGCACATGCTTGTAAGATTACTTCATGTTTGTCTCTGGGGAATGGGCCGGTAGGCCTAGATGGACCGGTTGCTATAATATAGCTTCTGATCTTGGCGTCGGGGGTCTCAATAGCGCCATAGAGTCCCCTATCGGTTGGGGCCCTTGGGGGAACTGTTGAAATCCAGCCTCTCCTCCTGGCTGGCTGGAGAAGAAGGTTGCACAGCCACGGCCACGGATACAGCTTCACTTGTGGAGCTAGATGGCAATGATGGTGCATGGTGGTGAGGCAGGTGAGCTCAGCGTCCACACGTCGGCGTGCGTTGAAGCGTGCAGGTGGGCGTGTCTGAAACTCGACCAACAACCAATCACATGAATCTCCCGCCCCGGACACAAGGGCACGCGGTTTGATTGGCTAGAGCTTGTACTGGCATATGATTTGATTGGCTGACTCTTCCGTCGAAGCTTCAAAAGTTGAATATTGCTCGACTTTTGAAGCGAGCAACGTGACCAACGCGTAGCAACGCGACCAACGCGTAGCAACGCGACCAACGCGTAGCGACGCTCCCACAATGCAGTTCGGCGAAGCGTGACGTCACCCCATTCAAAGTGAATGGGCAGAAGCGTTGAAGCTTCAACGCACGGCGCCGTGTGGACGGGCCTCCGGCTGCCGCTGCACGTCAACATTGCTAACGTTAGCGCTCGATTTCGAGGACGATGTATGACAAAAACAACTGTCTAATTTCGTCAGTTTAGATGTTATATCTCCTTGTTCTCTCTTGTCCTTTCTCTTTTGAGCACCGCTCTTGTGCTTTGGTTTGCTGTACATTATAAATGCAAGCTATTACATTTTTTATAATGCTGCCGAACTTGCTGCTGCTAGCTACAGTACAGTACAGGTTGATTAAACCGTTCGCTCCTCACACAAAAAAAAATAAAAAAATGTTGATAGTAGTCGATAGTCGATAGTAGTTACGCCACTCAGTTCACCTTATGAGCCAATAATAATAAACTAATAGGATATAAGATAAAGTAAAATTGTAGTAAAATTGTCAATAATAAGAGGAAATAAAGCAAGAATAGAAAAATAATGTAATCATCAAAGCATCATTTTAACTATAGTAGCTATACACACTGAGTCTAAAGGTTTATGTTTTGCAGTCCATATTGTCAAGCCTCGAAGCTATATTTAGTTTACAGGTTTTTAATAAAAACTGATTTAACCATTAACCAGTTATTTCAAGCCTTTGTTGTTCATGTGCTGTATACTTATCACCAAAATATTTTAAAAAACGTTCTCAAAATTAAATGAAAAAACATTGTTGATGCTTATTGTTTACAAAGCATGGGGATTTTCAAAGGTTTAACAACAGGACGATCTTTTAGTTCCACTGTTACAATGATTCCATGATTCCATGTTTCAAAACATCTCAAAGGGAGATTAAAGTAAAACAGCAGACGTTACGTGTGTCTATTAGTCTAAGTCATTGATATATTCAAATTCCTCAGGACACCCTAAGGACTTCTGGGAGTCCCCGAGGGAGACATAACTTGTATTGAGACTGGTGTAATGAATAAAGAAATACCAAGCCTATCACTGTTTGTCTTGAGGGGGAAATACCTTTTCTCCAACAGTAAATAGACTGCTATTTCCCAAGAAACCCCCTGAGTGTTCACACATTGTTGAATGAATTCTCTTCCAGGAGCAGCTCCATGATTGACAATAATAGCTACTATAATCACATCTTAACTGGATGTTACCCAAAGTGTGAAAAGCAGAGGGTATATGACCTCTTTGTGAGACATAACATCATCATGTTATATGACACTTAATAATGACATACACCATTTAGTAGAAGTAACAATGACAGAGTCCAGCAGCATTAAACAGCACAGTTTTAAAAAAAAAACACTAGTGCCTCCTTGTAGGATCATTAAAATGAAAAGGACATTTTTTGAGTTATTTTTGTACTCAGGCAGAGAACTTGATAAATGAAATGCTGCACCAAGACAATACCTCTATTTTCTTTGCGGTCAAACATCCCCTTGAGCATTCATTGTTCCTGAGCGCTCTTTCCCCTACTTTCTGACTGCTGTACTTACAGCACAACTACATCATAAGTGTGACTGTGTATCTGTGTGTTGGGTGTGGGGAGTGTATAGGAAATGCTTTTGCCACTCAGAAGCTTTATGTCTAAATTTAGAGGCCCGTGCCGCCACTGTCCAACTGTCAGACGCTGCGTCGGACTGTCGGCCGCTCAGGAAAGAGACTGGAGGCGTGTTGAAGTTAGGATAAATCGAACTAACTGGGGTGGGCTGATCTGAGAATAACACATTTGTTCTGCACACGCCCTGAAAACAGAGTGGCTATAAATACCCAGCTATACTGAAGAGAGAGGAAGGAAGTGTAAATCTAGCGTAAAAATGTGTTTTTTTACCAAATGGGCAGATTAGGGGAGAGTGTGAAGTGTATTTCAACTTTAAACTTGACCACTTCTGACCAAACTTAATTGGTTTATTCAGAAAATATACTGAACTTACTTCATGTATGTATTTATTCATGCTGACATGAAATACACACATTATAGTCTTCACTGTGAAACGTCTGATGTGACAACCTTCCCTTGAGAAAATGACAAATTGTTGTTTTGATGTCATGCAGCAAACTCCCACATTACACACACGCTCATTTATTTTTTAGAAACAATTCATGCCATGATTACATTTGACTTAAGTGCCAACACATTCAGAATTTAAAGCATTAACATTTCCGACATGTTTTTTATACCCTGTCAGGCTTTTGACCTCTTTTCATCTGCAGAGTGCAGGAAGCAGCATTAGTGGCCGAGCATTTCCGTCTTGCCTGTCTATTTGATTATGAAAAGTGTCTGTTTGATTGTCTATTTGGAGAGCAGCACCTCCTTAATTGACTTAGTGCAGTGACAGACCCCCACTTGTTTTCTTTTAACATAATTCTTCTTTGTGACATCGTTTGTCAGATGTTTGCAGGAAGGTGCCAAAGTCAGTTTCCCTGTGAGTTTGATAATGAGCTTTGTCATGTGGTTGCGAACGAGATGGAGCTGTTTACATACTGTCAGCACACAAAGGCTTTTAATCTACACGTGTGTTATTAAACTATTATTAAGTGCTTAAGTGCTCTGGCGGGGAAATAAACAGGCTAATCAGATTTTCTAAGTAAACGAGGTACTGTATATGAACTGTGTTTCAATAAAAGTACTTTTTTCTAACTTTTACTTCAGTAAAAGTACCAAAATAATTACAATAGTATCAAAGATAAAGTACTTATTCTGCACAATGTCCTGCTTTAATATAACAATATTATATTATTGGATTATAACTATTGAAACATTAATGTGTTCATCACTTTAACTATCCCTGAGAATCAATAAAGTCTTAATGATATATTATAATTGATTTTTTGATAATATGTTGTACCACTTATCTAAAACAGGAATTTGACTTAAGTTATCAGATAAATGTTGTGAAGTTAAATATTTGGTTCTGAATTGACTGTAACAACACCTTGTCTAGACCCCGTGTTGGAAATGCATTTACACTTTAGGGGTGCAGAATTACAATCCATACATTTCCCACCTCCCTTCACATAATGGTGTATATTATACACCGACTTTCAAAGAGCAAGTACAAGATGCATATCAAATGTGGCCAAATATCTTTGAAGGATTGTATGAAAGCAAAACATTTAATATGAGATTGAGATTCAAATTCATAAAAAAACTGACAATTCAACTGATGAACAGGCATTCATTTTAAACCCAAAATCATCAATATGATCACATATTCCTACATTTATTTGGCCTGTATAGCTTATTTATGTCTATGTGTGTCATTTGTGTACCCTTTTTGTATGAATTCTCAGTAAACTATGTCACACTGGTGAGTTATTTATCCTCTTGCGCCCTCTAGCGACAGAGGTCAGCAGCACCAACCTCTGCTGAGGTCAGAGGTCACACAACAGAAAACATGGCGGCTTCCAGTAAATTGACCGTGGTGTTGAAAGCTGTGAAGAACATAACAGTCCAGTTTTGTCCATTTGAATCAAATGTCGGGTCAACACGGTAAGAGTTGTTTGTTAAATGTCTCGTTGTGTCGTAGGGTCTTTTTGTGTGACTGCACTGTGGTTTAAAGCCGTAATTTGACAATGAGGCGACTGTCTGTTCAGACAGCAGTCACCACCAGAAGATATGATTATAGTTTAGTCTTTAGGACACATTTTATTTAGTTTAAAACGTGTTCTTGTCAAACAAGAATGCTTGAATGAGATTGTGTGGCGTGTGGGTACAAAGTTAAATACGAACGACATAAGGATTTCCTAGTTTTCCCACTGCACGTTACCCTAGCTACAATTTCAATTATTTACTTTTATTATAGTTCAGCTAAAACTGTTTTATACTTATCCGTCAAAACTAAATTACATAGTATGAGTTAGTCTAAATGCCTTTAATTTTTCAGTTAATCTGGTTGACTAGACATGTTTTTAGGACTGTGTGCGTGTATAGATCAGGGGTGCCCAACCTTTTTTGAACCGAGAGCTACTTTTAAAGTTGCCAGTCTGCCGAGATCTACCAGTCCAAATAGAGAGGCGTAGCCATTACTGACAGCCTACTACCAGGTAAATACACACTTCTACTTGAATAAAACTGACCTTTGTACGATTAATATTACTCACACACAATGAGTCATATTTTGTGCCATTATATAAAAATAGTGTTGCTACAAAAGTATAAATTAGGCTTACTAATAAGACAAATCAGATCTGAAGCTACACCGGAATCTGCTGCCAAAGTGCAATATTAATAGAATCAAACCCTTTTTTTTGCATTTTAGTAGAATATAAAAAGAAATGCCTTTTTTAAAATAGGATGCAAGCAACACTAGTTTCTTAACCTGAATTAATAATAGACTATAATCAATTTAAACAGAACAGATCTTAATGTTTGCATTCTTATACCATTTTGTACAATAATTATAATGAATAAGTTCAAACAAACTAAAACTTACAGCTGATTAATAACGGTATCTAACTTGAGTTTTTATTATATCAAAAACCTGTTGAAATGCTACTGTTATTTTTACTGTCCCCCAAAAGCGCGTCGGCAGCCTCCAGGAATGCTTCTTTCACAACTTCGCCGTCTTAAGGCCCTGACACACCAAGCAGTCACCAGAGGACTAGCCGACGCTGAAGTCGGCTGTTGCCTGGCCGTGTTCTCCTGCGTTTTGGCCATGTGTCGCACGGGAACACACCGCACCGACTTCAGTGCATGAGTGGCAATAACTCTCCTTACCAGCAGGCGGCGGTAGTGTGTATTCGTCATTCAAAAGAGGCAACAACCGGAAGACAGAGAAGAAGAAGAGTATCTTTTCTCCGTAATATCATACAGAGCTGGCCTCTCCTGGATCAAGGTGATGAGCAGGTCTTCGTTTGCATCATTCCAGATCGCCATGATGAGATGAAAATGAATAGCAGTCTGTGTGTGCCTTCTTAAATCGTTTGTTTACGTCCCTCACTTCCGCTTCGCTTCTCATGCACTGATTTGCTAGCTGAACAGCCAATCAGAGTGATTATTTGGTCTGGCAGTCCAAATAAGGCGTGTCACGGTCGACGGTGCGGGACACACCAACCTGACTACGGCGCCGCGAATGCCCGACAGCCTCTGACGGCCTCTGACTCCCAAAATCGGGTTGGTGTGTCAGGGCCTTTAGAAAGACGTCATGTGTTTCGCAAGAACGTGACTGACACGATAAGATGCTATGGTAGCAGCCTTGCTCTTGTTGTTGGGCCTGGTGAAAATGGACTGCTGTGAGCTGTCCTTTCAGGTCCCTCACCTTTTGGGAGCGTAGGGCAGAATTAGGAGGGAATTCCGTCTCGTAGCGTTTGTGCACTGTTTTGAAATGCCGCTCCTAAATTACCCTTATTCTATAAAGCCACGCTCGCATTGCAGATGAGACAGATGGACTTTGAATTGGAATAGATACACAAATAATCATCCTCCCACTCGGAGTGAAAATTATATATTTTGGGCTGTCACTCCTGTTGACACGGACAACGTCAGCGAAATAGTGCCCACCAGCCACGCCCCGACACATGGGGTCACGCCGGCCAATCACAAAGCTTTGATGCGTTCAAGTGCATTATTCTGGTACAGGAAGATTATGTTATAGGACATTAACGATAAAAATGAATATTGTTGTTCTATTTTTAGACGCATCTCGCGATCGACTGGTTGGGCACCCCTGGTATAAATTAATTGATTGGCATCTTCCTGAGTTTCCTATTGCATTTGTTTCCCATTTGAAGGCGGGACTAATTACACCTTTTGCATTTGTATTGGTAGAAATAGAGCTGTGACCCATCAATGCTTGGGTTTACCTTAACTCTGAGCAGAGGTGTATTAATCCAGAATAACTGAAAACACCTTTGCATGTGTTTAGAGGCGATGTTTTTTCAACTTATTCTGACTGATCAGACTTCCCATGATAACCTTTAGCTAAGCAATGTTTGAATTTTAGGAGATGACCAAACTTCACCAACCAATACAAATAATAAATGTGCACCCCTCCCTTGATGTCAGTCTGCACACTCCCACACAGGAACAAATCAACACCAGCCAAATGGTGGTGGTGGTGGTCAAATGTATATGGGAAATGTTGGTTGAAAAATCTACTGAGTGGCTCATTACATTTGAAACATTCACTAGCAATGTGGCTGGTGCAAGGAACAAATATGTTTCACCCTGCTCCAACGGGGTCATGCGATGGGGCCTATTCAAGCTAAATAAGTAACATCGTCTGTGACGGTTGGGGTGTGTGTAAGGCCATTATTCAGCAATGTTGGTATTGGTGAATGGTGTTTTACTCATACATGTAAGCCACATGTAATTAACAAGTGTGTCTATAATCTGTAATGTGGTAGAGGACAAAACATTCAGAAATGTAAGTATGTGGCAATATTACATTGTAGAAAAAGGCACTTTGTGTTGAAGTGCAAAGTAGAACAAAATGGAAAGTTGGATACAAGAACTTCAAATTGTACATTATAAATGTATTAAGTACTTTCTATCACTACTGTATTATTGGATAATTAATCTGAGATATGCTGGTCTGTCCTGCAGGATGTTTCTGTCCGTGATGAGCTCACATAAGGTCCGAGCTACCAACTTGAACTGTGAGGTGATCTCCACAGTGAAGCATGACAGGTCTGAACCTGGAGTGGAAATCACTTACTGTGAGTATTACCTGCCTGCCTTCATGTGTGGGACAATATATGTAATGGTGTGGTTCTATGAAGCAGTGTTGTTTTGGCTGTTGAGTTTTGCATTTGCCGTACATATTCCAGGCATTGTTTAATTCACGAAAGATGTGTAGAGACATATAGGCTCATTGTTTTACTTGCATTATGGAAATGATGGAGAAAAATTAAATGACATTTGTTTGAATTAGATTTATTATTGGAAAAAATTAGCGTTCTTTTGAATTGCATTTTCTCTGAATCAGAAACACTGTATTTATCCCCATGGGGAAATTAGATTTACTAACAGTTGCTGTATTTTAGAATACAATTAAATATATAAAGAATAACAAGAAGAATTAAAACATGCTCATATAACTACAACAACAATAAACATGTTTCTTATTAAATTATTTACTGTAGTTTCATAATATTTACAACAATAATTAAGGCATACAAATAGTTAATTACTCAAAATGTACAGTGTAATATAGTAATGTCATATACGTGTTGCACGGTTAAATACTTAATGTACTTTACTACTTCAAGTAGTTAGAAGACACTACAGAAACTGTAGGATTACTCTACATAAGAAGTTGACTTGAGGTAGTGCTTGAAGACAAAAATGTTACTTGATTTGAAGTTATAGTGGGTGGGTGGGCTCTTAGAAAATATTTGAACTAGGTTATTGTGGAGAGGTGATCTTTAAATAAATGAACTTTACCCAGTAAAAAAACACTGAGGTTTTTAAAATGTATTTAACTTTTATAAAGTTAGGAGAGTCCCATTGATATTAACAATCTCTTTTTCAAAGTAAATCTGAACATTTAAAGAGACATATTTGTTGTGGTCTCCTGGTGGATGTTTTTTAAAAGTCAGGGTGTATCGTCATTGTAACTACAGCTCAGCACATACAGCACAGCGCCTACAGCTAAGTGTGTGTTTTAGTCTTGGAATTTCCTGCTGATGTTGTTACTACATGATATTACTCACACACAATGAGTCAAGTACTTGTCAAAAGTCAAAATGTCTGCCATAGGTCAGCAGGACTGTGTGCGGATGTTGCCCATTGTGTGTTACTCGACTTCTGCTCAGTTACATTTTCACCTTTTTTACTCCTTATACAGAGAGATTTGTAAATGTGTCATTATGGGTCATTTAAATGTGTCTTTGTCTCTCTCTACTACAGTGGACGGAGATAAGCTGATGTTGAAGGGAGCGAAGCTGAACTGCAGCGAGATGCTGAGTGCATTTCAGTCGATGTGCGCAGCCAAGGAACTACAGGCAAAACTCGCAGCAGCAAAGAAATAATAATGATATGTGTTGAATTTAACTGTGATCTTTGTATATTCCTGGATGTTAAATATTAAAGTATTTCATATAAATGTGTTTGTTCTGTTGTGGTTTGACCTTTGATTTACTGACACTACACTGATGTAATGTGATGGACAGGCATGATACTGAGTCACTCCTCTTCCTCTTATGATTCCAAGTTCCTCCACCATCTAAGCATCAAATTCTTGATCCTCTATGCGGACATAATCAAATTCACTGCTATGAAATTTAAAAAAAGTACTGCACCTTCTTCTCAAGAGAACATATTTGACATTATCCCCATCAGCTATGCTTATTTTTGATATTAAAGACATCGATTGAAATGCTTTACCTGCTAAAAAATGTGCTGTGATCAGTGCAGAGTCATGGTGTATCATTGCGTATGTGCCATTTTCCTGATAAAAGAGATCATTCCAGCGTTTGAGAGTACATTATGCAAGCTCCAACCTTTGACACAGCAGGCTTAAATGTAATTTGGCACAGATTTAAATGCAGCCCCAGTGAAAAGAAAAAAAACCCAGGCACAGATAACTGAAAACCTGCCCCCTCTGCTTGTCACCCTCTGTACCATTAGCATATGTAACATACTAGCTATTCTTTGTGGATGAATTATGACATTCACAGTTTTCACGTAACAAGTATTTTTTATCAGTTCCTCTGAGAGCTAAAAACATGGTCCTGATGGTTCTATGACACTGCCATCTAAAATGTGTGTGCCCACTAATTAGTTGTCCTCCATAAAATGTTTTATAAGTTGTAACTACTGTAGTTGTAACTTCAATAGTAAATAATGTATTAATGCATTACAGATCAGTCATGGGTTACGAGGTTATGAATGAATCCCACTTGCTACATTTAAATGCAAATAATCCATCAATAAACGCTAATGGGGTAAAGCAATTAAATCCACAATATTTATTTTAATTTATTATGGAATGAATGGTTTTAACCAAGTCTGTAGCTGAAAGTAATAATCCGTTTTAATGTATAGATGTTGGTGTAGATTGTCAGCAGCTCGCATTTAGCAAACTCATGGAAATTAATTTCAAGTTTAATAACTTACATTTCAATTATAAAAATGTGTAAATTATTAAGGCTGAGGGGACATGTTCTTGCATCCTTCATTGAAATGACAATATATTTCGATTTTTGTGGTGACAGGTGCCCATTTAGCTCAGAATTTAAAGTAACTAAAAAAAATGAATACGTTTCAGCTTTTTAATTTTGTACACCCTTTTATGAGAAAGCCCATGAGGTTTCACATGCTATACCAAGAAGGGCTGGAAACGCTCTATTAAGTGACGTAGCAGGATGTGATTGGCTCATTCTGTGTCATTTGATGTCGGTCTGGCCCTTTAAAAAGGAGTCGATTCCCACACTGGAAGAGAGTTGAACCCAGAGTCACTTCACTGGTTATTGTCGAGGATATCAGAAGCTGCAAACATGGTTGAGAAATTTGTTGGGACGTGGAAGATGATTTCCAGCGATAACTTTGATGACTACATGAAAGCAATCGGTAGGAGAATATATTTAAGATAAATGATGGAAAACCACTTTCAGGGTGTCAGCTGTTAAACTATAAACTGTAACTTATGCAAAACATGTCAGATATATTTTATATAGTTGTATTTTTTTTAAGCCTGCAGTGTGTTATCTTTAATGCATGTTTCTGATCTTGCCCTCCCGCTGTGCAGGTGTGGGATTTGCGACCCGGCAGGTGGGGAATCGCACCAAACCCAACTTGGTAGTGAGCGTGGACGATCAAGGGTTTGTTTGCTTGAAGTCTCAGAGCACTTTCAAAACCACTGAGATCAAGTTCAAGCTAAACGAGCCATTCGAAGAGACGACCGCAGACGATAGGAAGACCAAGGTTAGTTAATGTGGTTTGAAAAATAATCACAGCCCGAGTCTGTGCTGGAGGTAACGGCTTGTCTCTGTTTGTGTCCTGCAGACCGTGGTGACTCTGGAGAACGGCAAACTTGTGCAGAAACAGAGCTGGGATGGCAAAGAGACAAATATCGAGAGGGAGATCGAAGATGGGAAATTGGTAGCGGTAAGGGTTATTTTTTTTCTCATTAGCCTACTTCATATGGAAAATCAAACTTGGTAATCTGGTAGAAATCTACACAACAAAATTCCGTTATAAATCCGTGCAATAGTCTGTAAATGTACCTCATCAATCATGATCACAAGTATTTAATAGTTGTTATAATGTTATGTATTTATTTAATCAAGATTGTATGTTTTGATTTTGTTTATAAAGTGTTAATGTGGTGCTATATACGAATATATTGTTCATATCCACTTGAGAATAAGAGAAAACATGTATTTGAGAGTAATTACAATGTTATTGTACTACAGGAAATCCTGTGACAGAGAGGGGGGGCAATTCAATTGAATACTATAAAGTGTATATTATATTTATATAGAAAGAGTGCAGTTAGGCTTTATTACAGGGGAATAAGACAATATTATAAAGGATAAAGATTCATTTAAATAACCACAGACACACTTTGGGAATATACTGTTTAACTGTGTACAGACACATGGTATAGAGTTGGATAGCTGCAGCATATATTTTTCTTCTAACTCAAAACATATTCCTCTTCACAACTGCTCCTCTTTGTGATCATCGGACCACACCTGATCTCCCTTTTTTCTCCCACAGAAATGCATTATGGGTGATGTGATCGCAGTGAGGACATACGTGATGGAGGCATGATTGGCTCCCTTCAGCCCACTCGTTGGATGCATTGCTGGATGACAGGCTCAGTTCAATGAGCGTTATACCAAACTAAAGTAAAGGCGTGTTTTGCTCTTACTCTTTATCTTCACTGTTTTTGCCAAAATAAATACCCGTGCCTCTGTTCTCCAACATGACACATTTGGTTTCATTTGGAATTGTTGTGGTGATTTGAATAAAAATCAATGAACATTTCTCAAAATTGCGTCTCAGTGAGTTCATTGTTAATTTCTGATGGTTGTGTATAAGTCAGGTTCTCTGCTGTTTATAGAACAGCCTATCGTCCAAATTCAATTATGAGATTCTTGAAAGCATTCCAATCATCAGGGCATGCTGAGGAATGTTTCATAAAAAAGTGCTCCAATGGGAGCCTAATCTGACAAGCTGATTTCCTGACTTTAATGGTTTATTCCCATGCCCGGTGAATATTACTGTGATTATTCCACATCACTTTTCCCACTTTGGCTTGTACAATCCTTTCATGCTTCCTTTTTTTGGTCAGTTTCAAAAAGATCCAAAACATCTCATATTTAAAGGTCGGGGCTCCTTGAGGAATGTGAACCCTTTTTTAGAAGTATCGAGAGCATCATGCTCTCCATAGAGAGGTCAGTGAGGAAATGTATCCCCTCTTCCTTTTTAGGAGGTCGAACATTTCCCATTGCTCATATGCTGGCAGCTGTGCGCACATGGAGAAACTAAAACACATTATGGGTCGTCCCTAGACGTCTCCACCCTTTGGCCACGGCTCAAGTCTCTGTGTTTTACAGGGGGGGGGATTGTTCCAGAACCGATGGACACTGCCCTGATGATAGCCCTGATTGGATCTAATGGCAAAAACAGCTGAAACAGGTGCTATTGTGAGCCAACGCTCTTGTTCCCTTCAACGTGGACAATGGGAGTAGGGGACGCACAGTGTTTGAACTTTTGGAGCGGTTCCAAGTCAATGAACATACCCCGCCATGGGGACAACTACCAGAGGTCAACAGAGCAAAGTTGTATTTGTGTGTCATTGGCCATGTTTTACTGTCTCAAAGACATTACACTTCAACATCTTAAGTGCCAGTTGTTAACTTGTTTCTCAACCTTTTAGCCTCTAGTGCAATTTCCTTTAACACTTAACGCTGCTCCCTAGTGGCCCCAAAATCCCCAGGTTCAATGTTTTTTTGTAACCTTTTCTTGAACATTAAACTTGGTAATCTGGTAGTAAAAATGCCTTATATTAATGTATGCAATAGACTGTAAAGCACCTCATAAATCATGTGCGTCCTCGTATTTTTCACCCGTTTTTTAAAATGTTATTTATTTATTTAACGTTTTACAGTTGATTTGTTGAAGTGTTAATCGGCTACTATATGGGAATATAATGTTCAAGTGCAATTTCCTTTAACGCTTAACTCAGTTCCCTAGTGGTCCAAAAGCCCCAGGTTCACTGTGTTCATTGGCTTTTATGTAATTTAATCTCTATTTAATTTGGGAACTTTGTAGCACAACAAGTACAATATCTTATCCCTTGCAGCAGTTTCATGTAGAGGAAATATGACAGAATCCGTTAATAAGATATTGTGCGTATATCCCTATACAAGATATTGTTTTGTAAAATAACTACTTACATACAGAACATCTGGGCTCAGGTACCGTTCTAGTAAAGGAGTTTTGGTTGGTTTGTAGATCTTTCAAACATGATGAGGCTGCCATCTACCATGTAATGCAGTGTGTGCACATAACTTGGGAAATACATGAACATGCCACAAACTCTCAAAACATCGTAAAATGGGAATCATTTTTGTCTTAGTGCGACATGAGGATATGGAACCATGGTGAAGGTCATTAAAAGGAAATATAAGACAATGCTTGTGTGTTTGCTGGACCATGAATCATCTTGCAGAGCCTTGAATGAGACTCTAAGAGTAGATGCACGTTTCCTTCTGCCGGGTGAAACGGTTGGGGGTTTAGTTCGGTATAAAAAAAAAATGTTTCTCTCATGTAACCATTTACAACATGGCATGTCGATTATCTTTAGGAACCGGGGTCAGGATTCCAGAGAACTCAGTGACGTTGAGTTTTGCAAATGTATTTTGGTTGCGCTTTGAGTACCACAAGCATTGTGCCATCTGGTCCCATTATATTTTCTATATGTTTTCGATTTTGTGTCAACTAGCATTTGATACATACACAATTATTTGAAAAAAACATTGATAGTTAGCCCTGATACTTGTTGACTTGCTTCCATACATACTGTGAACACTCTGAAATCCATGATTTAATGATGTTTAAATTCATTTGAAGAGCTTCTTCTTGTATTGTGCTTTATAAACGACTCTGAAAACCTGATCATGTTCCCACAGCAAAAGGGAAAAGATCACATCTGCTACGGATTGACTTACAGGTGCAGTGCTTGTGATCCGCAGGCATCTCCGTCACTTTGTTTAGATAACTGCGGGGAATCCGACAGATCTCCTCCTCCTTGTTTTATCTCCTCCATCTTGATTTGATGCTCCATGTTGTTTCTTAATTGATGGAGCTTTAAACTTCTAGACAACTGGTGGAAATATCAGATTTCAGATCCAAATATAACATTCTGAAGTATAGTTTTTCCACAAGATGCATCTTCAATATTTCAATAAATAGGGGTCAGTATAAAAAGCATCGACCTATAGACATTTACAGTCAGAGGTTTGCTCCAAACATGTGAAATAATACTCGCCTAGCTTAAGGCCAAACAGGATAGAAGGCGAGGTATTCCTCTGGAGAGGAAAGGTCTCGATCTTCCTCCGCTGTCCTTAGTTGGCGGGAGCAAGGAAACAGTTCAGGAAGGAGCGTGATAGTGAGAAGCCTGCTGAGAGTTAGCTGGAAGAGAAAGACAGCTGAAAGCCAATATAAACTTCCCAAACATTTATTGTAAAGTTATATACAACAAAACAGGTATATGAATACATTTGTGTATATGTTCAGGCTGAAAGTAACTCACACTTCTCATACAATGTACTACTGCATTCCCCCAAGAAAGTACTTTTTGTCTGCATACGTTTGAGTATGTGTGTCTGTGTGTTCTCATGCCTGATAGACAAAGGTATCTTGTTGACACTGGGGTTGTTTTGTGTCAGGAAAGATTGTCTCAGACTATAGAAGAATTAACTCACATCCTTTGCAAAACATCTGGAAAGCTCCACTTGAGCTGCAGCGTTGACACCCTTCCTCTGCTTGTCTTCTGCTTGTCCTTAACTTAAACTCTGTCAAAGGGTTAGGGTTAAGGTCAACACCTTTCATGTATAAGTGGATCAACAGGGATGACAACACATAATGTATGAGCATTTTGTCAACACCACAACTTAATATAACTTTCCTTTAGAAATGCATTCTAGTGATACAATCTAAGGAAAATGTATTTGTTATTTCAGTCAAGATCTTGATTTACTTTGTTTATTTATTTTATTTGGCATGGCTTCAGGAATAACTGCTTCCATTGTTTGATGCGTTCAATCTCTTTCGCTCTTTATTTAAATCAGGGATGAAGGGTTGCGGCACGATGAGTAGGAACTTATGTGTAGACTACTGTGTCTCGGGCGGTATGTACAGTATTTTCAGTCACAATAATTTCTATAAAGGACTGAACCAAATGTGGGATTGTTTAACAAACATCATTTAAAGAAAAAACAGGAGTCAGGGACCTGTTTCTATCTCAGGAAATTAGGGGATTAAGACAGAGTTTTAAAATGTGAGAGATAATTTCCTTACATGATGAGACACATAGGTTATTCAATGATGCAGTTAGCAAGATAGGGAGTTTTTCAATACATCGGGAAAAAGTCAAAATTCCAATATTTCTTTCGACCTTAAAACATTAACGATCTGAACAGCTGTTGTGCTTTTTCTCAACCATTTTACTTAACAGCCAAAGCCAAAAACAAACACCCAAAAACTCTACTATAAAAACACAGTAAGTTGGATTTGCATTGTGGTTTATAATCATAGTATTAAAAGTTGGCCCCTCCTCCCTGGTTCAACTAGGGTTGTGGAGCTCGGCAGTCGGTGAAAGCCAACTCAAGAAGTTGGCCGCTATGATTCCTATGCAGATACAGACAGTGGGTCATAAATTATGATTGAGAGAGATGTCTTTGTTTTCTTTTTCTTTTGTATGTCTGCAAACAGTGATGACACACAAAAAAAGGTTTGGACTTTAACTTGCAACAACTTGACAGCTTTCTCATGGGATCTTAATGTTGAGTCTGAAAAACTGTCAGGGAAATTTCAAAACAACACGGCCGAAAATCCAACTCCCATGTGTTTTTCCACTTAGAGGGTGGAGAAGACCTTGGGATCAACCCCCACCTAGAAACATCTCACAGACTGTGGGAGGGATATCTGTGAAGTACATACGTCCCCATTCACTTAAACATTGAGCATACATCAGGTTCACCTCAATCCTCTCCACAGGACCGATGCTGACCTGAGATCAGTCTCCAAGGGCAACCAAACAGCTGGGTAGAACTATGTCAGTTGAGGCCCCAAAGAACTGTCGGGGAGCCCGGTTGCCAAGCAACACGCTTTCTTTCCCCTTTACCTCGCAATCCAGTTTTACTTAAGAGCTAACTCTGATTTCATCAACACGTCTGTGGATGTTTTGAAAGATGTGTGCTCTCTGGTCGCACAGACGCATTCTGTTCTATCTCCCCAAAACACAACGAGAGACATATCTGGGATTCCAGAAGAGGGTCTCTGTTTTGGATCCAAGAAAGCAGTGTAGACCTTTGATCAGATCAACACTTTTTTCGAATTAGCAATTACTTGTTTTTGTACACTTCTTTCACACACTAGCAGTCATTTGTGCCTGGTTCTGCATCTGATGGACACAATTAGTATTTTTCTATTGCATTTGTATCAGAGCAGAGTGTAACAGACAAGGACAAATGTTCACTTCTCTTTTCTCTTTGGCCCCCGCACAGAGAGGTCAGAGGTCACAGGCTGAGATAAAGATTTTTGGGATTGCTTTGCTTAAAACCTTTACCTCAACTCAATGGATCTCAAGATTGAGGATGAATATTCCTGAAATGTTATTCCTAGTAAAGCTCGCAAACTATTGGCTAGTAGAAGGGGTGTGTGGATGAGGACATAGAGCATTGCCTTTGAGGACAGCATAAATAATCAGTGTTTATCAAGCCTTCGCGGCAGGAGTTCCTGTCAAAGCTAAGCTTAGACCTTGCAAGTGATTGTATAGCTCAGAGGAAGGATGGTGGAAATCTTTAAAGTGAGGCTATACAAACCAGAGCCAAAACAATGGCTTTTCCCAAGAGAGCACTGCAACTACAACTCTGCACTAATCATGTTAAAGCATGTTTACCTGTCTGCTTTCAGTCCATGTGCATTTCTGTTCAACAGCAGATAAATATCTCAGACAATACAAAGTCAGTAAGTACGTTTTCTGTTCTGAAAGGCCACAAGTGTTGGGCTTATCCACTGTTTCGAATGACCACAGTGTGACAGGACATGTGATCTTTAATCTGCACGGGTTTATGGTGATTGGCTGAGTGAGGAATGGGGTGAAATCAGTGTGTGTGCATTCTCAAGCTTGAATGTGTGTCTGTATGAAACCAGATGGGTAGTAACATATTGTAGATTGAGTGTTTTTTCACCTCAAGCATTCTTTGTGTTCAACCCTCAGGAAGAACTCTGCGACTCAGTTCCATGTAGAGCGGTTTATTTTATGGACACAGCATGAAGAGCGTGAACGGAACTTCTGTGAGCGAAACAAACTCTAAAGACACTAAAGAGTCAAATCCGTGTAACTGTGAGAGGTGGATGCACGTTCGGCCCAAATGAAGTTGCAGATTAGAAAAGTAATTTGGCTGTGCATTAATGCGATTTCTTGATATGTTGATTTACAGGAATTATACATTTTATCATTATAATCAAAACATGAAACGCAAATGAGATTAACCTTACAATTGAAAATCGTCTTGGGGTGTTTCAAAAACGTTGATGTTAAAAACGTACTTACTGATTTTCCATGACCAACTAAAGACGTGGTTTCAGTCATTATTGTCTGAAGATTGTAATCCCACGTGATGAACCATTCACCCCGGCCAACAATACAGCAGACTGCCTGATAGTAAACACAGAGCAAAGAATCGAAATGGATAGACTAGAGAAAAAGTAAGGCTTTGTTATGGTTTATATACCATACATATCTACACACATGCACACACACGCAGACACACTGACCTTCTGTTGTAAGTGGTAAGGCTAAATGGAGTTGGTATTTTAAAGGTCAGACTAAGTTGTTTGTCTGCCCTGGGTTCAATGGTTTATCAAGCAACTTAACTGCAAACAGAGGCAGAGAAGGTTTAGACACATGAGAAATTATACCTCTGAACTGGGGGTGTCGCGATACACTGGTATTGGTGATAACTGTGATAATGAAATGTTTATGTCACGTAATATTATAATAATAACATGTAAACAATCCAGCGTATTATTTTGTGTATATTTGTCGGTTCTTTTGAGGATGTATTCCAGTTACATATACGCCTTGTTTGATAGGGTCCAACCTGCAGGCAAAGTTGGACTGTCAAAAGCCTCTATTTTAAATCCAAATGTCATATCTTGCTTTAGCCACAGAGCGTTAAGGGAATGGTATACGTTAAAACTGTAATAAAGCATGTCACTGCTGCTTGTTTACAAATTGAATCTTGTCATCCAATATGTGCAGACAGGACTTGGCGATGGAAACTTTTACTGAAAAAGACAATAGGCCATCAGGAAAGTTGGCCTGATGGACGCTTTGAGACATGCTGTAGGCAACAGGCACTTCCCCACAATGCACCGGGGAGATAAACCAAGCCTCAGATAGGGCCAAGCAAAACGGAAGCCATTAGTCACAGGCCGACCTTTTTACAAGTGGCTTGTCAACAGGCCTTTAGAAGAATAAACCCAACAGCAAACTTCTCTGAGCCTGTGAGATTTATTCAAATGTAAACTATCTAATGCCAACGAGCATATGGATTGTCATGTGTTTCCCAGTGTATACAGCACTCCAATAAAAACTTTGAAGCAGCCAAGGCTATAAGTATTTATGGGACAGGAGAGATTTTCTTGGTTAAACTGTATAACCATAAATCTGAGGTCTATGGGTTTACAGCTGTTTGAGTGGACGTCGTCCGTGTGAAACTCGCAGAGTAAGAACTCAGCTGCCTTCCCTGTGATGCACAGCTGCACGTTACACAAACATGTACCCTCTGTGGATCCACTCCTTTATTAGCTCTTTGTCTTGTCAGGCATTTTTGATTGAGAAAAAGCAGAAGGGAAAGTGGAGCATGTGACTATTAAAAGACAAGATCCTGACACCAGTGTGTAGTGAAATAAGAGATGGTGCTGGGGAGATGGATTGCACTGGCTTTAGACATAACTAATTTTTTGGTCAGCCGGAAAAGGTTTTCAAAACAGCTTTTCTTGCTCCAAATTCAGCAAAAAGAAAATGTCATTAAAGAAACTCTTAAACTACACTTACTCTGCCAATATACAACACAAATCAACGTTCAATATCATCCTCACATATCTTGCATTAGTATTATAAATAGCACTGTGGTAAAAGGGAAATATCAATCAATATCTTAACCAAAGATGTAATAGAAGATACATTGGCAAAATATAAGCAGGAAGTCGAAAAATGTAAGCGCTTGTGTTTTTGTGGCTTAAACGAACACAATATTTGGTCATCTTATGAAGTTGATATGTGTCCCTATGTGAGCAGACATGGAGCAACATTAGCATCGATTTGAAGTAGTGTTTGTATCCTTTTAACAATTATAAGTCCTGTCCTCTCAGCAGTGTTTTTGTCTCACTGTCTATTGGGGATTGTATCTGGCTATTTAGCCATGAAAGGAAATATTAAATACTGGGGTCATAAAACCAAAACAATGAGCTGAAAGACTCTAAAACGCACTGTACAGCTGAGTGTAACTGCAGAGTGAATAGATTATTCTCAGTGGAATGGCTAAAGAATTGAGGCGCCAAACATTTTATAAATATATATCATTAAGGTGGAGGGAAAGAAGCACAGATTTCTAAGAAAGAGCAGGGTTGGTACTGTTTCATGAACAACCCTCTCACCTCTCACCTCTCACCACAGTGTGCCAGCAGGGGAAAGTTGAACATGTGCTTAGACGTTGAAGCGGCAGGAAATAAAGAGAATTAGGTGAAGGATAAGGAGACGAGGAGGGGGATGAGGGGAATTTGCTGGAAGCAGGAGCTGGTGGGAGAGCCGTTGTACTCCCAGTCTCCCCTTGGGTGTTCCTGTCAGGGCTCCAGGGAAGCAGACATAATTCACTTAATTAGTTCTCAATGTTACTCATATGAGACAAAGTTACAAAATCTCAGAGAAATGATTCTCCTCTCTGGGCCAAAGGTAGCATGGACTTCCCTCTGCTGTCTCAGCAAATGAAGTCGTTTTTCCTCTCAGTACTTTGTTCCTCTCACATACAGACATACTTTTCAAGTACAAGCTTAAATTGTAGTAAAGCGACAACTGTGTGAACATTATAGACTCGTTGATCCCTCCATGAAATCAATGACTTAATGTGATGAATCCTATTTGAGACTGTAAAACTACTTGAAGCATGCGATTATAAATGACAAATTCTTGACTATGGCATGTTGCTCTCATTAAAGCGTGTCCTACATCATTACCTAAACCAGGGGTTCCCAAACTTTGCCATGCCAAGGACCCCCATATAGCATTATCCTCTGGCGGGGGCCCCCCTGTTGCAATTTTTTTTTTTTAAATGATGAGTACATTATGATGGAAAATATGACAAATTAATCATACAGCTTAATACATTTTCTCAATATATATTTGTATTAATAATTAATAATCAGTTATTCTTCTAAACATTTGATGTATTTATCTTTTGTTTGTCATTCATTACATTCATTGTGTCTTCTGTTATAAACATTCTTAGCACAATATTAAACAGTAATATCAACAGTAAACATATTTTTAAAGTGATTTCTGTCTTTATAATATTATATAATTTTGAACAGTAATATGAAAAATTAACATATATTTTTTGCATTTTTGAAAGCTACTTATGCCTTAATAATATTATATATAATATTTAACAGTAATATTAACAATAAACATATTTATATTCATATATATATAAACATCAATATTTGCTACATCCATGCTCTCATCCAGCTGCAGAGCGAAATATTCACTAGCTCTCACTTGCTCCAAAAGCTGAGCTCAGTTTCACTCTCAGTAGCGGCAGCTCGATTCTGATTGGCGTGAAGGGCGGTCGTGTGGTTTAAAAAAAAAAATATTAATAAATAAAAAATATTTAAAGATTGGCATCAAAGGACACATAGATTGATAGATATGCAGTTATTAATAAAAAATTTAAAAAAAATGTAACTTTAAAAAAAAAAAGATTCCCCTTTCCCTCAAACTTTGTGTGACCCCCCTGGCGGCCCCCCGGGGGTTCGGGGCCCCCACTTTGAAAAACACTGACCTAAACAGTCTGAGTAATGTAAAGATAAATCACATGACAGCTCCCCTCACTACTCCCTCAAAACAGGACACAAGTGGCCCCTCTCCTCACATTCTCTGGGCGACTGATGAATGCTTTGTTCATTTCTCTAACCTGCGACCCACTACTCATTCTGACTGGGCTAAACCACTGTGCTTTAACCTTTATGTGTGCGCTGAGAGCTTAAACCAGTGCGAGGTTGTACAAGGCAACATGCCAGTACAAAACTCAAATCTGCAGAAACATAAATCTGGAGTTCCCACATGAACAAGAGAGAAATATTTCCCACTCTGCTTTTGGACAAACTTATCTGAATGATGAATTTAAGATCCAAATATCTTTGCTTTTTGTAGAGAGTTCAAATCCTTGTTGGCCAAGACCTGTGATATGAAGTTATCTTTGAGAGCTTAATGTAAACTGGCTAAATTCCACACTGTAAATAGTCAGCACTGCTAAAAGCCAAAAACCACTTAATTTAGGATTTCACAAGTGCTTGTTATAGGATGCAGGTCAAGACAGCTTAATCAAATGTGGGAATTAACAACAACCTTACTTTGGTTTAAATGTCTTCCTGTGTGTTGACAGGCAGAGCTTTTGTGTTTTACAAAATCCCTGGAGATGTATTTGTTGTTTGTCAAACACTTCCGTTAGCAATGGCACACTTGATTGAATGCCCTTGTGAAGTTCATGTCTAAGGCCAACAGACACCTGTGTTCATCTGCTGCAACTGAATGTTTTTCCATTCAAGGACACAACTATGTCAGAAGACAGCATAACTACTATAATTTGGAAAAGAGACAAACATTACAACAAATGTAGTTCCTAAAGTGCTTTTCTTCGCAGTTATTAGGTGACCTTGTTCCATAGGAATGTTTCAAGCATCTTGTACAGACACAGCAACCTTTTTCACAAGAACTGTATAAACTGTGGGAACCGTGTCCCCCTCCCACTCAGCGTTGTGCACAGAGTTTGTAAGGGGCAATGGCAAAGATCAAATCAATTGAAAGAAGGGGCCTGTCTTTCACACATACTGTAATCTAGCATCAGCAAATCAATTACACTGCAACCATGATAGAAAGAAACATTTTCCTTTTGACATCAAAGAAAAATTAGCCTGCAAATGTCCCATCACAAGCCAGTACAGATGAGAACAATGATGTTGTGTGACTCTATAGTAAACTCAATAGAAATGCATGTGCAGTGTGCCAACAGGATACATGGTTACAAATGTTTCAATACAAGGCAGTTCAGAGCAATGCCACTGCGTACACTGTACTGACTGTACTTTTCACCTGTGTTGACTCTAAAGAGAGATTAGATAAATTAACCTTACAGCCAATAAGGCACACACTGTGACTTTATTTCATGGGGATTCTGCATGTAAAATGTGGCATTTCGCCTACTTTATATTTATTGCAATCTTGTATACTTTCATAAGTAGTTTAAGAGTAACAACTGAGGTGTAGTTTAGGAAATCAAATTCAACAAATGTTTTTTAACTGCTGTCATTTTTTGGGATTGGACAACACTTTTTTTGTCAAGCGGTTGGGAAATGGCATATTTATGAGTCAATCATGTTTCACACCTTTAACTTATTTGAGAAAGTTCCTAGCCATCAGAAGTGATGGAGTAAATTCATTGTGGAAATACAGGAGAGTAAACATGTAATGAATCTCACAAATAATGACTGTTACTTTAAAACTGTGCAGCAGTAGTTGAATCTACTCAGTTACTTTTTACATCTGGGTGAAACATTGCCACAAGAATCGACTCGACCAAGCTCCCTTCAGCATTCTCCCAGCCTACACACTAACTCTCTCTCACACACACACACACACACACACACACACACACACACACACACACACACACACACACACACACACACACACACACACACACACACACACACACACACACACACACACACACACACACACACACACACACACACACACACACACACACACACACACACACACACACACACACACACACACACACACACACACACACACACACACACACACACACACACACACACACACACACACACACACACACACACACACAGCAGTAATCCCAACAGGTTGTTGGGTTCTATGGGGGTCAGCGTTTGCCGGACGCAGCTTTTATTTGGGTCTGATTACTTTTGGGCACAGTCATCGTATGGCCTCTGTCGACAGGGATCACGTTCATTGGGGTCGGATTGGTGTCCGCATCACTGGCTCCATTCACAGGGCCAGGCACAATCATTTAGGACTGGCAGACCTAACACCTAACCCACAGAGCCGGATCAGCCCCGTCAGCAAATACATTCTCCCCACCCCTCGCCCTTTTAGTTATCAGAGAGGAGGGGTAGTCAAATGAGAGAAAAGGGGAGAAAAAAGAGATAGATACATTATGAATGTATTAATGTGTTTTTAAGTGATTGTAGTATTTATTACATGTACAGCACTTTGCCCCGACCAAAAATCGCTTTTAAATGTGCTTTATAAATAAACTTTGATTTGATTTGATGGAAGTAAGAGAGTGTAAGATGTGAATGAGCAGCACCTATTTTTTAGAATTTTAGATTCATGGGGAAGTGTGTGTGTGTGTGTGTGTGTGTGTGTGTGTGTGTGTGTGTGTGTGTGTGTGTGTGTGTGTGTGCGTGCGTGCGTGCGTGTGTGTGTGCGTGTGTGTGTGTTCATCCGTCTGACTTTTACCGAGACTTATGGGTGGCAGACCAGTGGATGACCCCGATGGCCCCTGTGGCAGACTGCTGACCTGTCATTGTACTCAGGTGTTTGGGATCTCCAAATGTCTGACTGCAGACTGAAATTCAACCCTCCTACCCCTGGGAGGTACTATTGGAATGGTCAAAAATGCCTTAGCATTAAACATGTATTTTGTGCCTGACTTAATGATGGCAAGAGAAAAAATATATTTGGAAAATATTTTCAGAAGTGTACCATTGAATCAAATATATAACGTCTTTATGTATATTATAGAAAAAGTGGTGCTATTCGGATGGTTTTATTCGTTGTGTTATAATGTTGTATCAGCTGGCCTCTGCTGCTCTCTTGTGGTGCAACTTGGAAGTGTTGCTGTTGGAGTAGGGACATTTATATTTTGTCCTGCAGCATATCTGTTGGAGTAGGGACATTTATATTTTGTCCTGCAGCATATTTGTCTTTTTTTTAACAGTATATTTGACATGTTGGTCAAAGAGTTTTGAGACAGAGTGTAGAGCCATTCACTGCAATAAATAATAAAAACATTTGAAAATTAAAAACAGTTGAATTTCCCTTTAGTAGCCTACCTATACATATCTAACAAACACAACACTCTTACCATAATTGCTCTTATGGTGAGAGTTTATGGTTTTATAATCAACACCTTTTTCTATTTTCTTTTTGAATCACCTATGTAGAACCTACTAAACCTGTTCAGTCCCGGACAGCTTGTGTGTTTCTGTATATTATGAGATAACTAAAAACTATTCAAAGGAATACAAAGCTTCAAATTATATCTAATAAGAGACATGCTGGTCTTGCCTAAATGGTTGGACATCATTATGAATATAAAAACAAAAGCTTGTATTACATGGTAAAGCAGCGTTCAGTTATTATGCTCCAAATATCTGGAACAAACTCCCAGAAACCTGCAGGTCCGCTGCAACTCTTACTACTTTTAAATCCAGGCTGAAGACTTTTCTTTTTGTCGCTGCTTTTAATTGAACTATTCATATCTTAGACTGCACTGTAACTTTTATCCATGTATTTTTTCTTTTAATGTTTATTTTATTAGCTTTTTTTTTTAATGACTGATTTTAAATGCCATTTTCTTAATGTCTTTCATTTTTTGTAAAGCACTTTGAATTGCCTTGTGTTGAAAAGTGCTATATAAATAAACTTGCCTTGCCTTGCCTTACATTTGTTGGGTCATTTTTTGTATGTGGTGCCTTTGGTGTCCCCAGTGCAAAATATGTTGTATTTTGTCTAAATTTGGACAAATACTAATTACATTTTGGTTTTAATGTGTGTTTAATTGTTAATTTATTATTAATACAATGATATGCACATCTAAGTTTTTCCATGTCCCCACTGATCTAAAATATAGCTATTAAAAACAAATTAATTTATAAATATGTTATTATTATTGTATTTAACTTGTCTATCTATCTAATCTATCTAATCAAATAATGTTTTTATTGCGGGTCGCTGTCCACCCTGTTTGCGGGTCGCTGTCCACCTTTAAGAAAAATACATATTTCTCAGTGACATCACACACCTATGAAATTAAATGACACCAGAGGCGGGAAATTCAACTGAGGTAAGCTGTGTTGGTTTTTACATGCTTTTACAACTGATTTTGATGTTTCTGTTTGTGTTGTATGGGATTAGTTTTGTATCATAAAGATAAAGCAACACTTTTTCAGAATAAAGCAAAACTATGAGTTTAAAAGAAGAAAAAAACTGAGTCAAGCAAAATAAAATAAATTTCAAAAATAAAACTATAAGTTGCAAACAAATCATTTGTGTAATCATGTAAACTATAAGTCTTTTTTTCGAAAATCTTGAAAATCTTGGAGCTGGGCGTGTCTGACAGCTTGGGGATTTTTTGCAAGCGACCAACAACCAATCACATGAATCTCCCGCCCCCGACATACAAAGCAAAAAACCCCGGGGATTTTATGCGAGCAATATATATATATATATAAACTCCCCAAACAGGCGAAAACCTACCAGTTTCACCCACTGTCTCTGCCACCTCCCTCCATGCCTGGTTCCTCCGGTTTGTATCCCGTTAATAGTTCTGGTCGTAAAGAACCGGGTGATTTGCTACCGTAATTTCTCGTTTGGAATATGAGGAAATGAACTGCGGTCTGGTTCTCCCTGCTTCCACGCGGTTTGATTGGCTAGCGCTTCTACTGTCAGATTTGCATAAACGTGTTTGATTGGCTGGCGCTTCCAGCTCAGCTTCAAAAGTTGAACATTGCTCAACTTTTGAATCCTGGAAATCCTGGACATCCTGGAAATCTTCGCTTCGCTCCCCCACAATGCAGTTCGGCGAAAAGCGAGGCAAAGTGACGTCATCCCCATTCAAAGTCAATGGACAGAGAAGCGTTGGAAGCGGTGGAAGTTTCTTCTGAAGCTGCTGTGTGGACGTACCGGAGTGGACTCCGGAGTTTGCTGCATGAGTTGCACTGTATGATCTGTGGTGTAGTGGGCTGTCACTCAAAAGCTGAGTAGCCAATGGGGACACACCCCAGAAAGTCCCGCCCACCTGGGATGTTTGTGTCAAAATCTCAAACAAAAAATGAGGGAGCGCAAACGAGAGAGCTGCAGCGAGAGCAAAAGTCTGATCATTGAGAAAGAAGAAACAAGAACTGCAAACAAAAACCTATGTTAAAACAAAGAAAAAAGAGTTATAGTTTACATGATTACACAAATGATTTGTTTGCAACTTGTAGTTTTATTTTTGAAATTTATTTTATTTTGCTTGACTTGGTTTTTTTTGCTTATAAACTCGTAGTTTTGCTTTATTCTGAGAAAGTGTTGCTTTATCTTTAAGATACAAAACTAATCCCATATATTTGAACATAACATGTCCAACCTGTTAGGCCTAAGTATGAAGGATATTAATCGAATTTTATTATTTTAAAAAGTGATTGATTCCTCATAAAGTATCCAAGGTCAAGCTAGCAAATATGCTAACACAGGCAGGGTAAAGGCAAACTTTTGCTCAAAATGTCCACCCTGTTAGTGTCCACCCTGTTAGGCTTATTCAACTAACAGGTTGGACAACATCCTAACAGGGTGGACATATAAGTATTGTTTACTTATTACAACATTTGTTAATATTATATTAATATTATATTATTTATTGTTATATTATTTTATTACTATTATAACATTATAATAATGTTTTTATAATATAATAAATTATCACCACCATAGATCTATAGGCACAACACAAACTGCTGCAAAAAATCCTAAGGAAACACTGATGGGTATATTATCTAGTATATTATGTACACTAGGATTAGGTATATTACTTAAAGTAATGGCATGCATTTGAATGGCACCCCCGATAAGTGCAGCTGAATCACAGCGGTACTACATTAATATATCTATATATATATAGATTTAGGTGCCTGAGCTTGACCAAAATGTTTTTAATCAAATTAGATATGTCCTTTATAGAATAGAACATTAAAAAGTAGGTAAATCAACAATTTATTTCACCCAATTTATGAAGTCCAAATGGCACCCTATGAAAAAAATGACCCTGTTACCAAAATGAAGCAGTAATAGGAACACTTTTTCAAAAAAAAATGGTGTAATAAAAAGTACTTTATTACAGTTACTACGAGCTAAAAAGTAAAAGATGGGCCCAGTGAAATATACAGGAGGCCTCTTTAAATGGATTATACCATTTTTGACAGAGGGGGGTTGTTATTGCGAAATATCACACGATTATCGTATATTGCTAATATCTGCTGCACAGACAAGGTAGACATTTTAATTTAAAAGGATTCGTTGTTGTTTATTTTAACTGACGGAAATGTTAAACAAGGAAACCAATCTGCAGAGTAACAGGCATCGTTGAGCGGTCCCGGAAATCCCTGTATTTACAAACACTCTTAGCATAGCGCTGCTGTATTTGTAACCAGCTGGGAGCTAATGCGAGGAGCTAAGGAGATACTACCTGACGGCGTAAAGACGATTTTTTTTTAGATATCTTCCTGTCAAATAAGGCGAGGCTGTGAAGTGGGACAGGCATGCTTGAGACTACTACAGCGGGTGAAAACCGCCTTGACGGCCCTGAAAGTGACGCGAAGCAGCCTCCGAGCACCGCAACAACGGAATACTGCGCAAAGTTGCAGCAGTGGATGTGGCAGTATCACTGGGGTTATTCCAATTGGCAAAGCTGGGTGTCTCTGTCTGCCTTCCCCTTCCCTCCTCCGGGTTGTTTCCCTCCGCCGGGGACATGCCCTCAGACACCGGGTACAACTGCTTCAACATCCGCCGGTGCGCAGCTAGGCTTTGACACGCTAAACCGGTATAGTTACCCCTATCCCCTCAATTTCCACGCATCCTACCCCCACCCAGCTGGTGCCCACACGGAGCAGACAGCCGCTGATGCCCGGACAGCCCAGCAACAGAATGGAAGTCCTCCTCAGCCAGGTATGGATCATGTTTGTCCGTGAGATTTCTGTGGTAGTGAAAGGCCTACGTCAGCCGAAAAGCTGTTCCAGTAGTGTGTGGGCTTTATTTTGTGCAAGCTAGGTCATGAGTCTGTGGGAAGCAGGCTTAAGTTAATTACTAAGTAAACAAGCTTAAAGTCTTTCCCAAGTCTTTCTCATTTGACACATTCTCGAGATCTAGTCATATGCGTCTGTATATAAGATGCTTATGTTCTTCATACAGGACAGGAGTACATCATCCCCTCTCCTCTCCAGAGGTTCCTGGCTGAGACTGTGGATTTCTTTATCCTGTTTTGTGTGAAGGCCACCATTGTGCTGTGGATCATGCATCTGAGTGGGATGAAGTGAGTGGAACTGTTATGCTCTGTTCAGGGTAAACAGACCTTTTCAACTCAAAGGTTGAACAAATAAACAACTAAACTCTACTAACCAGACTGTGGTGTAGCTGTGGTTCAGTTATGCAAAGTACACATTTTGCATCCATGCTTTGGTGCCAAGGTGTTTCAACATTCCAGAGGTGATCCATCCTCACTACTACTACATACTTTCTCTTGTGTTTAAAGGGACATTACCAAGTTCATTACCCACTTCATTGTGGAGGAGATCGATGAGAACACGTCCATGGAGGACCTGCAGAAGATGATGGCTGTAGCTCTGGCCTACAGGCTGCTGGTGTGCTTCTATGAGGTGAGTCATATGATCACATGGTGATATGGATGTAACATGCACAAATATTTAAGCTAGATGAAAAATGCCAAGCAGGAAAGTTCACATCTGAGAATGCATGGACATTTGAACTCGTTAGTGAAAGTGTTCAGTGTTTTGTTAGTTTAGATAGAAGATGTCGTATCACCATTATTGATAAGTGTTGATTTATGCCCCAAATTAAATACACATACATCTTTTTGTAAATGTAGTAACATCTTTCAATTATACAGGGAGGGAAAGTGAATGATAAAAAAATGTGTTGGTGGTCTTTAATGGTACTTACTTAAGTATTTATAATCAATGTATTTTTAATGTTTCAAGTTGCAAGGCTTTTATTGTCATGTGTGCATAGCTACAGTGTAGTTATGACAATGGAAATCTTAGGTCACAGGCTCCTCCAACCAACCCTGTCTCCTAAAAATTACGTTCCCACAGAACTAAACTGCATTCTCAATTACGTTTAGCTAGAAACGTATTTTCTCCCACGTTACGTTAGTTATGAACGTATCTCAAATACGTTTATTTTCTACATATCTTCTAGAAGCATATTTTCTTCCACGTTACGTTAGTTATGAATGTAACTTAAATACGTTTATTTTCTACATATCTTTGCCATTTATTGTCTTGCTTATAATAATGATAATTAGTTATTTATAAATATCATTTTAGAGCACACCTTTGAAATCGACAATCGGGCTCGATATATGGTTAAATTAAAATCAGTAGGCGAGGCTGTAATTTCGCCAGCTGTTACTCTCATGTGCGAGGCAGAACATAATAGTTTTAACATGCCAAAAAGCTGCTGTGTCGTTTATTGCACCTCAAACATTAAAACAAATCCAGAGTTACGTGTTTCTGTACTTCCTCTAAGAAGAAAGGACAGTAACAGAAGAGCTCTGTGACTTCAGGCTTGATCGCCGTTCAAATGACAGCGCTGGTTTCCCCAAAAGTGGGCGGGGCTGTAAAGTGAAGTAGATTTACTCTCATCTATTATTCAAAACCATTCTATTTATTCTAACGTAAATTACATGCCAGTGTTTTATCTTTTATTTATTTGTTTTTATTTTAAATCGTATAATGTCGGACTTTTTTTCCGTCTGTGAGGAAAAGAAATGGGGCTCAGAGCCTCAAAATACTGAAATCTGTATTTTTTAAAATCTTTTCCTTCTAATTTATTATTCTTTTCTAAATAACACACTGTTATTTACTCAACAATAACACACAATTATCCTTGTTTTTATTTATTCATTTAATTCTATAATCTTGGGCTTTTTAGCCGTAAATAAAGTCACCGGAAACAGACGGGACATTTTGAGCGATACACACCACAAACCCACTAAACTGATTACCCAAGATCCTCAGCTTGAAGCTTGTTGATTGGATGTTTTAGCCGCAATGCACGCTGGGATATGGTGTTGATATGATATGGAGATATGATATCCGACAACGAAAAATAAAATAATACCTAATTCAGAGTGTGCTTGCTTTTCTCTTTGGAAGTCATCACATAACGGCATTGTAATACACGGTTCGGCTGCATTACATATTACACATCTGCCGTAATTCTTTATTTATAGAGAGAGACAAACAGGAGAACTGCTGCCAAAACTGAATACTTGACGTGGATCATAAATATATCAACAATTAAACAACATCTTCAATTTCTTTTCACAAAATACGTCTCCTTGCAGTATCAATAGTAATTCGGCTGACTTTTATATTTGATCCAATTGGTATATAGGTTATATTTACACCATAACGGTGCACAGCTGATCGAAAAGGACTTGTAGTTTTTAAAGATATTACTGATTTTCTTTGAATATAAGAATCTAAATACTGAGTTGAGAGAATAGTCAGGGGATTTGGGTGATGGGAGACACATCTATGGAATCACAATTTCAATAGCTTACTATTAAATGACGGATAGCCTATGCCTTTCTGTCTGTGATGTTTTACAAATCAGATATTAATGTGTAGAAGTAAAACAAGAGAAATAGTATAGCAATATCCTGTAAAATGATGTAAAAACATGAATAAAACTACACATCTTCAGATGTTATACATAAGTGTCTACACTAATAATACAAAGTTATTATTAGTATGCTGTGTGTACCCTGTGTGCACCGCCTAGTGGTTAAAGCATGTTATTGAATTATTTTTGTTGCATAATCTTATTTGATCAAAACAATATTAAGAGTACATACTTTCATAGGGGGAAAGTAGAAGGTCAATGATAGAAATATAGAATATAAAAAGTCGAGAAGATACTAAGTGATCTCTACAATAAAACAGTTTAGTGCTGGATGTACAAAGATATTAATAGGAGGATGTGCAAAACAGAAAAACGAATTAACCTTTATTAACACATTAAAACATACTTTAGGTTAAGGTCTTCTTTTAAACAAGAAAAAAGCTCTGGGGGTATCTATCTACAGATGAATATTAAGCCTGACAAAGTACTTAACGTCTAACATATTGCTTTCCTGCAATGTTAACTATGTTGAAACACTTATTTTAAATGATATTATACACATTAATTATACTCTTATGTATGTAGATAGAATAAGAAATGTGCAGAATATGACAGTTTAATGGTGGAGGTATACAGTACACACATATTGATAGATGTCTGTTGAGGAACCTGCGACCCAAGTTGTGTATAAGATCAATACACCTTAGAAAACCTTGAAATCTTGAAAGGGATATGCAAAATAGCCATTATACAGTTTTTAATTAACTATTAGTAGAGAATAACGAGTAATGAATATACTTTATAAAGATCTGCAGATAAATGTTTAGTCTTCTCAAGCACCAACTATCAAATATCTCTCCTGATTGTTGGCACTTGACAATCACCTTCCCTGAATTGTATTCAGGTGTAACTAAAGTCTGCTTTAAGGGTTGTTTATATTCCACATCATTAATCAGAATCTGCAAAGTAACTAAACTAAATGTAGTGGAGTAAAAATACCAGGTTAACCTCTGAATTGTAGTGGAGTAGAATTACAAAGTAACAATGAGCTGTCGTGTGGGTATATATTAATGCTGCCCATTATGGATACAAGCGATTTTCACCCATTTAGTAATTACATGTTTTAAATGTATACACACCAATGTGTTTCCTATTGCCTATAACCTCCAGGGCTGTACACAGTTTAATACTGTCAACTTCTACATTTGGGAAAAACGTCTTTTAAAACTACAATTCCCAGTAGAGACGTGCCATAGAGAACATGTTGCGAAACACAATAGCCAGCATGTGTAGTTCTGGTGGGGCGTTCGAGTCCAGTTTTGAATAGTCTGCCGTGGTTTCGTTCCATTTCAAAGAGCTTGACGCTCGGCGTAACCTCGGCGCAACATCACGGGGTTTGTCAACGGGACTGTAGTCCCAAACGATAGCTGGGGATTATGGGTAGTGTAGTGTCTTGGGCCATCCTAAATCTCGAAATGTCCCGTCTGTTACTGGTGACTTTATTTACGGCTAAAAAGCATGCTAAAATGCCCAAGATTATAGAATTAAACGAATAAATAAAAACAAGGATAATTGTGTGCTATTGTTGAGTAAATAACAGTGTGTTATTTAGAAAAGAATAACAAATTAGAAGGAAGAGATTTTAAAAAATACAGATTTCAGTATTTTGAATCTCTAAACCCCATTTCTTTTCCTCAAAGACGACAAAACAAGTCCGACATTATACGATTTAAAATAAAAACAAATAAATAAAAAGATAAAACACTGGCATGTAATACGTTAGAATAAATAGAATGGTTTTGAATAATAGATGACAGTAAAATCTACTTCACTTTACAGCCCCGCCCACTTTTGGGGAAACCAACGCTGTCATTTGAACGGCGATCAAGCCTGAAGCCACAGAGCTCTTCTGTTACTGTCCTTTCTTCTTAGAGGAAGTACAGAAACACGTAACTCTGGATTTGTCACAGCAGCTTTTTGGCATGTTAAAACTATTATGTTCTGCCTCGCACATGAGAGTAACAGCTGGCGAAATTACAGCCTCGCCTACTGATTTTAATTTAACCATATATCGAGCCCGATTGTCGATTTCAAAGGTGTGCTCTAAAATGATATTTATAAATGACTATTATCATCATTATAAGCAAGACAATGAATGGCAAAGATATGTAGAAAATAAACGTATTTCAGATACGTTCATAAGGAACGTAACCTGGGAGAAAACATGTTTCTAGAAGATATGTAGAAAATAAACGTATTTGAGATACGTTCATAACAAACGTAACGTGGGAGTAAATACGTTTCTAGCTAAACGTAATTGAGAATGCAGTTTAGTTCTGTGGGAACGTAATTTTTAGGAGACAGGGTTGCTCCAACAGTGCAACACAATAACACAGATAAAATAGTGCAAGTAAATAAAATACAAATATAATAGAAACAGAATATAATAGAAACAGTGCAGAATAGTCTCTATACAGTAATTGGAATATTGATATATGACACACTACCAATCCTCATTCAGTATGAACTCCCTCCCAGCTCAAACATGCTCTTGTTTAATGAGGAGAGCCTGCCCCAGCCTTTACAACACCACCCTAGCTCCTACAGAGCACAGTGATGCAACGTTGTGCGCATAGTTGCCTGAGATGAAGTCATGTCTCACGTCTCTTGTTCGACTCTGCATCAGTGGCTTGTTTTCCCAGGTGGGAGCCCGCCTTGGGACATTAAGACACCTCAGCTCAGATGAATGCCATCTGGCAGGGTTCGTTTGTGTCGACCTGAAAATATATTTCTAGCATTTTTCCTCTGCAGCATGATATCATTCCTTCATACCTTCAGCACTTTACTGCTGTACAGTTTATTGTATTAGCGCCTTTGTGGTTTTTAACAATGTCTCACATAAAGATGCATCCTGTTTTAAATGTATTAATGGTGTCCTTCTTTTCCAATCAGACCATCTGTATTTGGGGAGCTGGTGGTGCCACGCCAGGGAAGTTCCTGCTGGGCCTGCGCGTGGTGACGTGTGACAACTCCACTTTGGTCCGACCCAACCGAGTCCTTGTAGTCCCGGCCTCTAATGTCTCCCTCTCTGCGTGAGTGGCCAACGTTTTAATCCACTGTCGTGTCTAAAATCACAAACCAATGTCTCTGTAGAGCATCTCTGTGGGGATTCTGAAGCTTTGTCTTGTTCCTTTCACAGCTCTGCAGTGCGGGCACTTAATAAGAACTTCTCCATCGCCTTCCTCTTTCCCGTCTTCATCACTCTCCTCTTCTTCCAGCACAACAGGACTGTGTATGACATTGTGGCGGGGACCATTGTGGTCAAGCGCAGAGGCAGATAGCCTCTCCTCAGGCAGCAGACTCTCATACTGCGGGTGCAGAGTGTTTTAAGTTTAAAGTTAGAAATGAACTTACTTTGAAAAAAGCAATGCATTAGCCCATTTCTTCGCTGGATCAAACAAGGACTTAAACTGCACTTTGATATTGGATGCATGCAGGTTTCGACCTGGTTCTTGAATTCAAAAGAATCTTTTAAACCACGGAATCAGCAAATAAGATGTCAGAAACTCTTTAAAGTATTGTAATTTTTGATAAGTGCAAAACAAGTTAATACTGATATTTATGTTTGTGTTTGATTTAATTATTCTAATAATAATCTAAAAGAAGTGTATGAAATCAGAATAATTTAAAAACATACTTCAATGGATCAAGCATTACTTGGTTATTGTTCTTTTCTTCAAATTGATAATGTTGAATTTAAATGTTTGGTTTGCTAAGGATTTCTTCTGTTATATTGTGATTATTCTTAAGCACTCCGACTGAAGAAAAGTAACGCCGGGCTTATTTGTATCCATTTTCTCTGCCTATGGATATTTTGATGAAGAAGTATTGTTTTGTTATTCAAAATAACGTTTTAGTCCCTCGTGTATGAGGTTCAAACACTAGAAAGTGTGTTTGTGTATTCCCTGCTCATATTTCTGTCTTCCGACTTGTAAATCTTGTGACTCAGGGCAACTGTTTAGCATCAGATCGAATGCCACGGCACATGTCTGATTCCTAATTATGCATAATGTAAAACTCTTATGTTATCAGAGATTATTAACCATTTATTCATATGTCATAATGTTGGCTAAGCAGACCAGTTTAGAGTTTACTTAAACCTGCAGTATGGCGACTTATTTACAAACTGGTACATGATTAATGCAAAGTGTTAAGGTTGCAACCATTTTTTATTCATTGTCTCAAATACCAATATCTTCACTTTTGAGAGACTCACTCAAATATATCGATAAAACAACATTTTGCACGTAATATCTCAATTTACTATGCACATTTTGATGAAAACCAACCACATGCTGACATAGCATTGACACTGTTTACCACTAAGGAGGGAGATGTTGAAGATTAAATACAAATATTTGTAAGCTTCTTTAAGATTCTCATTGAAGGAATTGTGTCCCCTTGCATTAGTGAACATTTATTTGGTTGTATTTAATGGATGTGCTGCATACGGGGGAACATGTTTCAAAGCAGAAGCGATTGAGTGATAATACTGCACTGAATCAGTTTTAAGCACAAAAGCGAGTATAAGGGATGGTCATCATTACCTATAGGGCGAAGTTTTGGAGGTCAGGCTGATTTAGGCAAAAGATGGCCAGGATTGTCAGAATACATTAAGAAATCTATTTTCTTTGTCTCATGTCTGAGGATGTGGGCGATAGAGCTACTGTGCTATATAATTACAGGATTCAAGGGATTAGTTTTTACTTAAAGACCTGCAAAGGACATTACACACTCTGGTACAACGGTAACGTGTTGTGCACTTTAATGTCAACATTTGACTTTCAACCTGGGGGGTATAGTACGAAGCAGGATTTTCGCTGAGCCGACTAACTTCAGCGAAAACTCGGGGTTTCCGGTCCTACGAAGCTGGTTCTCTTTTTAGCAGGCTAGATCTCCATGGTAACTTATGCGGCTAAACTGGGGGGTATACTACGAATCTAGTTCAACATATCCTGGATATGCTTTGAGTTATCCGGTTGACTTAATCCAAAACAAAGCCGCTCTCGCTAAACTGTCCTCAAGCCAGCCGTGTCCTATCTAGTTAGGTGCGCGTTCACATAAAAGGGGTGGTATCTGGAGCATTCGACCAATCACAAACATGGAGAAGCGTACTGACAGCGCAGCGTCATACTTCCTGAATGAAAAGTCAACTATAATATTAGTCAAATATGAAGAAGTTAAACTTTAAACATCCATGACTTAAACACTTTATCCAGGATCAAAGCCACATAGTTGCACCTGCAAGGTGAATACAGCTGGTAAAAGAACAAGTGTTTGAATGCGTACATTAACAGGTTTATGATATACTGCCCAATCCAAGACACGAGTGGATCTGACTTTAATTACATTTGACTCGAGTGTTTCGTCAACTTAATGTGTTGCTTAAAATAATACTTCTGCATACAGTATGTGACAGTGTGTGAGTGTTGCACAGCCAGATACGGCTCGGCTGACTCAGATAAGGAAATATATGATACATTATGATGCATGTGATATGAATGATAATGGGACACATCGACGTCTGCACTCACAGTGCCGCGGACTGTAGGCTACGTAATGTTACTTTGATCTGGTTACTTATGTTGTGGCAGATATTTAATTAAGCTTTCTTAACATAATAGTATAATGATAGTTATAATAGTCCGATTGCTCTGAACATGGGAGGTGATCTATTCATTTTCACGTTCACACAGTCGGTGATTTTGGCCGGCCGTCTTTCCTGTAACCGCAGTTTAAACTATATTTCCTCCGCACACTGAGCTCCGATTGGTCAGCAGGCGTGGTGCTTTCGCTGAGTTGATCTCTTATCCTGGAACATATCCTGCTTCGGAGCACAGACTAGATTCCAGGATAAATCACCATGGAGATCTAGCCCGCTAAAAAGTGAACCAGCTTCGTAGTACCGGAAATCCCAGAAGTTATCTTGCTAAACGAAAATCTGCTTCGTAGTATACTACGAAGCAGGATTTTGGCACTGTGAGTGCAGACGTCGATGTGTCCCATTATTATTCATATATCACATCACATGCATCATCATAAAGTATCATATATTTCCTTATCTGAGTCATCCGAGCCGTATATGGCTGTGCAACACTCACGGCCCGTCCACACAGCGGCGTGCGTTGACGCTTCCCGATTCATTTTGAATGGGGTGACGTCACTTTTAGCCGAAATGCATCGTGGGAAGCGACGTGGAGCGTAGCTGGCGTGGCTCGCTGCAAAAGTTGAGCAATGTTCAACTTTTGACGCCTCGGTGAGGCGTCAGCCAATCGAATCATATGCCAGTACAAGCTCTAGCCAATCAAACCGCTGCTTGTGTGTCAGGGGCGGGAGATTCATGTGATTGGTTGTTGGTCGAGTTTCAGACACGCCCGCCGGCAAGCGTCAGCGCACGCCGCTGTGTGGACGGGCCGTCACAGTGTCACATACTGTATGCAGAAGTATTATTTTAAGCAACACATTAAGTTGACGAAACACTCGAGACAAATGTAATTAAAGTCAGATCCACTCGTGTTTTAGACGGGGCAGTGATATCATAAACCTGTTAATGTACGCATTCAAACCATGATTCAAACTCTTGTTCTGTTACCAGCTGTATCAGGCCCGGTTCCAGAACAAAATGACTAAGGGTGCAACTGAGATTAGAGAGGGTGCAGTGGTAAAGTGCTATTTTTATAAGTAGGTAGTGTACCTAACACCCTCTAGGGCAGGGGTGGCCAACCAGTCAGAGGTTAAGAGCCACATTCTTTCTCTGTTACTGCAAAGAGCCACATCAAACACACAGTCACTGATACCGCTTGTTTCAGTTTTTTGTTTTCTGGAGACAAGATTTCAACCACGTCACTGATGCATTTTTGTGGCATTGGGATATATTTTTTAAATCCTCTGGAGCAGAGAGGAGCTGTGTATTATTGTTATTGATTAATGCATCAGGGTTTCTTAGGGTCAAAAACACTAAAGGCCGGGCAGGAAGGCGCTGACGGGACAGTGCCGGAGGCCGGGCAGGACCCGGTGTCGGAGCTGGTGGGACAGGCCTCGGCAGGATCCCCCACGGAAGAGGACCAGGACACGGGATTGGCAGGACCCCCAGCAGGAGAGCAGTCGGCGGGGCTTCCAACAGCACAGGACAAAGGGTTGGCAGGACCCCCGGCAGGAGAGCAGACGGCGGGACCCCCAACGGGACAGGACAAAGGGTTGGCAGGACCCCCGGCAGGAGAGTAGTCGGCGGGGCCTCCAACGGCACAGGACTAAGAGTTGGCAGGACCCCCGGCAGGAGAGGAGTCAGTGGGGCCTCCAACGGCACAGGACAAAGGGTTGGCAGGACCCCCGGCAGGAGAGTAGTCGGCGGGACCTCCAACGAGACAGGACAAGGAGCTGGCAGGACCCCCAGCAGGAGAGTAGACGGCGGGACCCCCAATGGTACAGGACAAAGGGTTGGCAGGACCCCCGGCAGGAGAGCAGACGGCGGGACCCCCAACGGGACAGGACAAAGGGCCGGCAGGACCCCCGGCAGGAGAGCAGTCGGCGGGGCATCCAACGGCACAGGACAAAGGGTTGGCAGGACCCCCGGCAGGAGAGTAGTCGGCGGGACCTCCAACGAGACAGGACAAGGAGCTGGCAGGACCCCCGGCAGGAGAGCAGACGGCGGGACCCCCAACGGGACAGGACAAAGGGTTGGCAGGACCCCCGGCAGGAGAGTAGTCGGCGGGGCCTCCAACGGCACAGGACTAAGAGTTGGCAGGACCCCCGGCAGGAGAGGAGTCGGTGGGGCCTCCAACGGCACAGGACAAAGGGTTGGCAGGACCCCCGGCAGGAGAGTAGTCCGCGGGACCTCCAACGAGACAGGACAAGGAGCTGGCAGGACCCCCGGCAGGAGAGTAGACGGCGGGACCCCCAACGGGACAGGACAAAGGGTTGGCAGGACCCCCGGCAGGAGAGTAGTCGGCGGGACCCCCAACGAGACAGGACAAAGGGTTGGCAGGACCCCCGGCAGGAGAGCAGACGGCGGGACCCCCAACGGCACAGGACATGGGGTTGGCAGGACCCCCGGCAGAAGAGTAGTCTGCGGGACCTCCAACAGGACTTCAGTAGGGACTTTAGAAGGGACTAGGAAAGGGACTAGAGAAGGGACTAGGAAAGTGACCTGAGGAGGGACTAGGGAAGGGACTAGAGAGGGGACTAGAGAAGGGAACTTGAGGGGACTCGAGAGGCGAACTAGAGAGGGGACTCGAGGAGGGACTAGAGGAGGGACTAAAGGAGGGAACTGGAGAGGGGACTCCAGAGGGGACTAGAGGAGAGACTAGAGGAGGGACTAGAGAAGGGAACTTGAGAGGGGACTAGAGGAGGGACTAGAGAAGGGAACTTGAGAGGGGACTCGAGAGGCGAACTAGAGAGGGGACTCGAGGAGGGACTAGAGGAGGGAACTGGAGAGGGGACTAGAGGAGGGACTAGAGGAGGGACTAGAGAAGGGAACTTGAGAGGGGACTCGAGAGGCGAACTAGAGAGGGGACTCGAGGAGGGACTAAAGGAGGGACCAGAGGAGGGACTAAAGGAGGGAACTCGAGAGGGAACTTGAGGGGGAACTGGAGATGGGACTGTGGCAGCTGGGGCCACATCTGGGTCTGGCACCAAGGCTGCTGGGACCGGGACTGGGGCCGGAATTGAAGCCAGAATCCTGGCTGAAAGGTCCGGTTCTGGAGCCGGAAACATGGCTGTAAAGTCCGGTTCCGGAGCAGGGACCGTGGCTGCTGGGACCGGCACTGGAGCCGGAACCATGGCTGCAGGGCAGGGAACCGGAACACGGATCCATGGCTGTGTGGGGTGGTACTGGAGCACGGTACCATGGCTATGTGGGATGGTACTGGGGCACGGAACCATGGCTGCTGGGGCCAGAACTGGGTCCGTAACCATGGCTGCTGGGGGCTGAACTGGTTCTGGAATCCTGGCTCTTTGGGCTCGTGCTGCCAACCTGGCCTTGCGACCCCTTCCTTTAGGAGCCGTTTGGAGGCTCCGTGGACCTCCAAAGGCCAGACGAGTACCAGCGAATGGCTCCTGGACAGTAGCAAACACTGGGTGAGAAGCAGGGGCTGACGCCAGACGGACCACACCAATGCGTGTGGTATCAAAACAGGAGTTGGGAGACCTGGGTCTGTCAGGATCGGGAAAACAAATTGTGAGGTAATCCAAAAGCCTGGCAGGTAAGAATTTCACCAAACCTTGATTCCTCAGTGTAAGGTGGACTGCTTCTGCCAGAGCAGCATCTCGCTGCTGAACCCTGACCGCTCCTATCCATTGATGAGAGCAGGTAGCCAAAGAAAACGTAAAATCCAATAATTCCTGCTCAAAAGGATCTGCTGGGCCCATATTTAAGGGTCGGGTTGTAATGTTACGGTGTGTGAAGCAGGTATGACCCAAATGCAGATTAACGTACAAATAATTCCTTTATTTCAAGGCTATGCTGACAAATACAGAACAGAACACTCACCGAGGACAAGCCAATACACAAGACAACCCGACAAAGAGAGACAGAAAACACACAACTTAAATACACCCAGAACTAATCACATAAACACGAGACAGGTGAGGAGGGAGGAGAAAACACATAGGTACCAGGTGAACACAATTGGGTAATCAGAGAGGGAAACCGACAGAAAGCAAACAGGCAGGAAACGGGGGTGAACACTTTACAAAATAAAATAGGAAACCCAAAGATAGAAAAGGACACGAAAAATACTAACACAGACAAATCCTAACAGACAGGCCTCGTGGTATCCGTAGGCTTGCCCTCACTGTCAGAGATATCGCTAAAATACTTCCAAATTTCGCTTCTGGCGTCTTTTTTGAGATGGGTCTGGCTGCAGACCGCAGCAAGGAGGCGTTTCCTATAGGGGCGTTTCCTATAGGGGCGTTTCCTATAGGGGCGTTTCCTAACTTTTTTTATCCAATAGCAACTTAAGGGATTCCAGCTGCTTTTATAAATCCTCGCAGGAGAAGTCACTAGGCTTGTTTGAGACAAGCAAGACCTGCGCAGACCTGCGCAGACCTGCGCAGACCTGCGCAGTTGCGATCAACGTCTTGCTAGTGCATTGCATGATGGTTAGTCATTTTGTCCGACTTGCTCTGGAGGATCGCCCACATGAGACTTTGAAATCTCGCGGGACAAAGACGCTCGCAGCCTTGAGAGCGAGGCGAGGCGAGTTGGCGCAGTTGCTCTCCACGAGCTGCGGAAGCGAAATGCTTGATGGGAAATGGCTCGCTGGTATCTCGAGCTGAGCGCTCATTGGTGGTTTTTACCACGTGCTGCTGATGAAACTCTCCAATTGGCTGGCAAAAGTTTGTTGTTGTTTTGTGTCAGTTTTACGTCGCCACATCCATTCCCATTTTTCATCATTGTTCCACAATGTTTATCATCATGAAATTAATATCTATATATTTTATACTATACTGCTTACCGTTTTCATACTTTATATATCTAGTGTATTCATACACACTGTTCATAGCTCACAGGCTGATATCTAGTGTATTCATACCACACTGTTTATTCATAATTCAATTCATTCTATATGTTATTCTGTAGATTGTGTACATTACTTTCCACTTCACTGCTTGTTGCACCTGGTTAGAAGCTAAACTGCATTTGTCTGTTTGTCTGTTGTCTCAGTACCTGTAATATGTGCAATAACAATAGAGTTTCTCTTTAAGTTAAACCAAATCATTAAAATAAAATCTATTGTAATGTAATGATTTGGTTTAACCTTATTTATTGAATACATCATTTAAAATGGCAAGATTAAATCAAATTACATCCATATTGTACACATCATAAAGCTTAAAGTGGCAGCTAAAGAATTAACACAGCAGCAGGTCTGTTCAATTCATGCTCATTAAGCTTCATGTGTGCGGATCTGAAGGGACTGATCATTTGTAACCTGTCCACCATCAGTTTTGCAAACATTAAAGAGGCTTCTCAATACTCAAATTTCCCCTCCTCGACTCCTCGACTCCTCGGTCCTCCGGTAGTGACCCGGAAATGAATTTCAGCGCGCCATTTTGAAGGACGTCTCATTTCTCTAAATGCACACCGAGGACCGAGGATCGAGCGTCGAGGAGGCTCTCTGGAGGAGCTATAACCGAGGATACACTGATGGTTCCTCCACGGCTCCTCCGCGGATGCATTTCCGGGAACGGTGGAGGCGTGACGCACGGCCGGACTTATCTCAGCCAATGACAGCTCTGCATGCATCCCCTGGATATTATTTTAGAAACTGCTCTCATCGCAACGTGATGTTTACAGTGAGAACAGCTGTGAGGCCCTGCAGAAAGCAGAGCAGTGTGTAAAATAAATATCACTCAGTATAACAGACCTACTCTCTTTATTTGCTTTAGTTTAGTAGATATATACAAACAAAGAGTCGATATTTTTCTAAAACCATTTAGTGCTTCACATAATAAAATACACAACGGCTGTAGCCTGATTATGCTTTAGGAGCTGTGTGTGTGTGTGTGTGTGTGTGTGTGTGTGTGTGTGTGTGTGTGTGTGTGTGTGTGTGTGTGTGTGTGTGTGTGTGTGTGTGTGTGTGTGTGTGTGTGTGTGTGTGTGTGTGTGTGTGTGTGTGTGTGTGTGTGTGTGTGTGTGTGTGTGTGTGGTACAGTGTGTAGGTGTGTCCTGTACAGTGTGTAGGTGTGTGTGTGGTACAGTGTGTGCGCAGATGCGGCGGACAGACAGGTCTTAGTTGGTTTGGTGTCCTCTGCTTACTTTTAATACTTGCAAATACAACTTTTGGCCCGTAATTTCAATTCCCCATTTCAGCGACCAGAGAGAGGGGGGGGATATATCCAGTCTCTGATTGTGTTACGTTATTATGAGAGTGCTCTCATACTTTAAATTGCATATATTTATATAAATATATTTGTGTGTGTGTGTCCGCATCTGTAGCCTGTTATTGTCTCATTATACCGCACTCTCAATTAATTCAAGGTAAATATGTGGGGGAACAATGTTCAGCTGATCTAACAGAGATTATAAAATATGACAAAACACTCGACAGCTGATGCAGCTGTTGCCACGTAATAATGAACGGACGTCGCTTTAATATGACCGCTCAGAGGAGAGGAGTTCTCATTTCTTTAAACGTCTGCTGCTTCCCCTCCTCTCTCCTCGGTTCCCCTCCTCGGTCCTCCGCTCGCATCTCCTGTGGGCGGGACTAAGTCTCGAGGAGGGGAGTCGAGGAGGGGAGTCGAGGAGGGGAAATTTGAGTATTGAGAAGCCTCTTAAGAGGGAGGAGCATTTCTAATTATGGAACCCAGTCACTGGTGTGGTTCATCATCATGACTGAATTAACAAACCTATATAAAGCAATGGAGATCACCTTTGTCTACAGTGGGTAAAATGGAATTTCCGCCATTGCAAACCCAGCCAGTCAAGCCGACTCCGAGTCCGAGCTGTCCGACTTAAGACGAGCTTTTTGACACCTCCCCCGGCTGCGATCGGCTACTCTCGTCTACTTTCGAGGCGAGCCGCAATGTGGCCCAATCCCAAACCACTCCCTCGACCCTACCCCTCCGTGATGGAGTGAACTCCGTCTGTAGCCACACTCGCAGCTCAACGAGGCTCCCTCCTGTCAGATGGAGGGAGTAAATACAGCAGCAAGCTTTGGGACGGCCTCCCCTCTCTCCGGCAGAAACAGGAAATGCCATAACTATATGTAACAACGGTTTCAAAGCAGCATCTCTTAGACAAAAAGTTTAAATGAATAACTCAAATAAAACTCCAAACATCTTTCATTGTGTTTCAAAGCTCTTTTAGTTTTAAACCTGATGTTTATAAGCTTCTTAGTTTTTGCAACGGTCTGTAAATATACACAACTTTATAATAAAATGCACACATTTACCTTTTCTAGACTAAACACAGGTATGATCCTAAGTTAAAAACATATGAGGTTATCATGAGGTTGTTAACATCGCAATTTATCAGTGGATGTTTGCTGGAACTACTTGTAAACAGCGTGTTTCCTGACGGACACACACAGCGTGACTCCGGTCAGGTAGAGACCGGTCTCAAGTCTGCACCGCTGCAGACTCGCTGTTTGAGGGCTTGATAGCCCACACCCCCTCCACACTCGTTGCTTTGGAACAGCCCTCAATATGGCGGACCCTCCGCGTGAACGCGCAAACGGAGGGGTAGGGTGTAGGGGTAGGGTGTAGGGGGCGGTTTGGGAATGGGCCTGTGTCTCAAACAAGCCTACTGTTCTAGTGATGGGAATTCCGGCTCTTCTTGCTGAGCCGGATCATTTGGCTCACCAAGAAGAGCCGGCTCTTTCGGCTCCCAAAGGGCTCTTCAGTTTACCACATATTATACCTTTTAATTAAATCAAATGTAGCGCTGTTTTGACTAATGATTTATATGTGTACACATATATCACTTAAATTATTCAAGACATCTTTTGTACTAAAGTATTCAAAAGTAAAAATTACATGTTTAATATAAATTATTTGCTGTGGCCAATTGTTTTCATCGCATTTACAGACCCGTGTAACTCTCTGATACCACCCAATGAATGCATTGACTTGCTTGTAGAACCACGCTACACAAAACAAATGGCAACACCTATAAAAACTATTTTAAAAAAGGGGCTACTGTATCAACCTATATAAATATAATTTTTCTCCCTGCAGGAGAGGGGAGCGTGCTTTGAGATCAACTGCTAGGCTGCAGCGGGGAGAAGAGGGGGACAAAAGGAGATCTCCGTCCTCCGTGTTTTATTCTTATAGAAGTAAGAAGAGAAGTAATGGGGCAGAAACCCTCCTTTTTACGCAGCGGTCTAGACATAGACATCATAGCTACGGCGACACATATTCAGTTGCCAGTTACTTTTGGCATTAGGGCAGGGATATCTTTCAAGGTTTGACATAATGAATTGTGCTACTTTTAAAGCAAGCAACGATGTTTTCAAATCTGTAATCAAAAAGCTCCTCAAAAACACTATAGAAGCAGTTCCTGCCGTTGTTACATTAGTTCAAACAGTAACAACGGACTACTTTTCTTAGCGGATGCATGTCAATTTAAATCAATACATAAAACTATTTTTTAAATCAATAAAATCTTTTTCTAAATCCATAAAAGCATTTCAATTATTATTGGGAGTCATGTCGTTACTTTGTTGAGAATGTGGCCATGTGTAATAAGCGGGATATTGCACATTGCAATATCCACATTACACATTGCATAATGTGCCTTCATGCCGATCTAGATCCCTCCGCAAAAACAAAACACAAAAACGGCTCGTTCACGGCAGAGCCCTAGAGATACTAAGAGTTACGACACTCCCATAGACCTCCGTTGTAAAAAATGGCGGCGCCTACTTCCGGGGTATGGACATCGAAATAGTTCAACATTATAGAGGCTTCTCAATACTCAAATTTCCCCTCCTCGACTCCCCTCCTCGATACTTAGACCCGCCCACAGGAGATGCGAGCGGAGGACCGAGGAGGGGAACCGAGGAGAGAGGAGGGGAAGCAGCAGACGTTTAAAGAAATGAGAACTCCTCTCCTCTGAGCGGTCATATTAAAGCAACGTCCGTTCATTATTACGTGGCAACAGCTGCATCAGCTGTCGAGTGTTTTGTCATATTTTATAATCTCTGTTAGATCAGCTGAACATTGTTCCCCCACATATGTACTTTTAATTCATTGAGAGTGCGGTATAATGAGACAATAACAGGCTACAGATGCGGACACACACACACAAATATATTTATATAAATATATGCAATTTAAAGTATGAGAGCACTCTCATAATAACGTAACACAATCAGAGACTGGATATATCCCCCCCTCTCTCTGGTCGCTGAAATGGGGAATTGAAATTACGGGCCAAAAGTTGTATTTGCAAGTATTAAAAGTAAGCAGAGGACACCAAACCAACTGAGACCTGTCTGTCCGCCGCATCTGCGCACTGTACAACACACACCTAAACACTGTACAACACGCACCGACACTGGCCCTTTCTCATTTCTCGAACTCCCCTCCTCGACTCCCCTCCTCGACTCCTATCCTCGATACTTAGTCCCGCCCACAGGAGATGCGAGCGGAGGAGCCGAGGAGGGGAACCGAGGAGAGAGGAGGGGAAGCAGCAGGCGGTTAGAGAAATGAGAACTCCTCTCCTCTGAGAGGTCATTTTAAAGAGACGTCCATTAATGATGACAGAAGGCACAGCAGCCTCTGTCTGATGGACACATGTGTTCGACGACTTATATATTTACTTTGATTCATTCACAGTGCGGTATAATGAGACAATAACAGGCTACAGATGCGGACACGCACACACACATATATATGTGTATATATTTATATAAATAAATACAATTTCAGAATCAAACAGAGCACTCTCATAACTCGTAACACTATCAGAGACTGGATATATCCCCCCCCCCCTCTCTCTGGTCGCTGCAATGAGGAAAATAAATTACGGGCCAAAAGTTGTATTTACAAGTATTAAAAGTAAGCAGAGGACACCAAACCAACTGAGACCTGTCTGTCTGCTGCATCTATGCACACACTGTACCACACACACCTACACACTGTACCACACACACCTACACACTGTACCACACACACACACACACACGCACATACAGCTCCTAAAACAGGCTACAGCCGTTGTGTATTTTATTGTGAAGCACTGAATGGTTTTAGAAAAATATCGACTCTTTGTAGATATCTACTACTAAACTAAAGCAAATAAAGAGAGTAGGCCTGTTATACTGAGCGATATATATTATACACACTGCTCTGCTTTCTGCAGGACCTCACAGCTGTTCTCTCTGTAAACATCGGGTCGCGATGAAAGCAGTTTCTAAAATAATATCCAGGGGATGCATGCAGAGCTGTCATTGGCTGAGATAAGTCCGGCCGTGCGTCACGACTCTTTGAAACATCTCTGTTCCCGGAAATGCATCCGCGAAGGAGCCGTGGAGGACCATGGAGGACCCATCAGTGTATCCTCGGTTAGAGCTCCTCCAGAGAGCCTCCTCGATGCTCGATGCTCGGTCCTCGACATGCATTTAGAGAAATGGGATGTCCTTCAACATGGCGAGCTAAAATTCATTTCCGGGTCACTACCGGAGGACAGAGGAGTCGAGGAGTCGAGGAGGGGGATTTGATGAAATGAGAAAGGGCCACAGTACCACACACACCTACAGCTCCTAACGCATAATCAGGCTACAGCCGTTGTGTATTTTATTATGTGAAGCACTAAATGGTCTTAGAAAAATATCGACTCTTTGTAGATATCTACTAAACTAAAGCAAATAAAGAGAGTAGGTCTGTTATACTGAGTGATATATATTTTACACACTGCTCTGCTTTCTGCATGGGCCTCACAGCTGTTCTCACTGTAAACATCACGTTGCGATGAGAGCAGTTTCTAAAATAATATCCAGGGGATGCATGCAGAGCTGTCATTGGCTGAGATAAGTCCGGCCGTGCGTCACGCCTCCACCGTTCCCGGAAATGCATCCGCGGAGGAGCCGTGGAGGAACCATCAGTGTATCCTCGGTTATAGCTCCTCCAGAGAGCCTCCTCGACGCTCGATCCTCGGTCCTCGGTGTGCATTTAGAGAAATGAGACGTCCTTCAAAATGGCGCGCTGAAATTCATTTCCGGGTCACTACCGGAGGACCGAGGAGTCGAGGAGTTGAGGAGGGGAAATTTGAGTATTGAGAAGCCTCTATTGTCATTTGGGCGTTGGACCTCATTCACTTACATTACGGCGCGTCGATTAGTTCCAGAGGTAAGTTGCTGAAATATCGAACTCTTTTGAATTGTCAACTGTCTATATTGTATCAGAGGCCCTTTATGATGCTTATACTGGTCTTCATTTGTATATGCACAGCGTAATTATCTATATTTTATCTTGGTTATTACAACCCATTTTGCTAGCATTGCCTGCTAGTTAGCTAGCGCGACTTCGTCAGCTTTGAAGGTAAGATTTCAGTAATGAATCGCTAGCAGCTTATATATCAATGATGCTGGGTAACTAACAAGCAGGATTTAGATTGATTGTGTTTTTATTGTTATTTTGGTTTTTATCTGCTGAACCTGACCGTGTCAGCCATCCTTAGTCGGCTTTTTCTGTATGATATGACTTAACTGCTAGCACTAGTAGAAATGAGGTGGCGTTTGTGATAAATATTTCATTGCATTTTGGGATATACTAACATTTCATTATGTGACATGTTGACTGTACTTAGTTTTTTTTGGTACTGTTCCGTGTTAACTTATCTGTACTGTACAACTAGCCTAGCGCTACTTTTTAATGCTTGATGGCATGCTAGGATAGATTCCTTTGTATTGTAATATACACACTAATTTAATGATTGTTCTTCAAAGGTATTATTCAGTCTTAAAAAGATAATAGCCTACTGAATAGGCTACTCTACAGCAGTGAATGAAGGATGAGCCTAAAACATGGTCATGCATCCAAAATGTTTATTTTTAAACAAAATAAACACTTTAAAATAATAATTAGCACTTTTTTTTATTCAGCCTCATATGTCAGCCTCATATGGCTGTTGCTGCTGCTGAAGGAGGGGGCTGCTGCTGGAGGAGGGTACTGCTGCTGAAGGAAGAGGAGGCTGGAGGCTGCTGATGGAGGACCGGGAATGGAGATGCCAAGTACATCGATGGCAACGAGTAAGGTGTTTGGCAGTGGCCTAGATGTTATGACCTTCGGTGCAGAGGTCTGTTAGGTCTTCTTTGCCTTCTTACTCTGACTCTTGCTGCCAAGATACCCTTTATGTTTATCCTTCCTCTCAGCCCTGATGCACTTTGATGCAATCCTTAACCTCAGCCTGATGTATGTTGAGAGGATTTTTTTTCTTCAGGTCATGGCATGAGGGCAGGTTGCTGTCCAGCAACATGGCTTCTTGTTCCAGCTGTGACACTGCATTTGAGGACTCCATGAGGGAATCGCTCATCCTCACACGGAACAGCTGCTCCACGTTCTGAACAAGGGTGAAAACCTCATCTGATGGACGGTAAAGTGCACCCCTTTTAAATTATTTCAATACCAGCAGACCAGCTCTCTCATTTATATCCTGTAGTGCCACAACAGAACCTTAGTTGTATTGCTTTTTTAACGGTGTCTTTCCCCCACCGTATCCCACCTTTTTTTGATTGCCCAAGTGCTCTAATTTGGTCTGTGTTGAAGATTTTTTGAAACTTTAGATTAATCAAATTGTGTTTTTTTTTTTAATGCCGAATGAATCCTCTTCTGGTTTACCAGAGCCCTCTCGGCTCTCTTTCTTAGTAATCTCTCCCTTCTCAGTTGCCTCATTAGATCCTCCACGTGAGCCCGGTCACAACTGGCCCTTGGCAGTCTGGTCCCTGGAGCACCTGACCCTGGCAAACTGGCCTCTTCATAGCTGACCCCTGACTGACTGGCTCCTGGCACACTGATCTCTGGTAAGGTGGCCTCTTGATTGTCGGCCCCTGACATACTGGCCCCTGGCAGTCTGCTGACACCTGTCTCACTCTCTCTGTCTGTGATGTCCCTTTCATTCCCTTGGAACTCCACCTCAATATCTCCCTGAATCTCTGTAACAATAACAAGGCAATCTTGCTGTTATATGTGTATGCTGCCTTTACATGTGCACCTATTGTCATTTAAGGGTACACTACACTCCTATAGTGACATTCATCTAAGTTTGCCTATTGGCAATGTTACAGTATGAAGAGATCTGTAGATTATGTACATGTGGTATATGAATCTTCAGAGAATCCCTGAACCCTGGTAGCTTTGAAGCTGTATAATCTGAAGGTTGCATTAGGAGTGTCGTCTATCCTTGAATTATATAACATGGGAAACATTGTTAGCTTCATATATCATACCAATGTTTGATGTGCAGTAATAGGTGTGGTCATCATTCCTGACAGCTGGAGGCATACTCCTTGACGTGAATTCTCTCCTTTTCGGTTTAGGCCGATGTATAAATACTGTTGGAACAGCATCTGGCCTCAACCTCAAATTTCCTCCTGATTTGTTGCCAATATATTGGTCGTCTTCAAAGTGTACCTGTGGGTAGGTAGGTTTGATCAGTTTCCCCTGCACACTTCAAATGTCATTGAAGAGTCATAATTCTCTACACTTGGAAATATGATGCCCTTTAAAATGTTAAGTCATGTCACCTCTGTGAACATTACTTACATGACAGAGTTGTCTGCTGTTGTTGTCCTCTTTCAGACACAGGTTTTGTCTGTTGACCATTGCCATCCATCTCTTCCTTCGCTCTACATCCTTAGGGAAGCCATACATCCGGAACCCCTTCTCGGATCGATTAGAGCACCCAAATGCTATGTATGACAACTGATCTATTAAAATGCATTATAAACGGAAGTGCCATAATATTTATTGTGCAAACATTTTAACATGAATATTGCTATGTCCTCTGTTCAGTCTGCTCCCAACTGTATTCTCTCCCATTATTCACCACTGTTCCTATTCTTGCTCTGCTTTTTAGGGCCCAGGAAACCGATGAAGAGGATGTCCCTTTCACAAAGGAACCTTCTTGTTTTTTTCAAAATGGTTAGGCCCCTGGATGCCCTAGACTAGAGTTCTGTATTGCTTTTTTGTAAATAGTTGCTTTTTTGTAAATAGTTGTTTGTAAATATTTGTAAAATGCCCCCACCCACAATTGTTGTTCGCACAATTATGCTTGTGCGAACAACAATTGTGGGTGGGTGCTTATTGTGCTGCAGACGTTGAAGGACCTGAGTCTCCTGAGGAAATACAGGTGAAAGGTGAGGAGAGGTCATCGCTTGGAAGGTTTTATATCCTGTGGTTTCTCAACAGAACTTAATATGAATTGCTTTATTGTCTCGTCGCTGGATCACCTCCCCCTGGCAAAGTGGCCTCGTCATTTTAATTTGTATTGTTGACAAACCTGTTTGTGTTGCTCTGTTGAACCATGGTTCAACAGGAGCTTCTGTAAATAGTTTTGTAAATAGTTTGAATATGTATCATAGTAATCATTTTCAGTCTCCCACTCTCTCAATTTAATTTATCGTTTCTTTGCCCCACCATATATTTTGTTGTCCAAGGGCACTAATTTGGTCTGTGTTGAAGATTGTTTTACACTTTAGATTAATCAAAATTGTGTTTTTTGGCTGAATTAATCATTTTCTGTTGAACCCTAACCCTCTTTGTTCTCATTCTCATTCATTTGACTTTGTTTTGTTCTAACACACATCACTTTTTCCATACACTGTTCTTAATAAGTAATAGGCTACCAAGCTTTCCGTTTTCACCCTGCCTCTCCAAATGCAAAACTGTCAATAAAAAGTATGCAATAATGCAATTACAGCTGAAAAAGTACTTGGGTGTGTGTGTTTTTTTAATATATATATTTACCATTCAATAACGCAATCGCTGCTGTCTGTCTGTCCCATAGAAGAACATGACAGCGCAGCGCAACTATACTACGGACGTGACTGCCCTGACAGTGACAGCAACATAGCCTGCTTGTGCTACCACACTTTCCCCTCAAAATATCGTTAAATAACGAAACTTGTAAATATTGCCAATCCATACAAAGTGTAACCACATCATGTAAATATGAAAGCAATCTTTAAAAAATAACAGCGTTGGTTTAATCTATGACTATTTTGACCATGTTTGTGCTGTTTTTGCCATAGAGAAGCATTGCCACGGAAGTGCGTTTTGAACTATCCCGGCATACATAAACCACGTGACCGGCTGGCGGCGACATCAAAGTGTGTCGTAACTCTTATCTCTCTATGGCTCTATGGCTCTGGTTCACGGGCGAGAGCCAGCTCCCGTCACTATAGGAAACGCCCCTATAGTATAGGAAACGCCCCTATAGGAAATGCCTCCTTGCAGCCAGACTCTATTGCAATGTGTTGGGTATTCCAAAACAAACCAACACAACTTCATAGAAATTGCAACCCAACAGCTAATAACTCCATACCCAACAGAAATAACCTAGCGAATTGGGTTCTCAGAATACCCATTTCCATCAAAATAACCCAATTAAATTAACCAACAGGCTCAACCTAGTGGTTGGGTTGACAAAACAACCCAACATTTTTAAGAGACTTACCATTTAAATTTACCAAATAAATGCAGCAGACAATGCTATTTAACCACAATTAAAATGTATTTTATTTCAACTATATTCTTATTATTATTATTACTACTATTGTTATTATTGTTATTATATATGTAATATTTTTCACTTTTAATTAAAAAAAAAATTCACTTTTCTCAATTTTTCAAATGAGGGTGCATAACAACTCAACTGAGGGTGCAATGCACCCTTATGCACCCCCGTAGAAACGGGCCTGAGCTGTATTCACCTTGCAGGTGCAGCTATGTGGCTTTGATCCTGGATAAAGTGTTTTAAGTCATGGATGTTTAAAGTTTAACTTCTTCATATGTCTAATATTATAGTTGACTTTTCATTCAGGAAGTATGACGCTGCGCTGTCAGTGCGCTTCTCCATGTTTGTGATTGGTCGAATGCTCCAAATACCACCCCTTTTATGTGAACGCGCACCTAACTAGATAGGACACGGCTGGCTTGAGCGATCCACTTGATAACCCGCGTCGTAGTACAGTTTAGCGAGAGCGCGTATGTTTTGGATTAGGCCAACCGGCTAACTCAAACATATCCAGGTTATGTTGAACCAGCTTCGTAGTACAGGGCTGCAGTCGGATAGTTTAAAAATCAGCTCCTAAATTCTAACCCTATCGTCTATTCCTTGACCTCTGAGTGAAACGTCACGGGGTTAAGGGATAGTGGATAGGATAAATCCCCCCCAGAGGAGGTGAGGACCCCCATAGAGGATGTTAGGTACACTCCCCACTTATAAAAATAGCACTTTACCACTGCACCCTCTCTAATCTCAGATGCACCCTTAGTCATTTTGTTCTGGAATCGGGCCTGCACCCTCTCCCTCCGGTCCACATTAATACAAATGATCCCAATACGTATGATTGTATGAACTAAAGATCTTAAAATCAATACAGATGTATTTATTATAAACGTTAGTCCTTACCATCTATCACTGTGTATATCACCATTCAAACATCTTTTAAAAGTTGAACAAACCACAGAGCTCAGTAAAGACTGAAATGTTGACTTTATTTGATAATTTCAGTGAAAACTAACGTTCATATTTCTCTTTTTGATTATAATACTGATGAACGTTCAAAACAAAGCACTTTGGCAACTTACCACCTATGTTTTAAAACATAGGTGGTAAGTTGCCAAAGTGCTTTGTTTTGAACCGCAACTTTCATGATATAATTTCTCGGTCATAATCGGTTGTTTCCGTGAACGGCCGACTGTTGAGTGACGGCAAATGCTGCGGCTGCAAGGCATTGTGAGGCAGCATTTTCGCTTCTCCTGTCGGTTAGGGAGGTCCAGTGGTTCCTAAGCTAAAGGAGTTTATAAAGGAAGTTTGAAACCTCCTTTCCTATCATTCTCATCATTCTAGAGAATTCGAACGGCACTTATCATGGCTGCCACTGAGGGACTTCCGGGTCATTTCACTCCTTTAGGAAGGTTCCTAAGCTAAATGGACTATTCGACTTCAGCCCAGGCCTCTGGAGGCATCTTTAAACTGAAGAACCAACCAATTTACAATTAAAAACACAACTAAACTCCACTATAGAGATGTCATTTGATCTGAAGTAGGAATATTATATTGTATTTTTGTAATGGGGTCACTTTTTGAGTATGTTATTTTATGTTGAAAAGTTAAAAGCAGTTTTTAGGAATGACTGTTCTCCACAGTTGCCGTATCGCTTGTAGCCACATGAGGGCGACATTAGACAACACAGATCAGATCATGTGGCCCAGATAGTCTGTGGAAAGTGCCTGCAGTTAGTAGATGTTGCCATTATTTGAGATGATAAGATAACAGAAGATGTTTTTGCACATAATCTTAAGGGTAAAAAGCACAGCCTGTGTTTCATAACTGATACACTTTTATTATAACTGCGGGCACACCCACATGCTGACTTGCAATAATGTGTTTTCGCAGTACCTGCCTTCCTGTCTGTTTGTCGCTCCACGGTGTCATCAGCCACTGCTAATGATGTCAACATATTGTTTTCACACATTGCTGACAGACTTCCGTTCTCATTCATAACACTCCGTTCGATGTCTCACTATGGGATGCGCCTCATCGCGGAGCAAACAGAAGCATCAATCTCATTACGCCAATCCTGATTGGCTGGTGATCTTGACGTCAGCGTCAGGGAAATCACCTCCTATAAGTAGCTTGCGCCACAACGCATGCGTCATTCAAACACCTCTTCTCGCTTCAGAGCACATCTCTACAGTAGCCGGGCAAGCTTCACTGTCCACAGACTGAACCCAAATACCCATTTCGGTCGACGGGCGCTCGCCGGCTACTCCTTCTGCTTCGCAGGAAGACGGTAGTACTAACGCTGTTAGTATTTAAAATCGACCTCGCCCTTCTCTTACCCGAGAAAGTAAGGTAGGTCCGATTTTTCAAGCTAGCAGCACACCTGTTGCTAGCTCGCTCCCTATACCGACACCACGGTAGCGAGGAAGTTTTTTCTTTTCTCTTCTCCACGGAGGAGGAAAGGATTAAAGGAGCATACTGCCACACCAGTCAGTATTCTCCGGGAATAAAAGACCCACCGTCCTTTTCTCCGGATTAAGGACAAGGTGGTAACATCTTTTTCTCCCGTCCCACCTGTCGAGAGCGGGCCCTCTCCACGCCACGAGGCGAACAAAATGGACGCCCCTCTCCCTCACACCAGAGGAGTCAGGGACTCGATGGCTCGACTCTGCGGCTGCGGGTTGAAGATCTCGGGCACAGACACACACCAGGTCTGTTCGTCCTGCCTCGGGCTGGAACGTGCTATCGACAACCCCGGCTCATGCGGACATTGTGTCCGCTTCACCGTCAAGAGCCTCCGCCGACGGTTAGCACGACAAGCTAGCCTGTCGGAACAGGACCCCCCCATGACCATGGACCCGCTGGCCGGCAGTCAAGACACGGGGGCGTCCGCCACAGAGAGTGAACCCCTCTCCGTGTCGGTCTGGGGCTCATTATCTGCGATGGCCACAGAACCGGAATCCCGCGCCCTGGCAGGCCGGGACCCGGTGACGACAAGACACGCGGGAACGGATTCCCACGCTTTACCAAGCTGGGGCTCCCGGTTAGACCTCACCATGGTCTCACCCGCGGAGGATGTCCTCGAGCTGGACTACGAGGAGGACGAAGAGGAGGACGCCCTAGCGTTCCTCCTGTCCGAGTTGGATTAACAAGAAGTGGACACCCAGGCTGATAGGGTAGGCCCGGTGAGAGCTCTCTAGAACAGAGACCTCCAGCGGGCGCACGTAAATCACCCGGAGCTTTTAGCGGTGGTCCCCACCCTAAAACGCTTCCTGCCTTCTCTCAGAGGACACCATGTCCTCGTGAGGACAGACAACACGATATCGTGTATGAACCGTCACACACACTGGCACACAAACTGATCCCTTGGAGCGGCAGACGTCTCAGAACTACTGTCCAGAGGTGCACCACTCTATGCAGACTGGACTCCACATCCAAGGATCGTGAGTCCGCTGTGGGTGCGTTACGGCAGAGCCGCGTTAAATCTGTTCGCATAAAGAAAAAATGCTCAATGACAGCTGTTCTCTTTAATGCACGATTTAAACGCACTGTTAGGCGGGGACGCACTCGTACACGATTGACCTCCAGGTCCTCTGTACGCGTTCCCACCCCTGGCTCTGTTACCCCCAACTCTGGCCAGAGTGAAGGAGCAACGCCACACACTTATCCTGATGGTTCCGCCCTAGCCTGCAACGTACGGGCTGGCGGAGATATATCAGCTGTTGTGCGGGCAGCCATGCCAGCCCCCACCACGCAGGGACAGATTGTCTCAGGCGGGGGGGGGGCGATCCTTCACCCACGCCCAGAGCGCGGGGCACTATGGGCCTGACCCGTGAGTAGTACAATCTGAATACGGTGGGACTCCCTCAGAAGGTGATAAACACTATTCAGAGTGCGAGAGCTTCCTCCACCAGGTTTCTTTACGACTGTAAGTGGAGGGTGTTTGAGGAGTGGTGCCTTCAAGAAGGACACATCTCTTTTCAATGTCCTGCCGGGGTGATTTTATCATCTCTACAGGACTTGATCGATAAACACAGAGCTTTCTCCACGATCAAGGTGTACCTGGCTGCTATTGCTGCATGCCATGTGGGCTTTGAGGGTAAGACGGCTATCCAACATCCTTTGGTCTGCCGTTTTATGAAGGGAGCGCGCAGGCTCCTCCCTGTCTCCAGGTCGCTGGTGCCCTTATGGGACTTGACAGTGGTTTAAATGGGCTCAGAATGACCACATTTGAACCCCTGGAAGGAGCTGACATGAAACATCTGTCACTCAAGACAGTGCTGTTACTGGCCCTGGCATCCGCCAAGCGGGTCAGTGATATTCATGCACTGTCTGTACATCCCTCATGCACTCAGGCAAACGAGAGTGTTGTTGAAGCCCAACCCTGCCTTTACACCAAAGGTGGTTGGTTCGTGTACCCCAATTGACATTGAGGCATTTCCTCCGCCGCTGGTTTCCTCCGGGGAGCAGCAGCAGGATCTGTTGTGTCCAGTCCGGGCTTTACACACATATATGGACAGATCAAAGGAGCTTCGTCTTAATGACCAACTCTTCGTTTCCTGGGCAAACCCTCACAAGGGCAAGCCTGTTACTAAGCAACGGCTCTCCCACTGGATTGTGGAGGCAATTGCTTTGGTCTATACGAGTCAGAATTTGCACCTTCGGGTCTGCGTGCTCACTCGACTCGGGGCCTGGCTACATCCTGGGCTTTGTTCAAGGGTGTTTCCATCCAAGACGTCTGTGCAGCGGCGAGCTGGTCCTCGCCGCTCACTTTTGTCCGCTTTTACAGGCTAGACGTCTCCGCTCCAAGCGTGGCCCGAGCAGTGCTGGGCACCTTGTTGAGTCGGGACTCTACCTGTTAAATTCTGGTTGATCGGTGATTTTCGAGATAAGCTCGTCTGGCAATACGGGAGCTACAATATCCCATAGTGAGACACCGAACGGAGTGTTATGAATGAGAACTATAGGTTACTTACGTAACCCCAGCACTCAGAGTAACATGAAGTGAGATGTCTCACCAGACGGCCCTCCTTGCTATGGTGAAGCGAGAAGAGGTGCTTATTTAGAATGACGCATGCGTTGTGGCGCAAGCTACTTATAGGGGGTGATTTCCCTGACGCCGACGTCAAGATCACCAGCCAATCAGGATTGGCGTAATGATATTGATGCTTCTGTTTGCTCCGCGATGAGGCGCATCCCATAGTGAGACATCTCACTTCATGTTACTCTGAGACTGGGGTTACGTAAGTAACCTATAGTTTTTAATCCATAAAAAACAGCATAGGCTTTTCTCTGTGATACCTCCAACCATTTTTTTGTTGCTGACATCTGCAAACCATAGACTGTATAAAAAGACATTTTCTTTATACTCTGTCTATGCTGTAAAGTCATTACTGGAGCACCAATGTCAGTGTATGGGTTTATTTTAGGCTACAGGTCACGCAAGGTGGTTTACTTGGGTGAAAAATGATGCTACTTCTTGACAATGCCTACATAGTAGTGTAAAAACATTGCGTTATCAACTTCATGTTACACTGAGATTGTGAGGTTTATTCTGCTACAGCTTGTAGTAAAGCCAAATCTACAAAAGAATCAACTAAGGATTATGGATTAGATTTTTTATACGTGGATTGGATCTTGTGTTGTAGTATGTAGTGCTTTGATAACTTTTATACCATCAAATCCATTGATTTAGCACCTCTAGACATACCATATTTATGGGAAATGTGACCACTTATGTTATGGTATAACATGTGAACTGACTTCTCAAGGATTCAAGGCTTTTATTGTCATTCGTACATAGCTACGGTGTAGTTACCTCCATGAAAATCTTAGGGCAGGCTCCTCCAACAGTGCAACACAATAAAACAGATGAAATAGTGCAAGTAAATTCAATCAAATAAAATAGAAGTAGTGCCATAAGAGTCTACAGTATATACAAGTGATACATCATTTGTAAGTTACAAACGGGTGAATGTTACTGTATGGATGTTCTTAGTTCAGTTTTAACAGTCTCTCCCATGTTGTGTTGTATTTGATTAAAGTTAAAAGAGAATTAATAAGGTTACTCATGTTACAAGTTGTCATTTAGAGACTATTTAGGAAACATGAACAAATGCATTACTGCAGTTTCACAATTATTTTGAGCAAGTGCAAAAGCAAAGTGCTGTGGAGTTGAATTTGTATGAGCCGGGTTCTTTTAAGATTAGCCAGGGGCACATTTTGTCTTTAGGTCCCAGTAGGAAGACATAGCGGCTCTCTTCAGAATGGTAGGTTTTTAAATAGCAACCATTAATCCTTATGAATTAGTAATTAACACCAGTCTCTTGCCAACTTTCTCACTTTTACGTGCACAAAAATGATACAAAAGACACAAATTAGAGCCACCGTGTGAGACTATCTAACAGCTCTATAGTCTTTTAATTAAAGTTTGCTTAGGTTTACCTTTACATTATGTCATGGATTCACTTTGTGGTTCAAATGTTTCCAGAACTCTGACCTTCAGCATCATTTAATCCTTTCACCTGCGGTCACATGTGTGGTCTGATACAAATGAGTATTATGCAGTGACTGAATTACAAATGTGTTACATCTTCCATTGTTTCCTAGCTTGTAGAACTTAGATGTGCATATTAAAAAGGTATTAAAGTCCTTAAATGGCTTTGAGGCAAGAAAGGGGGGAAAAAACCTATGCAAACTTGTTGTCATCCATTGTGCATGATTTTAAAAGTTCATCACAGCATTTTGTCCTTCAGTAGCAAGTTGTTGTGCTGAGAGTCAGGAGTTGTTCTCTGTGCCAGGGAACTGAGAGAGGCTTAGCAATGATTACGCCTCGAGTGGCTCTAATACACATTTCACAGGGAGACAGAGAGAAAGCAACACAAGTGTGAGATGCCGAAAAGGGATTACGAGAGAGACAAAAGCCCAAGAGGAAAGAAAGGATTGGAAAAGGGAGTTTGAAATGAGAAGAGAGAGAGTGAAAATGGGAAGAGAAGTGAGGAGGAAAAAGAGAGAAAGAATGAGAGGGAGCGAGTGAGGCTGAGGGACACCATGCTTTAAAATTCTCTCTGATCTTTGAGCCGTGGACCAGAGGCGATGGAATACCCTGCAGAACTCTATTAAAATTCATCCAGCTTCACTAAAGCTCTCAGTTATTATACAAGAGATGCCCTGCCCAGCGCAGCTTTCTCTGTTTGCTCTCCGTCGCAAACACACACAGAACATGAGCAGGCAGAAAACAAACAAGACGGCAATCCAAACACACATTTAACCAACGCTGTGTTCAGTCATAGACAAAAATAAAGACACTTGAAGACAGGTGACCTTTCCTTTAAACTTTATTGTATCAACTTGTTAAAGTCAGCATATATTTTTAGAAGACTATTGTTTTGTTTGAAAATTAAAGCCGCATTAACAGATCATCTTAGCACTTGAGAGGGCAGCAGAAACAAGCTACTAACACAACATTGACACATTATAACATTATAAAGCTGATGCTCTGAACATTTTAGTGTCAGATTCAGTTGTACATAAACTTTGGCACCGGCCTTTCCTTTTAGCTCTTTTGGTATACCATCTTCTGTCCTGAGGGAAATATCTGACTATTTAGCCACTAAATGTTCTGCTTTGTACGACAGCTAGCTGCTAATGTGTGTCTGCTGTTTTGTGCTGGGAAAGTGCAGTGGGTTAATCACAGCTATTTTGCTAAAAAATAGCTGCCTTTGTCTCGCCATGATTAGAGTGCTGAGAGTGAACCATGAAGCTCACTGGTTTTCAACAGATTCCTCAACGTTTGTTTCCATGTTGCCGTCATAGCAGCCAAGGTTTGTCTGAACTCAGGGTCAGTGGGTCAGTTTGGAGCTTGCACCTATACCCACATGGGCCACAGTAAAATTTGTTTTAGGTTGGACTTTTGACATACATTCTGATCTGGATGTCAACGGACGGTTAGCACATATTTGAGCCTTCGGTGTTATCCACAGTGTTTCACTTAGGGGCCATCAATGAATTACCCCTTGAATGACACAAAACGATAGTTTCGGCTGTAACTACGGTTCTATGAGTCCCGGATGACCGCCAGAGGCGGTGCTTTAGCACTGGATATGTCCATTGCGCGCATGCACAGCTCGAGTACCAATAACAACAAAGTCACCTGTGACCCACGTGACACCGGCTATATCAGCCGGTGTCGTCAGAGGATCTGTTCCCAGACTCTTCTCGCGAGCACACAAGAATTCTGAGTGACAGGATACTCTGGCGGTCATCCGGGACTCATAGAACCGTAGTCACAGCCGTAACTGTCGTTCTATTTCGTCCCTACTGATGGCCAGAGGCGGTGCTTTAGCACTGGATGACCTATACCAACCATGTCATGAAGAATCCAAGCACTTACTCACCTAGCTGGAAACAGCGGAGCTTGGCAACAGGACCACACCCAGAGGGTGTGGCGACATTGACCCGGTAGAACCTGGAGAATGTGCCAGAAGACGCCCATGACGCCGCGGCGCAGATGGTCTCCAGGGGAACCCCTCTTAGGGCAGCCCACGATGTTAAGATGCTTCTTGTAGAGTGGCATCTGAGGGTCTCAGGGGGCGCCAATGGCCCCATAGGCATATGTGATGGTATCAACCACCCAGTGGGACAGCCGCTGTTTCGAGAGAGCACGACCCTTCCTAGTGCCGCCATGGCAAACGAAGAGCTGCTCTGACTGCCGTATACAGGCCATAGCATCAATATACGCCCTCAGGGCACGCACAGGGCACAGCAACTCAGGTGTGCCGCTCTCCTGTGGAATGTTAAAGCGTGCCAGCTGGATAGGCCGATTGGAGTGGGCTAGTGGAAGCACCTTGGGCAGGAACGCCACATTCGGCCAGAGGGCAACACCCGAGCCATCGGAGTTCCACCTCAGGCATGTACTGCTTACGGAGAGGGCATGAAGCTCTCCGACTCGCTTCCCTGAGGTTATGGCAAGCAGAAATGCTGCCTTCAGGGACAGCCACTTAAGCCCGACCTGGGCCAGGGGCTCGAAGGGAGGAGATGATAGGGCATCCAGCACTAGGGGCAGGTCCCAAGCCGGGGCCCTTGGGGTGCTAGGGGGACGCTGCCGTAGAGTCCCTCTTAGAAAGAGGGACACCAACCTGTGGCGCCCCACTGTGGCGCCATCGACTCCGACATGTCGGGCAGAGATAGCAGCCATATACACCTTCAAAGTGGAGTGAGAACGTCCACTATCCAGAAGGGACTGCATGAACTCTAAAATGGTGGCCACAGAGCAATGTCCCGGATTCTCAGCCTTACTCACACACCAGTGGGAGAAGAGCTTCCATTTGCACTCATACTGTGCTCGAGTGGATGGAGCTCTGGCATTCAGGATAGTTTCCCTGACAGATGCCGTGAAACCGCTCAACAGTGGGTTGGGCCCTGCAGAGGCCAAACCCAGAGCTGAAGGCGGTGAGGGTCGGGATGCCAAATCTGACCCTTGAGCTGTGACAGAAGGTCCTTCCTGTCGGGGAGACGCCAAGGTGGGCTGCAGAAGAGACTGCGCAGCAGTGGGAACCAGACTCTCCCCGGCCAGCGGGGGGCGACCAGAAGGAGCCTGTGCCCCTGAGTAAGGACCCTCTGAAGCGTCTGCAGTATCAGAGGCAGCGGCGGGAAGGCATACAGGAGAGCGTCCGGCCAGTCGTACGCCAGGGCATCCTGACCCATCGGGCTGGTCACCTCCGTCCAGGAGAACCAGAGGGGGCAGTGCCTCGACTGTTCCGAGGCAAAGAGGTCCACCTCGGCAGGAAGCCAGGCGACCTGGGGCACGAAAGTCATTGGCCGGTTGAGTGGGCCACTGGGACCTCTGCAGACCATCCCTGCTAGAGCGGCCCCTGGGCCTGCTGGGAGTGGGCACGGGTCTGCGAAGACCCGAGAGCTGCTGCCTGGTCTGCCTAGCTTGGGCAGCACGCTCCAGCGCCTCCAGGGCAGCTGACCCAAACAGCTTCCCTGGCTCGACTGGCACGCTACGGAGGACTCTCCTACATGTCTCCGTTAGTGGTGACTGGGCCAGCCAAACCTGGCGACGAGTCTGTACCAGAAAGGACATAACTCGTCCCAATTCCCTAGTCATTAGGGTAAAGGCCTGCAGTGATGCATCACTGAGGCCCAGCAAAGAAGGCTCGGCCGGAGCATGCTGCAGCGAGGTGGAGACGGCCAGCATTAGATGGGAGAGGGAGTTCCCGATACGACCCATGTGTGCCGCTGCGTCGTAGGTCCTACAGAGCAGCCCATCTGTGACCCTGCACTGAGGCCAAGGGCACCTGACCTCAGGCCTTAGAGCCTCGTCAGGAGCCAGAATCAGGGAGGCGATGGTAAATGGTAAATGGTAAATGGACTGTACTTATATAGCGCTTTATCCAGTCTTTACGACCCCTCAAAGCGCTTTACATACTACCTGTCATTCACCCATTCATACAGAGCAGTACCACTTGCTCTAGGTACTAACATTCACACACATGCACACGCCGTTGGCCATGCCATCGGGAGAAACTCAGGGTTAAGTATCTTGCCTAAGGATACATCGACATGTTGGCTGCACGGGCTGGGATCGAACCCACAAACTTCTGGTTGAAAGACAACCGCACTCCCTCGCAGCCACAGCCACAGTGGCCCACAGTCGATGGCAGGCTCAATGGGTGGCATGCCACCCAGCCCCACCCTCGCCGGGTCCTGCATGGCAGCCAAGGTCCGGGCATCAGAGCCAGCGTGGCAGAGGGCCCTGGTGTCCCTCCAGCATGCCTGGAGCTCCCTCAGGTACTCCTCTGAAGGAGGAACGGTGAGCGGGACAGGGGCTGGGCTACGCCTGAAGAAGGCACTAGCCTGAACCAAGTCGGCCTGCAGAACCGGAATCTGCAGGTGCACCAGGGCTGTACGAATAATGGCCGCCATGGAGTCATCCTCCACGCCCTGCAGAGACCCCTGAGCAGAGGAGAGGGAAGCCTCCTCGAGCGGGACCTCGTCCTCCGTCTCTTCATTGAAGAGGTTAGCCGAAGCCGCTAGCGACAAGGCATTCTCATACAGAGGTGCGGCAACCGAAGGAGGGGCAGGCGGCACAATAGCAGCCCCTATACCGGGCCCTGGCTGAAGGGCCAAGAGGAGCGACTTCATCGTGTCCATGTCGGTAGCTAGCTGATCCACTTTAGAGGACAGCCTGTTTCTAGTCCTCCTATTGGGGGGTTCACCCATGGCCATCGCTCCCTCAATTCGCCGGGGACGGCCGAACTGATCAGGAGGAGGATGTGACAAAGAGAGGTGTCCGTTGGCTGCCGCCAGACGTTCCACCTCAGTGATTCTAGCCACTCTGAGTGCCCGGGGCATGCAGCTACAGTTCATGCAGGCACCTACCGTGAGAGCCTCCCTTAGATGCTCGAGGCCGAGGCAAGAGGGACAGCGGTCATGGCCGTCCTCGGGCTCAAGAGAAGCCATACAGGCGCTACATGAATGAGCCATTCTGTAGGTGGCCAGATGCAGCGTAGCCGGGAGCGGGTGCGGGAACACAGCCTTCACCAGCTACCTGCTTAACGGAAAGAGTAGAGCCGCGCCGCTACTCGCCAAACAAAAAGAGGGATGTAATTACACCCACGTTACCGGCAGAGGGAGCGGGAGCGAGAGCACTACCTTCACCTAGCTGGATTAATAAATAAGGCAGTTTAGCGTTTACCAGGAGCGGGGGCGAGAACACTGCCTTCACTGGTTAAATTAAAGACGAATGCCAGATGCAGCATAACCGGGAGCGGGTGTGGGAACACAGCCTTCACCAGCTACCTGCTGAACGGGAAGAGTAGAGCGGTGCTGCTACTCGCCGGGATGTAGCTACACCCACGTTACCGGCAGAGGGAGCGGGAGTGAGAGCACTGCCTTCACCTAGCTGGGTAAAATCAGGAAGCTTTAACACAAAGCTAAGACCAGAAACTGGCTTCTAAAGAAAAAACAGCACGGGAAACTCCGGTGCTTAACCCGGCGTCAGCCGAGTGGCTCCAGCCGCTACTGCTAACTAGCCAAACAAGAAACACAGCTCAATGCTAATGAAGTTTGGCACAACGCCGCGGTCAGAACAAGTATAAAAGCACAGCAAGGGCAACTCCTGGGAGAGGGAGCGGAAACACCTCCGTCACCAAAAAAGATCAAGCCCAAAAAGCAAACAGACAGTAATCAGGACAACTAGGCTGGGAGAGGGAGCGGAAACAGACGCAGACGGCCACAGCTCCTGGAGGACGGGTAAGCCCGCGGCCCCGACTGGATGAGTCGCGAAGCTGCACGCAGCCAGCTGTTTGCAGAGAAATCCTTGACAAATGTTCCAACCGAACGAACGCTGTAGGCTGCAAAAATGTAGCCAAGGTGGTACTCTCGCGCAGCGAGAAGATGAAAGGAACAGATCCTCTGACGACACCGGCTGATATAGCCGGTGTCACGTGGGTCACAGGTGACTTTGTTGTTGTTGGTACTCGAGCTGCGCATGCGCGCGATGGACATATCCAGTGCTAAAGCACCGCCTCTGGCGGTCAGTAGGGACGAAATAGAACCAGTGTTATTTCCAATACCTACAAGCATCCGTGCCAATATAAGTCAATAGGTCACATGACATGGCAGCGATTGAACAGCATCATTTTTCAGAAAAAAATATAATAATGGAACTCAAATCTTATTAAAGGGGTTTGTCATATTTGTTCATAGTAGTAATAATCTCTGGTTTGGAAAAGGAGTCACCTGGTCACTTGACATAGGTATAAACGATTGCATTTTTATTTTTAAAAATATTTTTGTAAAATATATTCATGATACAAGAGTGATAAAAGGTGTGTGTTACACAAGACAGCATAATAATAAAGATAAGCATTATTTTCACTACTATGGGAAAGTTATCACAGGGTATTGAATTTCTGTCTAATATCCAACATAAAACGTATTCACTGCGGTCACATAAGGTATGATGCCGAAGAGGAGGGGTATACATATTTAAATGAGGTGTGTGAATAATAAATGTTAGATTTCAAGCTTTTAAAACTTATACAAGTAAAAAAGTATTACACTAATTAAATCGCTTCGAGGTAGGAAGGGTAAAAAATACTATACAAACAGTTTGTCCTCCTTGTGCATGCATTTAACATTTCCTCACAGCATTTTCTGCTTCAGTAGCACGTTTTTATGTAAAACCAGGGAGTGAGAATGTGATGATACTATGTCACAACTTTCAGTTTGACTCCGTTTGATGTTTAATGGCACATTTTATAGAGGGCCGCTCCCCCCAAAAGGAATTTCATTTTGAGCTTGGGATGTTCTCCAAGGCAGCACAGGGGTTAATAGCCAACAAGAGACCTTTGTACTTGAACCACTTGTTTGTGTGTGTCTGTGTGTTTCCCAGTGTGTGTATATGTCACTCAGTATTCTTGTGTCTTCTCAGGAAAGAGTGCATGGCAGCAGCAGGCTGAGCCGTTTGGGATGCTCTCTGATTTACAGACATAGTGGATGGTGAGAGAGAATGAAAACATGAGGAAGGGCTGGAGTGTGTGAGGGAAAATAAGGAATATTTCATGTGCATATTTATGTAATTTGTGCAAAAACTGAGGAATAGTAAAGTGTCACAGTACAAATAGAGGAAGGATAGCTGAAGCCAAGGAAGCTTAACAGCAAATATAACAGATAATGTTGCCGTAGCACATTTTAAGACACCACTCCTCCCTTGTGTTAGTGAATCCAAAGACAAAGCCAGATATTCTCTGTATTGCCCAGCAGAGGGAGTTCCCTTTTAGTTTACTGCTTGTCTCTTTACACCCCTGAGCAGGCTCTTCATTGGCTCTCAATAGCTGAAGCACCTCAGCCAATCAGCTCGCTTCTGGGCCACAAACATCTGAAGTAGTAATAATGTGGAATGTGCTGGCTCGGCATGAGCTGTCAACTGGAGCATGTAGTACTATACTATATGAGGAGAGAGGGTGGAGACGAGCAGAGAGGAGGAGGAAGTGGTAAGCACCCGATGACAGCACACTAGTACTATTGTGCACTGTGTTAATGTGTGTGTGTGGTTGTGTGTGTTTGAGTGTGTAAAAAGCGGTACTGCCAGCTGTTCAGCATTGCCTAACATCCACAAATGTGCTCCACCCTCAGTGCCTCTCCCTTGTGAATTCTCACACACACACACACACACACACACACACACACACACACACACACACACACACACACACACACACACACACACACACACACACACACACACACACACTTCTCACATGTCCCCTCTTGCACAGCTTGTAGTCAGACTTGTGAATGATTACTCTCAACTTTTATATATCTCTATACAGACGTGTTGATTGCTGTGTGTGATTAATACCAACATACTGTACATACTGTACTGAGCCGTGCATTTAATCCCTAGACTGACTGTACAAAACATGTGTGTCCTCTGTGAGGCTGTGTTGATACACAGCAGCAGTATGCTTGAATGAGAGGTTTAGGACTCAGGGCCGTGACAGGCAGCAGTAACCCAGGATTAGTGCCTCTTCAGTGGGGGGCACAGCAGATCCCCCACCTTGTTCCCCCTGATGGAGGTATGCTCTCACAGACTCACAGATCTAAAATAACTCTTTACAGACTACTGATGTCAGCTAACTGTACTGTAGACTACTATAGATAGACACTTAGTTTGACCCTGTTGTGCAGCCGCTTAAAAAGAAGAAGATTGGATCAGCTTTAATGCAAGACTCAAGGCTTCAAAACCTTAGCCCACAAACAGGTTAGGAGAATAAATACACGGAAGAGAACCAGAGTAAGTCACAGTTCCTGCTTCTAGCTGCAGACGATTGTACAAAGCTGCTGTTTGTTCTTCAAACAGTCTGAATTTGATCAGGATGAAAACAAGCATTTGATCGGCCATTTTGCTCCTCAATGTTAGCACCAGTTACAGCGGGAAGAATGTCAGAGTAGCCGTGCAGATAGTTTTGATATCCTAACTGATCCCTTTCCTCCTGACATGTTCTATAATGGTAATGTACAGTATGTCCTGTCAAGTGTGTTTCCCATGTGGCAGAGTAACAATCTGACGGGTCATAATCTGGCCTGGTGATTGACAACATGTGTTAATGGGTCAGCTACTGGGGGTCTGCTATTAATAGAATGAAAAGCAAGCACACTTTAAAACACAGGCACGCACGCACGCACGCACACACACACACATACATACATACATACATGCATGCATAACTGCACACTATGCACTGGTCAAGATACAACGTAAGATAGTTGCTGTGTAATGCAGGTGTTAAATATGAAGTCTTCTTTTTAAAATAACATGCATTAGACTTGAGAAATGCAATAAAGAGAGGGTTTAATAATGATCAAAACAGAAAGCTGGCAAAGTAGCAGTTGTGAAGGAATATTTTAATGTGATCTGTGCATAGGAGACTTTTAGTGTTTTCTCTCTTTGTCTCCTGTTTGTAATTTGAACAGGGCAAAGGTCAAGAGGCCCTGCCTTCCTGTGGGGGAAGTGTGGACCATGCACGATGGCTTTAACAGACCGGTTCTTTGTCTTCAACATGTCTGGTATCGATTAGGGAAAGTGCGCGAATATAGGCCACCCCTTTATTCATGTAAGATCTGCGCTGTGTTTCTTTGTCTCCTCAGTGTTGGCTTGGTCTTTCCATGATGAAAGTTGTGTGAAATACCTTGTAAAACGCTCCGGCCGTATGACTCTCAATAAACTTCAGTGGATGATTAAGCGGATTCCAATTTCCATTCTTTCATCACATTGCTGATCAGAAGTTTTCTTCACAGCAGTAACATCCAGGATATCAGCTTCCAATGAAGTCATGCCATTTTAAATAGTGTGCAGATTTTCAAGGTTTTTCATTGTCCTTGATGGATAGGTCTCAGAAGAGCTATTGAAGGCATTCTGTGTCTGATCTTTTTCACTTTTAGCTATTTCCTATTTGCTCTTTAAATACAAATAGCAGTATTTCCTTCACTACACGTAACAGTAATCCCCTTCAGTGTGAATCATAACGATTTGTATTCTGTCTGCCATCAACCAGAGTTTGGGCTTTTTTTGGGTCCCTATAGGTTCTTGTCACACATTGTTCGTTTCAGGGCACATTATTTACAACACGGAAAGTACACTTCACACTCGATATCTTGGTACATCATTTCATAATCAGCTGACGTATAAGGAGGTGGATATTAAGAATACTGGAATGTGAAGAAATGTGTCCTTTGGCACCTTTCAAAACCAGGTGCAAAGTGCACAGCTCATCAAATACTAACAATAAGAAGCATCATAAGTCACATTTAGCCTTGTTTGATACATGGCCAATTACACTTATAGTGTGTGGGAAACCCCTCCTTTTCACAGTATTGAGTCATTCCTCAGCACACTCCAATACACACAGCCTTACATGTACTCACAAAAGGAAACTATCAGCTTCAGTACATGACGCATGCTACATGGAAATCCAGTGAATTTAAGCTTGTGTCAAGTTGCTGGGGCATTTGTAGGACAAAGTATTCTCTGTATTTTGTTCTTCAAGCTTTATATAAAATAAAGCCTGCAGTGGATACTGAAAGCAGCTAATGATCCATGGCCAGGCCAGCTAGTATACTTAAAAGAGTCTGCATAATTGAAAATCCTGAGAACTAAGGAAATGAAAGAGGGATAGTTGGGTGGGTAGAAGGGGGTATCATGCACCCCCCTGAAATATACTTTTAATCAGATTTTCTAGAGTGAAAAAATTGTGTAGAAAACGATTAGCTATGTTAAAAAGTTGAAAAATTGTCCCACGTATATTTTTTTCCCAAATTAGTGTTTATTTACCCTAAAAATCGAGTTTCACTCTTTTTACACCTTTCACTATATCTCAGCCATTATTGCAGATAACTGAACAAATAAGGTATCCAGATCCATGTTTTGAGGGTCAAGGAACACAATAAAACTATTCTTAAAGTGATCACATGTGTCTGTGGCATGCTATTATGCTAATTAGTGCCGCCATTACAATAAAATAGCATTTTAGTCTTGTACCAAAAACGATGTATTTTGCACCGACAGAGAAATATTCTTATAATCAGTGTTTCCTAAGTGTAAAAAGTATGTAGAAAATGATGAGCTATGTTAAAATGTTGTCTGGATGTCCCACATGTATTTTTTATGCAAATTAGTGTCACAATTGCCAACAACGGAATGTTCACACTTTTCACTCTATCTCAGCCATTATTGCAGATACATGGACAAATAATGTGTCTAGACCCATGTTTTGATGGTCAAAGATCACAATAAAACTATTCCCAAAGTGATCAGATGTATCTGTGGCATGCTATGCAAATTTAGAGACGCCAATATTGCAGTAGAGTAAGTGAACACATAGGGTGTCCAGACAGATGCTGTGTGTTAACCAATATGTATTTGTTTTGTACTAGCCTACAGCAAGGGTCAAACATCATAATATAAGTATTGATGTGACTACTCTTTCCCATTCCAGATAAGCAGTCAAGGTTTGGCTCTCCACTATCTGATTAATACTCAATTTGAATCATCGTTTTCAATGCTATCATCAGAGTCAAATTCCTCTTCCTCTTCGTCTTCCTGTTCACGCTCTGTCGTGTCCAGGAGATCAACCAGGGAGGTTGGCAGGACAGGACCACAGGACCACACCGGTCTCAACACTCCATCAGTCCTCATGCATCCCTGCTCCTCATCATAGGGGTTTGGTTTTTCTAAAATTGATTCATCAGCTCGCTTGTATAGAGCGACGCGATGGTTCACACGTTGGACGTGCGGCTTCAGAGCATCATAGCATGGAGGAAGGCGAGCCAGGTCAACCTTAGATTTGGCAGTGAGTTTAACGTCCTGCCCCACCATTTTGCGCAGCAACTTGGCACGGACTACGTCCACTGAAGACTTACGACTCTCTCCATATATCAGACAGGTGAATTGCTCAACAAGTCCTCCAACTCATACGACCAAATGGGTCGATTGTTTAAGCACCAGATTACGACCCATAGCCACGTTTTAAAGTGTAGCACCTCTAGTGGTCGTGTAAGAAACAACATGCTCCCGTTTATTTACAAATAACCCTCTCTGGAAAATCCTAAATTGTAGGATAGTTTGGCCATTAAAACGCTTTATGATTAGATTTCTAGCGAGAAGTATATATTGTACTTTTAGAATCCACGTCCAGTCGATATGTAGGATCTATAGTTTGATAGATATTACGAAGATGATTTGAGATTTCGTCAGGAGAACGTGTATATGCGGCAAGCTTCCATGTAAAGTTACGGGTTGAAAACAGTATTTCCGGTCTCGCCGTTTTCATAATAAAACCAATGATCAAATGATTTAACAGTGATATCTGCACTACTCATCCACTAAAAAAACATCAGTTTATCCTAGTTAATTATACGACATTAATTGGTTTAAATTGTGTACAATGCTTTTGTGTTTTTCCCATAGGTTTTTCTCTTTCGATTCTGAGAGACACATTTCTTTTTTCAGAGGTTTTGATAGGCTAAAATCACGCCGCAATGCACGTCGGGATATGGATATGTATTTATAGAGCCCTGATCAGAAGACCTTTTGACAAACTGGAAGAGATGCCGCCAAAACTGAATACGTGACCTGAACCATAAATATATCAACAATTAAACAACATCTTCCATTTCTTTTCACACAATACGTCTCCTTGCAGTATCAACACTAATTCGGCTGACTTTTATATTTGATCCAATTAGTAGATAGTCTGTATTTACACCATAACGGTGCACAGCTTTTTAAAGATATTACTGATTTTCTGAACTACCTTTCCAACTCCTCATGCAGTTGACTGTTACAGGTCTATACAGGTTCATGGTACAATGCATAAGCTTCACATCGAGAGACTGAAACTGTATTTTCCTTTACCGTTCTGTTTTAAACTCACAATAAAGTGAATAATCATATTATGTACGATATTATGTTTTATTAACTAGACCACTGGTCTAAACCGCACCTCCTAGTGGTTAAAGCACGTTATTGAATGTAGTTGTTGAATAAGTTATATTTAGTTATTGATGAAAACATTTAAATATTAAGAGTAGCCTACATACAAAATAGGGGTCAATGATAGAAATATAGAATGGAAAATATCTAGAAGATACTGTAGTGATCTCTACAATAAAACAGTTTAGTGCAGGACGTCCAAAGATATTAACAGGAGGATGTGCAAAACAGACAAACTGATAAGGCTGAATTTTACTCAGGTGTAACTAAAGTCTGATTTAAGGGTTGTTTATATTTCACATCATTAATCAGAATCTGCAAAGTAACAAAAATAAATGTAGTAGAGTAAAAATACCAGGTTAACCTCTGAATTGTAGTGGAGTAGAACAAAGTAGTACATGCTGCTGTAACAAAAACATTTCCCAACTTGGGATCAATAAAGTATATCTTATCTTAAGATGATCGATGGCTACTGCCATATTTGCAAAATTTGCCTCTGAACCTTGACAAGTTCATGTTTCCGGCTTATCAATGAACAACAGGAGGGGTAGACATAAAACCATCTGTTAAATAAAGCTCTTCTGACCTTAGGTGTCATGTGGGTATATTATTTCACCATTTATATGTTTTACAATTGATAACACCACTGTGTTTCGTATCCCCTAAACCTCCAGGGTGTACACGTTTAATACTGCCAACTTCTAATTGTGGGAAATACGAAAACGTCTTATAAAGAGACGTGCCATATATTGCGAAACACACAATAGCCAGCATGTGTAGTTCTGGGGGGGGGGGGAAGCTGGAGCCGGGGGCTGGACCCGTCCAATTCCAGTTTTGGAAAGTCTGCCGTGGTTCCATTCCATTTCAAAGAGCTGTTTGACAGCGTAACCTTGTCGCACTGCCACTCCAACATCCAATCACAGGGCTTGATGACTAATCACGGGGTTTGTAAAGCAAGGCGGATGTTGTAGTCCCAAACGATAGCTGGGGATTCTGGGTAGTGTAGTGTCTTCGGAAACTGTAGTGTCTAAACTCCTAAAAAACTATTTGTTTCTCTGACTCGAAGGTTAAAAACACAAAAGCATTGTACACCATTTAAACCAATCAATATTGTGTAATTAACAAGGATAAACTGATGTTTTTTAGTGGATGAGTAATGCAGATATCACTGTGTAATCATTTGACAGTGAGGGGAATATATCCGGTTTTATTATGAAAACTTCGAGACCGGAAATACTGTTTTCACCCACGCTAACTTTACATGGAAGCTGCCGCATATACACGTTATCCTGGCGAGACCTCAAATCATCTTCGTAATATCTTTCAAACTATAGATCCTACACTTCCACTGGACGTGGATTATAAAAGTACAATATACACTTCTCGCTAGAAATCTAATCAAAAAGCATTTTAATGGCCAAACTGTTCTACAATTTAGGATTTTCCAGAGAGGGTTATTTGTAAATAAACGGGAGCATGTTGTTTCTTACACGACCACTAGAGGTGCTACACTTTAAAACGTGGCTATGGGTCGTAATCTGGTGCTTAAACAATCGACCCATTTGGTCGTTTTTTGTAGGAGGACAGGCTGGAATTGCTCCAACTGCTTCAGCACCTCAGGCTTGACATTCCAGTTGTCGCCGAGTTGACTGAACGCCCTGTGAAACGTCGGGTTCTTCGCCAGCTTTTTCAAGGGCCCCACCTTCCCCTTCCCTTTGAAGGCACTGGTGCAGTCTTCTCCGCTGAACACATGGAATCCAAGAAGTGTGGCACAGTAGTCTTCTCCCAGGTATTCTGCGAGCTCAGAGAGGTTGAGAAGTTGTCTATGTTTCCCTGACCCCGTATCCAGGTAAATATTCAGCCTGATGGCATGAGCGTGGTAAAGAAGAATCACAAATATATCTGTGTCAGGTGTTCAGACTACAGCATTCTTGTACCCAAGGGCAGCAGCATGATGAGTACCACCCTTGTATCAGTCTCTTCCTGGTTGCTGTAGATAGTGGGGAGCTCACTTACCTCAACCTGATATGTCGCGAGTGAGCCCTCTATGTAATGGCCCACTTGCTGGCACCCAGTTCTTTTAATCCCCCAATTGACCCACACACACGAGGAGCAGGCAGATATCGGGTAACACAATAATCTTTATTAGAAATTAAATAAATAGTAAGGGACCATATCAGCCAAGCTTCTCACATGGAAATGTATCACAAGGCCAAGTGATGCAGTGCCTATATACCACCCCGTCAATTCAGGCTGCTACTGCTCTACCCACCCCCTGCTGGCCGGAGGGACCATGAATGGTACAACTAAACGTAAAATGTCACAAAGCATGCAAATAACGCAAACACATGGCACTTCTATTAGAGAATCACTACACACATGACACTTCTATTAGGGAATCACTACACACATGACACGTCTATTTAAAGAAAGCACTACACACATCACACAATGAACATGCTCTCCCACTCACTGGCTGCTAAGGAGTAAAATGGAACTGGCACTGGTGAGCAAATGACTGCAAGTGGCACTATTTGCACCCCATACTCTCCTTGTTCATTTAACCATGCAGTGACAGCCTAGCAAGACATGGCCCGAATTAAAATAGTTATGGGTCCGCTCTCGGTCAAGAACACCTCAGACCGAGAGGAGTTAAAAGTTATCTCTTCTCACCCTTCCTTAAGCGCAGCGTGTTTCTGGTCGGAAGAAAGCAGTTGGAGACTTGGCGCGCGTCTCCCAATAGTTCGGAGCGCGTCCGACTCAGATGCGCACTGGCCCTGATAGGAGCAGCGCGCGGTGCGAAAGACAGGAACTTGAGGGCGTTGCAATGATAAGGAACTTGAGAGCGTTGCAATATCAGGAGCTTGAGAGCGTTGCAATATCAGGAGCTTGAGAGCGTTGCAAATCTGCCTTCAACCGACCCGTCGATCAGCAGCTGGCAGCCGTACAGTAAATCGCAGTGCAGCAGTATTTCCACAGTGGACCTTCGCTTCACGGTCACTTCCTCGTCGATCCGTCCAGAGCCTTGCTTCCCGTTCCCTCTTCACCTCGGAGCTTCACCTTTTCCCGTTCTCCCGGTAAATGTCCCGGCTCCTCGCTTTAACCACCCACCGGCCAATCCACGTAGCTCCCTGGAAGGCTGGGCAGGCAGCAGCCAATCACGCTGCCCTCCTCCAGCTGATTCACACCAGCTGCGAAAACACACATACTCCGCCCACCTGACAGGCTAACCCTTTTATGAATGGAAACACACATTTCCCCCCACTTCTGCTTAAAATACATATACACACAGTAAATATAATGCATCATCATATGACATACAAAAATCCCATCCCCACTGGCGACATTTCCCCCCCTCAATATTGGTGGTCGTCCCGACTACCCCTTAGACCTGGTACCTTTGTGGAGGCACCCCAAAGTTTCGACGCTGCGACCTCCTCACAGGGCCTTGTCCTTCCCCTGGCACAAGCCCACCCTCCAATTGAGGCTCAGGGTCCAATTGAGCTGGGACCTGCTCTAGTTCCCCAAACTGCTCTGGCTCCGGCACTAGGCCTGGTATGACTGGAGTAGACTGAGAGCCCCACCTAGCTACAGGGCCAAAAGGCAACAAGAATACAGGCTGGTTAGGCTGGGAATCAATTTCCTGAGGACACACCTGAGACTCAGTCCATAATCCTGCAGGGCAGGGACGCAGGTTGTTGCGGTGCATCGTCCGTATCGGTCCTTCTTTCCCCTCGGGCCGGATGCTATACACTGGATGGCCAGGCCGTACCTGTGAGACAACAACATAGGGAGAAGGCACCCAATGTGGTTCCAACTTGCCTCTGGCTCTCCGTCTGAAGTTCCTGATCAGCACCCTCCCTCCGGGCAACAAGGGGATAGCATGGGCCTTCTTATCATACCGTGCCTGGTCCCAGTTCTGCCTTTGCTTGGTATGAGCTCGTACCCGGCTATACGCTTCAAGCAGTGTCTGATGGTGTGTTCTCACCCAGCCATTAATTGTTCCCTTTTTCTGTGGGGGGACAACACCTACACACAGATCAACAGGCAGTCTGGCGTGACGGCCAAACAGTACAAAGTAGGGAGTCAGTTTAGTGCTACAATGTACAGTGTTGTTGTAAGCTTGAACTAAAGCTGGCAGCTTTTCCCTCCACCGTACCTGCTCTTCTGCACCTAGTGTGCCCAATAATGACAGCAAAGTTCTGTTGAAACGCTCACAGGCCCCATTTCCCTGGGGATGGTATGGGGTAGTGCGGCTCTTTGTACAGCCATACCGTTCACAGAGCTGGCGCATTACCTCAGACTCAAAGGCACCTCCTCGGTCCGTCAAGAACCGTTCTGGGCACCCGAAAGGCTGGATGAGGGCGGTCCACAAATGTCTCGCCGTCGTCTGGGCTGTCTGGTCCTTGGTGGGCACTGCCACAGCATACCTGGAAAACAGGTCGGTCATAACCAGGATATACTGGTGGGTGTCGGCTGGCCGTCCCAATGATAAATAGTCCAGGGCTACAACCTCCCATGGGTAACTGGATACAATGGGCTGAAGAGGGGCCCTCACCTTGGGACCAGCCTTCCCTGTCACACATTGTGGGCATACTACTGTCCAGGACTTTATGTCCTTAGCCATCCCCAGCCAGTAAAATCTGCGCTGCAAGATACTCAAGACCTTTTCGCTGTTGGCATGTCCAGCCGCTTTGTGGTAATCCTCCCACAGCTCCCGGGCATGTTGGGTTGGGACAATCAACTGGAAAGCCTGCTGGCCCGTGTCGGGTTCCTGAATGCAGCGCCCCAAGATTCCGTCACGAAGTTCCAGCCGATCCCATGTCTGCAACCACCCGTGCACTTGGGGGAACTCAGACCGTCGCACCTGAGACACATTTAACCCTTGGTTGATCAATTGTCTCACTTTGTCCAACTCCGGGTCTCCCTGTTGGTGCTCCAGCCAAGACCCTGGATCACAGTCCTGTCCAGCTGGTGGACCCTTCACTCCTAGACCTCCCTGAGCTCCGGGCACGTTGTAGACTGCTTTGATATCTACTTCCCCTGGGAGCCGGGACAAGGCATCTGCATTCCGGTTTTCCACACCGGGTCGATACTTGACTGAAAAGGTGAAGTTTGCCAGCTGGGCTGCCCACCTCTGTTCCACGGCCCCCAGTTTGGCTGTCCCCAGGTGTACCAGGGGATTGTTGTCTGTAAACACTGTGAATTCTGTGCCCCACAAGTAGTGTTTGAACTTCTCTGTGATTGCCCAAAATAGCGCCAGAAACTCTAACTTAAAAGAACTATAGTTCTGGTCATTCTTTTCACCAGGGCTTAGACTACGGCTGGCATATGCAATAACTCGTTCCCTCCCCTGCTGAACCTGTGACAATACTGCACCCAGCCCATCCAAACTGGCATCTGTATACAACAGGAAGGGTAATTTGAAATCTGCATACGCCAACACAGGCGCCTGTAATAGAGCTTGCTTAAGTTCCTCAAATGCACCCTGACACTCTTGAGACCACTTAACTGTTGTTGATTTAACCCCTGCCGTACCCCGAAGCAGAACATTCAGGGGAGCTGCCAGCCAGGAAAAGGCAGGGATGAATCGGCGGTAGTAGCCTGCAAAGCCCAAGAAAGAACGGACTTGAGTGACTGTCTTGGGGACCGGCCATTCCTGCACAGCTGCAGTTTTTTCTGGGTCCGTGGCCACCCCTTTCTTGCTGACCACATGTCCCAAGTACTTCACTTCCTTCTTGAACAGGTGACATTTGTGGGGCTGGAGTTTTAGGCCGTGCTGGTGTAGTCTCTCAAACACTTGTTCCAGGTGCCTGAGATGACTATCAAAGCAGGGAGAATACACAATGATATCATCCAGGTATATCAATAGAAAGTCATTTACTTGCCCTCCCAAACAGCGTTGCATGAGCCGCTGGAATGTGGCTGGAGCATTGCAGAGACCAAACGGCATCCGCTCAAACTGAAAGAGGCCCACTGGTGTTGTGAAGGCGGTCTTCTCCTGGTCTCGGGGGTCCACCGCAACCTGCCAGTACCCGCTAGCCAGATCCAGTGTGGAGTACCAAGCTGACTCCTTGAGGTGGGTGAGCGACTCTTCGACTCTGGGCAAAGGAAAAGCATCTTTGTGAGTTATGGCATTAAGTTTCCGGTAATCTACACAAAAACGCCACGATCCATCCTTTTTCCTTACCAACACTACAGGTGCTGCCCAGGGGCTGGAACTTTCCTTTACAACCCCATTTTCCAACATACCTTCCAGTAGGGCTCGTAACTCAGCATAGAGTGCTGGTGGAACTGGCCTGTCGGATTGGAGGTGCATCACCGGTAGGGATCTGATGCAAGACTGCACTTGTGTGGCCAAAATCATCTTCATTGGCTGCAAAAACCTTGGTCCACCTCTGAAGTAGATCACTTAACCGCTGCTGCTCGTTATGGTTGAGGTCCTCTCCTTGCAATGCCAGGGCCGGATGATCTTGAGGTACAGTAACATTCGGGACTGGAGTGCTGCTTATACTCCTCACCTCTACCTCCACCGCAGATGGCCCTGTGTGGGTCAACACCAACTCCTCCTCGGTCTTCACAGCCTGAGGATCCACCTGGGACACTGTAGCCAGGGCACGACGCTGGGGGATCTCTATGGAGAAGGGATGGGGGTTACACACTCTTATCGGCACTCTTCCACTCCTTACCCAGCTCAGTGTCCTCGCCACCCTCCACTCCTGGTCATCATTCTGGAGATTTTCCACCATAACACAGCAGTCTGGGGTGCCAACTGCTTGGGGCACCTGGGTCCAGATAATCATTTCTGTCTCTGGGGGAACCAACACAGCAGACTGACGTGGCAGCTTGGCAACCCCCTGCAGTTCGGTGGGGGATCCAACCCGGCCCACTCGTCGACAAACAGCAAAAGCCTTTCCCCAGGCTGTGCTGACCGCAGGTGGCAGTGTTGACCTGAAAGCCGCCTCTCCTTGGTGGCCATCCTGGAAGATAGTTTGCCAACAGTCCCCAATCACATTCATCCCCAATAAGGCACATTCCTGTTGCAGGCAGGAATCTTCAACCACCACCACACCCTTCCCCATTACCTTCACCCCATTGATCTCAAAGTCCAAAAGCACATATCCAATGTATGGGATGTGAAGCCCATTTGCAGCCTTCAGAGTGAGCCAGGGGATGTCTCCTCGGACCAATCTTTCTCCAAACTTCTCCTGAAACAGAGAATAACTGAACAGAGTGACTTGCGAACCAGTGTCCAATATACAAGGAATATTTTCACCACTTATAATTACATCCAGCTCTGGGCAGGTACCAATCAACGCAGGCTTTGTTGGGGGTGTGGTCTGGGTCCCCTCCTCGACCGCTTGCCCGGCAGCGACCGAGGAGACTAAAAATCCGAAGGTCCAGAGCGTCGTCTGGAACAGAACCGGCGGGTGTGACCCGCCTGCCCACACTCTAAACAGATTGGCCGACCTTGGGGGTCCCACTGGAACTGAGTCCTGGCTGTGACCAGGGGTGGTTGACGAGGCCTAGGCTGAAATGCGGGCCCTGCTTGTGGGTTTTGCCTCTGTACAGTTGAGTCAGCAGGCCCCAGAGAGAGGTTAGCAATTTGACCACGCATCTCTTCCATGAGAGACTTGCCCAGTGTTAACATCTGGTCTTTAAGGTCCTGTTGGAGCTCTGCCCGCAGGGAGTCCCATAATGCCTGGCTGTCCTGGGCAGATGGGGGTACTAAGGAACATAAAGGAGTGGCAGGTGGTTGGGTTTGTGGAGGCCTGGGGGCATAAGTGCGACAGGCCCATGTCTCAGTTCCATCTTTAGCCTGCTCCCTTTCAAGCGCTTTGGCCTCGGTGCAGATAGCAGGAAAAGTCATTCCCGGCGTGCGACGAAGAAGTCGTTTCAATTCTTGTTTCACCAGGCTTTCTTGTAGTCCCCTGATGAACTGCGTCCTTAGAAGCTCATCTTCAATGTCCTCAGCTGGTGGTTCCCTCGCTTGCCACTTGTGATAGAGCTCACGAAAGCGTAGAATGAAAGTTCCCATTCCCTCCTCTGCGCCCTGCCTGCATTCATAGAACTGAGCCCTCAGTGTTGCCAGTGACTGACTTCCCGCATACAATGAAGTCAGACAATTTCCAGTGTCCCGCTCACTAAGGGGTAATAGTAACATTTCCCGTTTAGCTTCACCTCCCAGAGCACTTAAGATAAAGTCAACGATCTGATCGTTCAAAAGACCCTGAGCCCGTACAAACATTTCAATTTTTGCCCGCCATTCCCCCACCTTCTCTCCGGTTTTCCCTTCAAATATAGGAAGCCATGGCCCCCCCCATGTACCAAGGTAACATAATGTGATTTACAACATTGGGAGCTGGATTAACAGCGCCAGCGACTCCCTCGTTACCCTCAACCGACATGCTGACCGTGTGTGCAAGGGAGATCCTGCCGACAACGCCAAAATGTAAGGTGTCGCGAGTGAGCCCTCTATGTAATGGCCCACTTGCTGGCACCCAGTTCTTTTAATCCCCCAATTGACCCACACACACAAGGAGCAGGCAGATATCGGGTAACACAATAATCTTTATTAGAAATTAAATAAATAGTAAGGGACCATATCAGCCAAGCTTCTCACATGGAAATGTATCACAAGGCCAAGTGATGCAGTGCCTATATACCACCCCGTCAATTCAGGCTGCTACTGCTCTACCCACCCCCTGCTGGCCGGAGGGACCATGAATGGTACAACTAAACGTAAAATGTCACAAAGCATGCAAATAACGCAAACACATGGCACTTCTATTAGAGAATCACTACACACATGACACTTCTATTAGGGAATCACTACACACATGACACGTCTATTTAAAGAAAGCACTACACACATCACACAATGAACATGCTCTCCCACTCACTGGCTGCTAAGGAGTAAAATGGAACAGTCACTGGCACTGGTGAGCAAATGACTGCAAGTGGCACTATTTGCACCCCATACTCTCCTTGTTCATTTAACCATGCAGTGGCAGCCTAGCAAGACATGGCCCGAATTAAAATAGTTATGGGTCCGCTCTCGGTCAAGAACACCTCAGACCGAGAGGAGTTAAAAGTTATCTCTTCTCACCCTTCCTTACGCGCAGCGTGTTTCTGGTCGGAAGAAAGCAGTTGGAGACTTGGCGCGCGTCTCCCAATAGTTCGGAGCGCGTCCGACTCAGATGCGCACTGGCCCTGATAGGAGCAGCGCGCGGTGCGAAAGACAGGAACTTGAGGGCGTTGCAATGATAAGGAACTTGAGAGCGTTGCAATATCAGGAGCTTGAGAGCGTTGCAATATCAGGAGCTTGAGAGCGTTGCAATATCAGGAGCTTGAGAGCGTTGCAAATCTGCCTTCAACCGACCCGTCGATCAGCAGCTGGCAGCCGTACAGTAAATCGCAGTGCAGCAGTACTTCCACAGTGGACCTTCGCTTCACGGTCACTTCCTCGTCGATCCGTCCAGAGCCTTGCTTCCCGTTCCCTCTTCACCTCGGAGCTTCACCTTTTCCCGTTTTCCCGGTAAATGTCCCGGCTCCTCGCTTTAACCACCCACCGGCCAATCCACGTAGCTCCCTGGAAGGCTGGGCAGGCAGCAGCCAATCACGCTGCCCTCCTCCAGCTGATTCACACCAGCTGCGAAAACACACATACTCCGCCCACCTGACAGGCTAACCCTTTTATGAATGGAAACACACATTTCCCCCCACTTCTGCTTAAAATACATATACACACAGTAAATATAATGCATCATCATATGACATACAAAATCCCATCCCCACTGGCGACAGATACACAATGGGACATTAGGAGAATTAGGAGTGATCTTTAAATAGATGTTGTTTGAATAGAAGAGAGCAGACAGGAAACACTGCCAAAATAGCAGCAATTTGAATCCTTTTGAATATTCTGAAACAGCTCATTCTTTATGTGCGTCAATATTAATCCACAAGGCTCTGTGTGTCTAATAATTTACTTAAAGTACTATTGTGAGGACATCATCTATATTTTATTATTCCCTTCACCCAGGGCTAAAATCCTCATTGTGCTCTCCATGTTAACAACACACATTGGAGGCGGGCCATCAGCTGATGCACATCAGGAGGTCGAGGGAAGGCTCCCAGTGGAATACCAGTCTTGTCTCACTTAATATCCACTGAAATGAGAAACTGACTGGGAATATAATGCTGAGATAGAGCAGACATACAGGCAATGACCAGGTAATGTAATGTAAACAAAGCAAATAATGTCAAATTAAATGTGGAAAGATGTTGAATATAAAATGCACTTCCAGGAAAATGCTTATTTGTCAAGAAATGCATCTGCTAAGTTATGTGAGTGAAGCTTTGGCTTTTGATGGCTGCAGATGTTACCTTAATGTGTTGCAGTGTTACACAATATCTCAATGTACAACAGAACCGGACACATTTGGCTGCAACAAGTCCTCCAACTCATACGACCAAATGGGTCGATTGTTTAAGCCCTTATTACGACCAAATATGTCGTTTGTTCAAGCGCTTAATACGACCTATAATTACGTTTTAAAATGGTCGGCCTCTAGTGCTCCCGTTGAATGCAAACGTTACAGAGGGTCCTAAATTATAGGATAGTTTGGCCAAACGCTTTATGATTAGATTTCTAGCGAGAAGTATATATTGTACTTTTAGAATCCATGTCCAGTCGATATGTAGGATCTATAGTTTGATAGATATTACGAAGATGATTTGAGGTTTCGTCAGGAGAACGTGTATATGCGGCAAGCTTCCATGTAAAGTTACGGGTTGAAAACAGTATTTCCGGTCTCGACGTTTTCATAATAAAACCAATGATCAAATGATTTAACAGTGATATCTGCGGTAATCATCCACTGAAAAACATCAGTTTATCCTAGTTAATTATACGACATTAATTGGTTTAAATTGTGTACAATGCTTTTGTGTTTTTCCAATAGGTTTTTCTCTTTCGATTCTGATAGACACATTTCTTTTTTCAGAGGTTTTGATAAAATCACGCCGCAATGCACGTCGGGATATGGTGTTTATGTGATATGAAATCGGAAAACATTTAAAAATAACAATACTTTATTCCGAGTGTTCTTGCTTTTCTCTTTGAAAGTCATCACATAACGGCATTGTAATACACGGTTCGGCTGCATTAAATATTACATATCTGCCCTAGATATGTATTTATAGAGCCCTGATCAGAAGACCTTTTGACAAACTGGAAGAGATGCCGCCAAAACTGAATATGTGACGTGGACCATAAATATATCAACAATTAAACAACATCTTCCATTTCTTTTCACACAATACGTCTCTTTGCAGTATCAACACTAATTCGGCTGACTTTTATATTTGATCCAATTAGTAGATAGTCTGTATTTACACCATAACGGTGCACAGCTGATAGAAAGGGACTTTTTTGTAGTTTTTAAAGATATTACTGATTTTCTGAACTACCTTTCCAACTCCTCGTGCAGTTGACTGTTACAGGTCTATACAAGTTCATGGTACAATGCATAAGCTTCACATGAGAGACTGAAACTGTATTTTCCTTTACCGTTCTGTTTTAATTTCACAATAAAGTGAATAGTCATATTATGTTTGATATTATTATGTTTTATTAACTAGACCACTGGTCTAAACCGCACCTCCTAGTGGTTAAAGCACGTTATTGAATTTAGTTGTTGAATAAGTTATATTTGATGAACACATTTAAATATTAAGAGTAGCCTACATACAAAATAGGGGTCAATGATAGAAATATAGAATAGAAAATATCAAGAAGATACTGTAGTGATCTCTACAATAAAACAGTTTAGTGCAGGACGTCCAAAGATATTAACAGGAGGATGTGCAAAACAGACAAACTGATAAGGCTGAATTTTACTCAGGTGTAACTAAAGTCTGATTTAAGGGTTGTTTATATTTCACATCATTAATCAGAATCTGCAAAGTAACAAAAATAAATGTAGTAGAGTAAAAATACCAGGTTAACCTCTGAATTGTAGTGGAGTAGAACAAAGTAGTACATGCTGCTGTAACAAAAACATTTCCCAACTTGGGATCAATAAAGTATCTTATCTTAAGATAATCGATGGCTACTGCCATATTTGCTAAATGTGCATCTGAACCTTGACAAGTGCATGTTTCAGGCTTATCAATTAACAACAGGAGGGGTCACAGACATAAGACCAGCTGTTAAAATCTTCTGACCTTAGCTGTCATGTGGGTATATTAATGCTGCCCATTATGGACACAAGCAATTTTCACCCATGTATTAATTATATGTTTTAAATTTGATAACACCAATGTGTTTCGTATCCCCTAAACCTCCAGGGATGTATACAGTTTAATACTGGCAACTTCTAATTGTGGGAAATACGAAAACATCTTTTTAAAACTACAATTCCCAGTAGAGACGTGCCATAGAACATGTTGCGAAACACACAATAGCCAGCATGTGTAATTCTGGCGGGGGGGAGGGCTGGGCTGGACCCGTCCAAGTCCAGTTTTGGATAGTCAGGCGTGGTTCCATTCCATTTCAAAGAGCTGTTTGACACTCGGCGTAACCTTGTCGCACTGCCACTCCAACATCCAATCACAGAGCATGAGGGCTAATCACGGGGTTTGGAAAGCAAGGCGGATGTTGTAGTCCCAAACGATAGCTGGGGATTCTGGTTAGTGTAGTGTCTTCGGAAACTCTGTAGTGTCCAAACTCCGAAAAAACAATTTGTTTCTCCGAATCGAAGGTTAAAAACACAAAAGCATTGTACACAATTTAAACCAATCAATATTGTGTAATTAACAAGGATAAACTGATGTTTTTTAGTGGATGAGTAATGGAGATATCACTGTGTAATCATTTGACAGTGTGGGGAATACTTCCGGTTTTATTATGAAAACTTCGAGACCGGAAATACTGTTTTCACCCACGCTAACTTTACATGGAAGCTGCCCCATATAGGGAGGCGAAGTCACGCCCATCTACTTCCGGCCCATGGGACCCCGGAAGCGAAAAATTATACATTGAATTCAATGGAGAGAGAAAACGTATCTTTTGATCCCGTTTGAATTGTACCACGAATGACACATATGATGTTTGTCAATCTTAAACAATCATTTCCATGTAAAAAAAGTCACAGTTTGTCGTAAAACTGTTGAGATATAAGACTATGAAAAATACGCAACTCGAAAGACTACAAATCCCATTCTGGGTCGCGTAAGTGATGTCATCGGCGATAATGCTCCAAGACTGGTTGCGACTCGCAATTAAAGCAAAGAAGAAGAAGAAGAAGATCTCATAACTCATTTATTCTCTCCAATAAATATAAGAGATTGCTCCAATAAATTCACTTTTACAAGATGCCTGTGTGCTTTGTACCAGGTTGGAATCACAAAAGTGATCATACCACTTGCTCGTTCTATCGCTTCCCGTCTGATGAAAGGACCAGGAGTCGTTGGACCAAACATATCAGGTAATACACATGTTTTGCATGGAACATAGTCAAGTTAGCTACATAGCTAGTAGCGAGCACGTTAGTTAGCATCACATTACTTAGCTTTGTCATTTGTATTAGCCTTAACATGAAGTAAACCCAAATGTTAAACAGTAAGAGTAGTCATGATGGTAAGTATTTTGTGAAACATTTGAAGAGTAGCCTATTGCCCGCTCCACCAGGTGCTAAGGGGGCGGGAGGTAGGCTAACGGCACATTAGCATCGGCGATCTTTTCTACTTAATGCTATCTGCACAAATGGTTAACATTGAACATTAAAAGATCAGGCATTTCAGGGAGAGTCGAAGGAAGGCAGGCAGGCAGCTTTGCATGACATTCTTCTTTATGTCTTTGTCTTTATGTCTTTATTAGGATCCCCATTAGCACTAGCATGAGCATTGGCTATTCTTCCTGGGGTCCTCACACACTCAAAACATACATAAACATACAACAAAATTAAAACAAAACAAAACAGCTCATAATTTCATGCTATTTACAGTGAAATGAAGTGAAACTAAAATGGTCATTCAATTATCGCCATCCTAAGGCCAAACAAAAGTAAATACAAATAAGTGTACATAATAATATATGCATACATAGCCACAGGCACAGTTCAAATTTACTTTGTAATACTTAAATAATTTTTTAGCAACCATTTGAAATGTACTTGAGAATTTCTGGACGTGTTTCATTGTGATGATAGTGAGTCAATCTGTTTGTTGGAAAGACAGTAGTGATTACTGATAGAAAATTATTAAAAGAGATAATTATTCAAAGTGTTGTTACTGAGCTTTTTCTCTTTTATTTTCTTTACCTCACCTGTAACTGCTGAGACCCTGAGGAACATGGACACTGGACTGACCTGCTCTGGCAACCTGATTTCCACTGTACGTAATAGTATTTGGTTATGGTATATTATTTATATACATCAAAGGCACAATGCACCCCCCAGAGACACACATGTATTGAGTGTGATATGTTGCATAGGTCATGTGAAATCATCTTTACATACTAGAAAACTGTATGAGCGGCAACTTGTTTTGAAATTGAATTTTTAATATCCGATAATAAAGTTGATCTGTTTTCTTTATTCTTCTCTCTTCCCAGCTCCATCCATCACCATGCTCTGTTCCTGCAGGTCCTGCTTGCTAATCAATGCTCATATGTTTTTATACAATTACAAATAAAGTCAATGTATTGTATGACATGAAGTTGTGCTTCATTCGGAGTCAATAATAAATTCATTCTGCCTTCATCCATTCTGCCTTCAACTGCACAATGATTGTGGACTGCACCGACATCCATGTAGCTGCCCCCCAGTAAGATGAACCAAGCAAAGAGGGTCGCCATCATGCCCAAGGACATCCAGCTGGCCCGCTGCATCCGCGGAGAGAGGGCTTAAACTGACCTGAGACCAGCACACCCAAACACAACGGCTCTTTTAAGAGCCACCTACAGTTTCAAAGAGTTGCAATCCTACGTTATTATAATTATTAAACTGGTTCATGTATCACTTAGTTTACTGAACCGTGATGAATGAAAGAAATGAGTGAGGTAGTGGTTTAAAGAAGTTACAAAGACATTAATATATGAGTAACAGGTCAGTGTAAACACAAGCTTCTGTCAATTATGGATCATTCAAACTATTTATATAAAAATATGTAATAAAGTTCTAAAACAAGTATTCGGTATATTCCTTGATTGCTTTTGGAAAAGGTTGTTTTTAAGTTTACTAAAATCTATCGTTTCAACTGTTTCACTTTATAAAAAGGGAACAGGTGAGTAGAGCATCATTGAGTTTCTTATTCTGTCAGTAAATTATCCAGATGAAATGTTTATCATTATTTTATTCAACCCTAAATAAATTGATTGTACCTTTTTAATAATGACCTTACATTGGTCGGCAAAGTTAAATTAACTTCAGAAAATCAAATCTGTTCTGAGAAAAAACTAATAAATGTTTAAAGATAGGAACTTGCCATCCCACTGAAAAACAGTCCGTAGAGATTTAAAGGCGTAGTTGTAGTTCAGTCCAATGTTTAATTTGGATTCATTTCGCCAACAGTCAACTATTTTCATAAAGAATATATATATTTTTCAAAGTCAACTTTATTGTCAATCTTACTCAGTTTGTGTTTATAGACAGAGAGATCAAAAAGACGTTTAAATAAAATTATACAATTTACAGATATGTATACAAATATATATATCCTATACACCATCATGTATAATGATGGTGTATGATGTAGAAGGAAGTGTGGTAGATAACAAGTAAATATAGAGTTACATACAGATCCATGTTACAGCAAAAGATGGAATAACTAAGAAGCACGCAGTATAATAATAATTACATGCAACAATTAAATAACTGCTCAGCATCTCCACCACAATCCCATTCTGCTGTGTCCTGTTTTCCTCCCCTCTGCATAACACCCCATCACACATACGAAACACAACGCAGACTCTGAGGGTGTTAAGAGTATGTTTATTTAAATGTCCTCCTCTCTACTGGCCAACACATATGCTGGGTGTAGAATTTTTCCAGGAGGAGGAGATTTCCATGCCATGCAGGGTCTTTGGGGATGGGGATGAGGATGATGATCGCCTCCTTCTGGTCCACACAAAAAGTAGCAGAGACTCCGGTCTGTGATGTGCAGCTGCCCTTGGACCTGGTGCCAGTGTGGGTGATTCTCCTTGAGAATATATGACCCACCCTCCTCACAGAGACGGAAGGATGGTAACTGGACTGCCTCCGCGATGGTCATGTTCATGTCACCAAAATATTTGAATCTACACACATCAAATAAACTCAAATGACACAACGAGATGTAAAAGGAGATCACACATACAGTATAGACTATACTGTATAATCGATATAAAACTGGCCGCTTCAATCTGAAGAGCAACTAAAACAAAACACGGGAGTGTACCTTGTTCTTGTGAACACTGTTATCCACAGCATACACAGAGACCACGAAGTTCTTAAGGAGAAAACTAGTTACTAAAACAAAACACGTTAGTGTACCTTGTTAGCTAATGTTAGCTAGCTGACATTAACGTTACACATTGCACTCATATTACTCACCGAAACCTTGTAAAGCCGGTCCCGCATGCTGGCTCTTACAGAACCGACTAACTCCCCTTCCGTGTATGTACAGCTCTCAACATGCCCAGACTTGTAATGATTTTCACCTCATTTTATACTTTTCGCCTCATTCTGAAAGAAACGTGTGAAATTTGCTAACGTGACGGCCGTCTTTGTGATGGTGACGCGTATTGTGCGAGACCAGAGACCTGTAGTTCACTGAGCGGTTTCACACAAAAAAATGTGTAACTTCACAGTTTTACGACACATTTTTATTTTTTTGACTTGCAAAATATTCTTTTAAATTGACAAACATCATATGTGTCATTCGTGGCACAATTCAAACGGGATCAAAAGATAACTTTTCTCTCTCCATTGACTTCAATGTATAATTTTCCGCTTCCGGGGTCCCATGGAGGCTCCCGGAAAGGGAGGGACTTCGCCTCTCTATACAGTACACGTTCTCCTGGCGAGACCTCAAATCATCTTCGTATATCAAACTGTAGATCCTACACATCCACTGGACGTAGATTATAAAAGTACAATATACACTTCTCGCTAGAAATCTAATAAAAAAGCATTTTAATGGCCAAACTATTCCACAATTTAGGATTTTCCAGAGAGGGTTATTTGTGAATAAACGACCCTCCGGAGCGTTTGCAATCGACAGGAGCATGTTGTTTCTTACATGACCACTAGAGGTGCTACACTTTAAAATGTGACTTTGGGTCGTATTTAGCTGCTGAACAATCGACCTATATGGTCGTTTTTTGTAGGAGGACAGGCTGTTTGTATGTTGTAAGAAAATATTTACCAAAACAGGTTTTAGAGGAGAGTGTCACTTTAAACTCAGCCAGTCTGCATTTAGTTCAATAGGAAATGATTACCACGCCAAAAGTAACTTGTAACATTTTCCCACATTTTACTGTTATATATTAATCCACACAGATAAGTGCACACAAACACCTTCAAACTTCAAACAAGCTTCACTGTCATCCAGATCCAGCGTAAGCAAACGGTGAGCAAACATCCTCAGGAACTCCATACCGGGACTTCCTCCGTCTATGAAAACTATAGAGAAAGAGAGACACACAAGAATGGTGATTAATTGGTGGAGAGTTTGTACAAGCACAATTGTATTGCGCCTCTCGTGGCCAGACATTGAGGGAAGCAGTGTGTTGATGAGAAAGCTATTATATTGATTCAAGCTTTTAAAAGGCTTTTAAAATCGAGCGTCTAGACGATCTGGCCTTGCGGATGTTTACGTCCAATTGAACTTGAGTACAACAGACCAGTGTTGGGCAAGTTACTTCCAAAATGTAATATATTACATATTACTTATTACTCTCTTTTGAAAGTAATGAGTTACATTACAAAATTACTGTCTGAGTTACACTACTTTAGTTACTTTTCTAGTTACTTTCACCAAAATAACCGCAAGAGAATGGCTAGGTATTTTAAATGCTAAAATGTAGTTTAGTGCAGCTCATTATACATCCAATGAAGGGCAATGTGGTATAGCATAACAACTGTGTATAGGCCCTTAAGGCTACTAACAACTTGTATTACACGGGTTAGTTGAATACTGGATTCTGATTGTAACTTCTTAACAGGTGACACGTTGTTAATACAGTAGTACAGACCACTGTCAAGGACTATAATGAAGGTTGCTAAGGAGGATCAAGAAAGAGAAAGGAATAGAGGTTAAAAGACGGACCGCTGGACGTCAGATAAATCACCAGAAGAAGGCAGAGAGGAAGTGAATAATAACAGGACACGGAATGGTCTCTGTATTTTGTTTAGTATATGGCCGTGTACAGGCCCGGTTCCAGAAAAAAAATGACTCAGGGTGCCTCTGAGGCTACAGGGGGCGCAGCAGTAGTAGGTTTACATGAGCAATAGTGGCCGGCAACAGCAATGAAAAATAGCATTGATGGTCCCAGTGAACAGATTATGGCATTTGTTATGTTTTGAAACCAAGCAAGTGAGAACATTTCAAGTGAGTTAAAAGTGCAATCCTGAAATATCTCATCCAGTCCAAAGTGGACTGTGGCAAAGAAAAGCACAACAGCTTCAAAACTGTACTGATAAAACAAATGAGAACATATTGTAAATCAAGGCAAATATTATTTGAACCAGCTCATTGTTTGAAATGGCAAACATTGAAAAGTAAAAGTATTATTAAAACCATGTAGGCCTACTAAATCATCCCTTTGGTCCCATCATACTCTGGGAAGAGAATATTTACTGCGCTTGAAAACTGGTATCACATCATCATGTGAGGTTGAATTTGTGACCTGGAGATCATTTCAGCTGCAACATTAGCTTGTTGATAAGCTTGGGATATGAGATCTTTTTGTAGCCATTCGTGGTGAAGGCATCTGTGCTATTGTATGCATTATTTTTGACCCAACATTTCTACAGGCATGGCAGAATATGGCACTATTTTCACATATTCTAGCCCTTGTCTATTTGTATACTACGAGCTGCAAAATGACCACCTAACCCCACTGTACAGGCGGGTACTTGTTTAGATATACCTGGGCAGGCTCTGTTTTGCCGTGGTATCCTGGCACCTGCGGGCCGCAGAGGGGCGGCGGTGTTTCGGGCGATGAAGACTGCTGCTCCGGGGTTGAGGGCGGCGAGTCAAGCGGGAGTAAGCTAGTGTCCACAACCAGGCCCACCTTAACCTGCCATCAGGCCCTGGGGCTGATAGGTTTTGTAGGCCCCCTATTTAAACAACAAATGAAAGTCATTTATAGCTTCGGCAGGTTCTGTGATCGCACTTCTCCACTCTGCTCTACGCGCGCCTGGTCCTCTCCTCCAGATGAGTGACGTATCGGGCCTCCCTCATATATTTGTCCGGTTGCCATTGGCTCCCCTCCACGTAGCAAGTCCTCGTTGTCCTCTCCATCTCCTCCAACATCCCTCCTGTCTGTTTTTCCTCTCCCGCTACTCCATCGCTATCAGAACCAGACGGCCTACTTGGCTCAGAGGCCCCGCGGCCGGCACCGCTGCTGCTCGGTACAGAACTAATCTGTCCTTCCTCCTCATCCTGGCCTACAGGTTTAAAATAACCTGTAAGCTTCGGCATGTTTTGTAATAGCTGCTTGTCTCGAAACTCCTTTTCCCTCAACAATTTCCTTTCCCGAGCGCCACTCTCAAACTTTTTCTTCTCAAACTTTTTCTCCTAAACAACCTTCATCTGTCACTCAATCACTCGCAATTTGAATAAGTCACATGTGAAACATATTCTCATTCTGATTGGCTGGTAAGTGGTGCCCACTGACTGTTTCTGAGTCATCATGTTTGAGAAAAATCTCTGGAATCCATCGATCTGATTGATTAGCGGAGCAAATTATCGGAGGGAAGATATTTTCGTTTGGATTACTGGTCTGGGGGAAGCTCGCGAGTGTGTGTGTGTGTGTATACGTGTGTGTGTTTGTGTATTTTTGCATTTGTGTGTATTATGTTTGTTTCCCGGGGAAAACACTCACGAGAAACACAGGCTGTTGTTATGCCTGCTGTGACGTCAAGTTACTCCGTTCTCCGCTTGTAATTATGCCGAAGCTTCAACGTTGTATTTATCATCTGAATTTGCCGAAACAATTTTAATATTCTGAAAGCCAAGACTTTGTTTAATTGAAACCAGATGAAAACAAACTGTAACGGACCCTGCCGTGTTATCTATGATTACTATACGCCTTACATTCATAATGTCAGCCGAAGGGAGGAGGAGTGAGTGGCGAGAGAGAGCTGTCATCTTCCCTTTACAAGCTTCAAAAATGCATTTATCGTGTGATTTTGGAAATAAAAGTTTCATATTCTGAAAGCCAAGACTTTGTTTATTTAAATGTTTTTTAAAAACATCCGAAATAAAAAACTTTTTTTTTTATTGGCTCATGATAGGCCCCTGATCTCCGTAGGCCCCTGGGCTTCAGCCCAGGTCAGCCCGTGCATTAAGGCGGCCCTGTCCACAACGGAGGGTAACGTGATGTCCCCATCTGACCTGTTGCTACGGTCTGCAGTAGATGCAGTGTTGCTGGCATTTAGTGATGGTTGCTTTAACCATTTTCGTATAAATGATTATCCACAGATGTGTGTCACTGCTGTGGAAGCACTTTGGAAATGATGCACGCGCAGCGGAGCAGGTCACGCGCACTTGACACAATTTTTTGTTAGTATTTTTCACTCTGTTCTCTTTTTTGAATAGAGGGTGCATAACATTCAACTGCCCCGAAGATCCCGGCGCGAAGCCTGAAGAGTAAACACCTGGTTTACTAATCTACCCGCACAATTTGTCCGGTGTCGGAATGTCTCGCTATATTAGTACATTGTTAAAAAATAAAACACCATTTAATTTCGGGTTAAAATGTGTTGTAACTGCGTTACTGAGCATTGTAACGGGTAATATATTACCCACATTTCATTAGTAATGCGTTACATTACTTTGTTACAGCAAAAAGTAATATATTACTGTAACTCCGTTACTTTTGTAACGCGTTACACCCAACACTGCAACAGACTGATAACTGTAGTGGCAGAATGAAAGAGGGAAGGACATTAAATAACAGATGAGGTTTTTTTGTCTTTATAAGTTGCATCACACTCACGCATTTGCATTTCACTATACCAAGCACATTCTGAAGTCTTATTATGGAATGAGATGAAAAGACCCTAGTGCAAGGTTCCTAATGTATAGAACTGACAACTCATAAAGCTATGGATGTGAAAGCCTAAGCATTTTAAAACCTGCACTGACTGTGAAATGACATTGGTTCATAAGAGACAACATAACTGAAACAAATTGATGAAAGAACACTTAAGAAATAACATGAATGATGCAGAACGAGACGACCTGTAAAAGAAAAAAAGTGGATTTTTTTAAATAGTGCATTTAGGCCCCGGCCACGAGGACGAAAACGGTCGTTTGCGTTACTGTTTAGTGTCATATAGACCGTTCGACCACACGAGGACGACCGAATACGGCACTAAACGACTGTGGAAACGATAACGGGTCCCAAGGTAGATAGAACGGCATCTGTGTGTACGCCCTGGCCTATACGATCATTTTCTGATAATGGTGAGGCAATAGCCCCGCCTCTCCCCACCTCTGCTGCTCACCCCCGCGTCAAAGTAAACTGCACACTGAATTCAGATTATTTATCTTTCTCTCTATATGGACATAAACGTGAGTGAAGTCTAATCTGACAGGACAGAGACACGCAGCTCTGCTCACCTGCAGCTCCTCCCGCTGCAGCAAAACACACACTTCAAGTCAGATCATCACCCTTAGCTATTTTAATTACCTCTCAAACTACCTAAACTAGTTATAAATATGTTTATTTTTACTGTCGGCCGGGTCATTCATTACTGGATCAGCAGCTGCATGAAACAGACACTGACGCTGTCCGAAGAGAGGGAGGAAAAAGAGAGGCTCCGTGTATTTTATTATTATATTATATAGAGTCGTTATTCATTTGTTTTAAAGCTCAATAAATAACAAAGAAGACCTTTGACCGGCACTTTTATAATTTTGTCCGGGAGATTTAAACTTTAATACACGTTGACTGGCGAAAAACTCTGCCCGGTTCCCTCGGCCCCCACCGCGGAGAATAAACAGAAGGGCAACCATGACAACCATGCTTCTTCGCTGCTTTTGTGGAGGAAGTTACAGCGCCACGTACAGGCTATACACAACAAGTCCTCCAACTCATACGACCAAATGGGTCGATTGTTTTAAGCCCTTATTACGACCAAATATGTCGTTTGTTCAAGCGCTTAATACGATCTATAATTACGTTTTAAAATTGAATTAAAAGGCCTCGAGTGCTCCCGTTGAATGCAAACGTTACAGAGGGTTGTTTATTCACAAATAACCCTCTCTGTAAAATCCTAAATTGTAGGATAGTTTGGCCATTAAAACGCTTTATGATTAGATTTCTAGCGAGAAGTATATATTGTACTTTTAGAATCCACGTCCAGTCGATATGTAGGATCTATAGTTTGATAGATATTACGAAGATGATTTGAGATTTCGTCAGGAGAACGTGTATATGCGGCAAGCTTCCATGTAAAGTTACGGGTTGAAAACAGTATTTCCGGTCTCGCCGTTTTCATAATAAAACCAATGATCAAATTATTTAACAGTGATATCTGCACTAATCATCCACTGAAAAACATCAGTTTATCCTAGTTAATTATACGACATTAATTGGTTTAAATTGTGTACAATGCTTATGTGTTTTTCCCATAGGTTTTTCTCTTTCGATTCTGAAAGACACATTTATTTTTTCAGAGGTTTTGATAGGCTAAAATCACGCCGCAATGCACGTCGGGATATGGTGTTTATGTGATATGAAATCGGAAAACATTACAAATAATAATAATACTTTATTCCGAGTGTTCTTGCTTTTCTCTTTGAAAGTCATCACATAATGGCATTGTAATACACGGTTCGGCTGCATTAAATATTACATATCTGCCCTAGATATGTATTTATAGTGCCCTGATCAGAAGACCTTTTGACAAACTGGAAGAGATGCCGCCAAAACTGAATACGTGACGTGAACCATAAATATATCAACAATTAAACAACATCTTCCATTTCTTTTCACACAATACGTCTCTTTGCAGTATCAACACTAATTCGGCTGACTTTTATATTTGATCCAATTAGTAGATAGTCTGTATTTACACCATAACGGTGCACATGATAGAAAGGGACTTTTTTGTAGTTTTTAAAGATATTACTGATTTTCTGAACTACCTTTCCAACTCCTCATGCAGTTGACTGTTACAGGTCTATACAGGTTCATGGTACAATGCATAAGCTTCACATCGAGAGACTGAAACTGTATTTTCCTTTACCGTTCTGTTTTAAACTCACAATAAAGTGAATAGTCATATTATGTACGATATTATTATGTTTTATTAACTTGACCACTGGTCTAAACCGCACCTCCTAGTGGTTAAAGCACGTTATTGAATGTAGTTGTTGAATAAGTTATATTTATTTAGTTATTGATGAAAACATTTAAATATTAAGAGTAGCCTACATACAAAATAGGGGTCAATGATAGAAATATAGAATGGAAAATATCTAGAAGATACTGTAGTGATCTCTACAGTAAAACAGTTTAGTGCAGGACGTCCAAAGATATTAACAGGAGGATGTGCAAAACAGACAAACTGATAAGGCTGAATTTTACTCAGGTGTAACTAAAGTCTGATTTAAGGGTTGTTTATATTTCACATCATTAATCAGAATCTGCAAAGTAACAAAAATAAATGTAGTAGAGTAAAAATACCAGGTTAACCTCTGAATTGTAGTGGAGTAGAACAAAGTAGTACATGCTGCTGTAACAAAAACATTTCCCAACTTGGGATCAATAAAGTATCTTATCTTAAGATGATCGATGGCTACTGCCATATTTGCTAAATGTGCATCTGAACCTTGACAAGTGCATGTTTCAGGCTTATCAATTAACAACAGGAGGGGTCACAGACATAAGTCCAGCTGTCATGTGGTATTAATGCTGCCCATTATGGACACAAGCAATTTTCACCCATGTATTAATTATATGTTTTAAATTTGATAACACCAATGTGTTTCGTGTCCCCTAAACCTCCAGGGATGTATACAGTTTAATACTGGCAACTTCTAATTGTGGGAAATACGAAAACGTCTTTTAAAACTACATTTCCCAGTAGAGACGTGCCATAGAACATGTTGCGAAACACACAATAGGCAGCAAGTGTAATTCTGGGGGGGAGGGCCGGGCTGGACCCGTCCAAGTCCAGTTTTGGATAGTCTGGCGTGGTTCCATTCCATTTCACAGAGCTTTGACGCTCAGCGTAACCTTGTCACACTGCCACTCCAATATCCAATCACAGAGCTTGAGGGCTAATCACGGGGTTTGTAAAGTGTAGAGTATTCGCATTTGGTCTCTTTGGTCCTTCTGCAGACACCGTACCGGATGTAGGGATCTACATGCGGCACACGAGTAGTGTTGTGATAACTACCAGGTGTATGTATGTTGCTCCGTTACTATCAAGGTTATTAAACCAAGTTCTATAACAAACATGACTCGTTTATGAGAACATCAAACATGGTCTCAGAAGTCAAGTCTCCGGAGTTTTTTTACGGCGGATTTTTCACGTCTGGGTGACGTTTGAGAGGACAACTAAGCCTGCTCCAACACGACGCATGCAGCTAAGCTAACATGGCGGAAGGATTCCGGAGACCCGACCCACTCGTCTTTGACGGTAACATCGCAGAGAACTGGCGAGTATTCGAACAGGAATATGACATTTTCATCGCGGCGGCACACTATGACAAGCCAGCACGGACACGAGCATACATTCTCCTCAATATAGCGGGATCAGAGGCCATCGAGCGCGAGAGGTCTTTCGTCTATGCGGCTGAAGTGAGGGGTCCTGGCGAGGATGCGCCCATCATCACTCATGCCGAGTCTAAAGAAGACCCGGAGTGTCTAAAAAGGAAATTTAGGGAGATGTGTAACCCTCAAACAAATGTCACTATGGAAAGACACAAGTTCAATACAAGGAATCAAAAAATCGGTGAGTCAATTGAATCGTATGTCAGTGCTTTAAGGATCAAGGCAAAGAGCTGCAAATTTGGGAATCTCTATGAAGAACTAACCAGAGATAGACTGGTCTGTGGTATCAGTAATGACAACTTAAGGAAAGTGCTCCTGAGAGACTGTGATTTAACACTAATCAAGGCTGTTAACATATGTCAGATCCATGAGATGACTGAAGAGCACAATAAAACGCTAGCTATGCCACAGCACTCTGCCACAAATGTGGATTCAGTTCAGACTTACCAGAGAGGAACACGAAAATACGACAACAAAAGGAAACCTCAGGCAAATGGAGCTAGCTCTATTTCCAACTGCTACAACTGTGGAGGTAGTCATGCAGCAAAGAGGGACAACTGTCCAGCAAATGGTCAACAGTGTCATACCTGCAAAAAGTGGAATCATTTCAAGAAGTGTTGCAATTCCATACAACAAGCATACAACAAGCAAGGGCCCAGGAGGATAGTTCATCAACTAGAACCTGATCAAGCTGATACAACTACAGATGAAACATTCTATGTTGACGGCGTAACACTGCAAGTAAGTGTTGACGCAACTGATGCACAGATCGATAAAAATGATGAGGCTTTTGTCACAGTGCAAATCAATGACAATGTAGTCGAGATGAAAGTAGACACTGGTGTGAAGTGCAATGTTATGTCAAAAATGTCATTCAATGTGATAAAAGGAGATGAAAAAATACAGATGTGTTTTAAATCCACTAATCTTGTTGCATATGGTGGTAGCAAAATCAAAACTGCGGGCGTAGTCAGACTGCAGTGCCACCTAGTGGGAAAAGTCCACACACTGCCATTCTACATTGTGGAAGAGGATGTCCACTGCTTGGGCTACGAGCGTGCAGACGGATGGGACTAGTTTCATTCAGTGAAGCAGTTCATCAATTAAGCCCCACTGACGATGATTTTTCAGTTGAGATCCAAACAGAATACAGCGATCTCTTCTCTGATGAGCTTGGAAAGCTACCTGTGACGTACTCCATGACTCTCGACCCAGATGTAAAACCAGTCGTTCGTCCTGCACATCGCATACCTGTGGCTATGAAAGACAGAGTCAAAGCTGAACTCGACAAGATGCAGGAACTGGGCGTCATCATTCCTGTCTCAGAGCCCAGTGATTGGGTGTCCTCTATGGTAGCCACTAGCAAAAAGGACAAACAAGAAATCAGGATATGCATCAATCCAAGAGACTTGAACACGGCTCTGAAAAGACCACACCATCCTATGCGTACTGTGGAAGAAGTCGCCACACACATGTCAAAAGCAACTATGTTTTCTGTATTAGATGCAAAGAGATCTTTTTGGCAGATTCCACTCGACCATAAGTCTTCCATGTTAACCACTTTCAGCTCCCCTTTTGGTCGTTACAGATTTCTAAGAATGCCATTTGGAATCAATTCTGCCAGCGAGGTGTTCCAGCGCTCCATGGAACAGATTTTCGACGGATACCCCTGTGAAATAATCGTTGATGATATCATTATTGCAGGTAAAGATGTTGCAGAGCACGATGCCAACCTGAGAAAAGTGCTCAACAGGGTCAGGGAGGTAAACTTAAGGCTTAACCCCCTCAAGTGCAAGTTCAGGCTAAGCCAAGTCGGCTATGTCGGCCATGTTTTCACCAGTGAAGGACTCAAAGCAGATCCTTCCAAAACAAGTGCTATTAAGGAGATGCCAGTGCCAGCAGACGTCCCAGCCTTACAAAGATTTCTGGGGATGGTCAACTATCTTGGAAAGTTCATACCAAACTTCAGCCAGCTATCAGCTCCACTACGGCAGCTCACATATAAAGACACAGAATGGACATGGCACGAACAGCAGCAGAAAGCTTTTGAAGATTTAAAGAAACGCATGTCTTGCCCACCGGTGTTGCTATACTACGACGTTGACAAGCCAGTGACACTTACCTGTGACGCTTCACAGTACGGACTCGGTGCAGCGTGTTTGCAGGAAGGAAAACCTGTAGTGTATGCTTCGCGTACACTAACTGAAACAGAAACCAGATATGCTCAAATCGAAAAAGAGTTGTTGGCAGTGGTCTTTGCATGTTCAAAATTCAATGACTATATCTATGGTAAACCAGTCACTATTGAAACAGACCACCAGCCCCTCGTCACCATACTAAAAAAGCCCATACACACAGCACCTGCAAGACTACAAAGAATGATGCTACGACTACAAAAGTACGACATCACTCTTGTGTACAAATGTGGAAAGCAAATGTTCCTGGCTGACACTTTGTCGCGAGCTCCCCGCAGCTCCACAGTTCAGCAAGCTGAAGAAGAGGACAACTTCGACGTGATGACTGTTAACTACATATCTTCTTCTCGCTTAGAAGAGTTAGAGAGGCACACCGCTGAAGACATGACTCTGCAAACACTCAGCACCACTATCAGACACGGGTGGCCCGCTAAACAGCATAATCTTCCACATGCCATTAGACCGTATTTCCCTTTCAGAGACGAACTGATTGTTGAAAATGGAGTCATAATGAAGGGTCACAAAGCCGTTATTCCTCTGTCACTACAGAAAGAATACATCAGCATCATGCACAGAGGACATCCTGGCGAAGAAGCTACAAAGCGGAGAGCACGTGGCATTGTTTTCTGGCCAACTATGACAGACAACATTCACACAGAAATACAGTCATGCTCTGTGTGCAACAGCACAAAACCACACCAGCAGAAAGAACCACTCCATCTGCATCCAGTTCCAGACCTGCCGTGGTCAACTGTAGCAACTGACATCTTTGAGTGGCACAATCAGCAATACTTAGTGCTAGTGGACTCATATTCAGGCTGGTATGAGATCGACATGCTTCGTGATATCACTGCAGCAACAGTCATTGCAAAGCTGAAAAGACATTTCTCAGTTCATGGAACACCTCACACCCTCATGTCAGACAATGGGAGGCAGTTTACTAGCCAGCGCTTTAAAGACTTTGTTTCACAGTGGGACTTCACTCATATTACCAGCAGCCCTGAGTATCCCCAGTCCAACGGGCTAGCTGAACGAGCTGTGCGCAGTGCTAAGCAGCTGATGGAGAAATCTCATAGAGATGGAACTGATGTTTTTCTCAACCTATTAAACATCAGGAATGTACCACGTGACGCAAAATTAGGATCTCCTGCACAGAGACTGATGTCGAGACAAACACGTACAACACTCCCAGTCTCGGTGAAGCTGCTTGAGCCACACATGCGTCATCCACAAGAGGTAAAAGCCCAGCTTCTAAACAAGAGGCTGTATCAAAAACAGTGCTATGATAAGTCAAGCCGACCACTACAACCTTTGATGGAAGGACAGGTTGTTAGGATGCAGACCCCACAAGGTTACAACAGGACTGGAATGATTCAAGAGATTTGCAAGGAACCCCGGTCATACGTCGTCCACTCAGACGGGAAGCTGTACAGAAGGAATCGTAGGCACATTCTGCCTGTAGCTGAGCCCCCTCCCGTCACACACCTCCACAAGTGACACTGATCATCAGGACACAGGACTTGAGTTCACAGATTGTAACACACAGGAATCACTGAACAGTGAACACATGAGGGCTGATGTTCCCACAGCTAAACTGCTGCCAGACACTCCTGAGAGTGTCTACAGGACACGCTCAGGCCGTGCTATCAAGCCTAATCCCAAATACAGAGACTGAAACTTTGTCATGTATGCATAAGCATACCACTCTGAGAACAATGACTCTAAACTGTTAGTTCACACAGTTATGCCATATTGAGGCCTAAAGTTTTGTTGCATAGTGCAAATGTATTCTATTCTAATAATCTACTTGTTACGGTAGTAATTACTGAGTTAAATGCTGCACTCCTTCTTTGAGATAGCCTCTGTGTTCATCAGTTACTAAATGCACACATAGTTTGATAATGTGTAAATTTGCAGCATCCTGTATGTTCTGTCATATGTGCTCAGTATAACAGTTTTGTTCACTACTGTAGGAAGAGCTAAAGAAAGGGGATGTAGAGTATTCGCATTTGGTCTCTTTGGTCCTTCTGCAGACACCGTACCGGATGTAGGGATCTACATGCGGCACACGAGTAGTGTTGTGATAACTACCAGGTGTATGTATGTTGCTCCGTTACTATCAAGGTTATTAAACCAAGTTCTATAACAAACATGACTCGTTTATGAGAACATCAAACAATAAAGCAAGGCGGATGTTGTAGTCCCAAACGATAGCTGGGGATTCTGGGTAGTGTAGTGTCTTCGGAAACTCTGTCGTGTCTAAACTCCGAAAAAACAATTTGTTTCTCCGAATCGAAGGTTAAAAACACAAAAGCATTGTACACAATTTAAACCAATCAATATTGTGTAATTAACAAGGATAAACTGATGTTTTTTAGTGGATGAGTAATGGAGATATCACTGCGTAATCATTTGACAGTGTGGGGAATACTTCCGGTTTTATTATGAAAACTTCGAGACCGGAAATACTGTTTTCACCCACGCTAACTTTACATGGAAGTTGCCCCATATACAGTACACGTTCTCCTGGCGAGACCTCAAATCATCTTCGTATATCTATCAAACTGTAGATCCTACACATCCACTGGACGTGGATTATAAAAGTACAATATACAATTCTCGCTAGAAATCTAATAAAAAAGCATTTTAATGGCCAAACTATTCCACAATTTAGGATTTTCCAGAGAGGGTTATTTGTGAATAAACGACCCTCCGGAGCGTTTGCAATCGACAGGAGCATGTTGTTTCTTACACGACCACTAGAGGGGCTACACTTTAAAACGTGTCTCTGGGTCGTATTTAGCTGCTGAACAATCGACCTATATGGTCGTTTTTTGTAGGAGGACAGGCTGGCTATACACTGTAAAAACTGAGATTGGGGTCAATTAATATTAAATAAATAATGCCAAGTAAATTATACACAATATAAATGACTTTGTGTAGTTTGGAATCACATTAAGCTAAATTCAAACAATTTTGAATAATTTATTAATTGCATTTTAATTAGTTTTGCCTCAATAAAATCAGCTGTGGATTACTGAGTAGAAATTAATGGTATATTTTTAGTCGCTTCAAAAATGCAAAATATTGATACATTTTACTCATTGGGAGGTTGTCAGTTCCACTGCCTTTACACTTCCGCCCAGGCATTTTGCGGCACATGGTCATGTTCATCGTGCGTCTGCCACACTTCACTTCGAGACTGCCAGTTTACCAAAGGTAAGACCTGCTTTATTGTTGTTAATTAACACACATTTTTTAAATTACGTTGCTGTTGCAGTTGAACATCGTTTTGTGTTACTCTAAGTTACCAAACATGCCAACTTTACTGGATGTGCATGGCTAAACTAACTTTTCAAATGTAGCTAACGTTAGCATTAGGGATTCAGTCAGTCTGTGTTGTCTTTGTCTCGACTAAAAGCATTGCAAGGAGAAAAAAGGTCGGTACTATGTGACAATGTTTGTGTTGACTGTTATACCAAATTCACTGAGGCACTATTTGCGTGTGCATTGCTAAGTAGCATATAGGCTAAACCAACTTTTCAAATGTAGCTAATGTTAGCATTAGGGATTCAGTCACTAAAATGGCATAATAGTGGCGCTAACAGTTATGGCGCAGTTCCTCCTGCGCGGTTTAAGCGTGCCGTGTCGTGCTGGGCCCGTTTTTTGGTTTGCGTTAACACTATGCCTAGTTCCGGCCCGGGGGTACTTTTTCTCCTTTTTTCTGGCCCGACAAAATCTTGGTTCTATCGGGGCCAACAAGCGGGCCAGCAAACAGGCGGAATATGCTAAACTAGTGAGAGAATCGCTGGCAAGGGGGCAACAACTACAACAAAATGAACATATTTTACAGTGATTTAATTGTAATACACGTTTCAAAATGATGCCGAAGTAACAACATACTGATACCGGTCAGTAAAAACCATGAATTAATGCTTACTTAGAGAAGTCTGCAACAAGACGGCAGGCCAAACACCTTTTTAAAATGCGTGTTTCTTAATGGAGTAAGCTAAGCTAAGCTAACGCCGTGTGTGCTCCGACCGTCCACACTCACAACAACGGCCTATACAGACATTAATAAAGCAGCGACTGTATTCGCCATGACACAGACAGTCTGTGGTTTGTACTTGTTTAACTTTTGTCTAGTTTCTGAACAGATATGAGGAGCTGTGGCTCTGAGTGCTAACAGCTAACGGCTGATGTTGGTTTTCTGTGGTTCGCATTGATTTTTGTAGTATGGAAATGTAGTGGTATTAAAATGGTCATTTTAATATTAAGAAAGAAAAGATAGCAATTATCCTTGAACAACTTATTTATTATATCACCAGTAATTACTTGCTACGGAAACCTCATGCTCACTTGTTTAACTTTTAAACGAGAAAGATCACATGTTTGAAACACCCGGTGTAACAAATGTGCATGATAAATGGGCGGCGGTGGTGGAGAAGTCCTTAGGGAGTTGGCCTGGTAACTGGAAGCAATAGAGTCTGGCTGCAGACCGCAGCAAGGAGGCGGATCCTATAGGGGCGGATCCTATAGGAGCGTTTCCTATAGTGAACGACGGGAGCCGGCTCTCGCCCGCGAACGAGCCGTTTTTTGTTTTGTTTTTGCGGAGGGATCTAGATCGGCATGAAGGCACATTATGCAATGTGCAATGTGGAGATTATCCCGCTTATTACACATGGCCACATTCTCAACAAAGTAACGACATGACTCCCAATAATAATTGAAATGCTTGTATGGATTTAGAAAAATATTTTATTGATTTAAAAAATAGTTTTATGTATTGATTTAAATTGACATGCATCCGCTAAGAAAAGTAGTCCGTTGTTACTGTTTGAACTAACGTAACAACGGCAGGAACTGCTTCTATAGTGTTTTTGAGGAGCTTTTTGATTACAGATTTGAAAACATCGCATTGCTTTAAAAGTAGCACAATTCATTATGTCAAACCTTGAAAGATATCCCTGCCCTAATGCCAAAAGTAACTGGCAACTGAATATGTGTCGCCGGCCGTAGCTATGATGTCTATGTCTGGACCGCTGCGTACAAAGAAGGGTTTCTGCCCCATTACTTCTCTTCTTACTTCTATAAGAATAAAACACGGAGGACGGAGATCTCTTTTTGTCCCCCTCTTCTCTCCCAGCTGATCTCAAAGCACGCTCCCCTCTCCTGCAGGGAGAAAAACTATATTTATATACTTTATATAGGTTGATACAGTAGCCCCTTTTTTAAAATAGTTTTTATAGGTGTTGCCATCTGTTTTGTGTAGCGTGGTTCTACAAGCAAGTCAATGCATTAATTGGGTGGTATCAGAGAGTTACACGGGTCTGTAAATGCAATGAAAACAATTGGCTACAGCAAATAATTTATATTAAACATGTAATTTTTACTTTTGAATACTTCAGTACAAAGGATGTCTTGAATAATTTAAGTGATATATGTGTACACATATAAATCATTAGTCAAAACAGCGCTACATTTGATTGAATTAAAAGGTATAATATGTGGTAAACTGAAGAGCCCTTTGGGAGCCGAAAGAGCCGGCTCTTCTTGGTGAGCCAAATGATCCGGCTCACCAAGAAGAGCCGGAATTCCCATCACTAGAACGAATGACTTCTTCTGCGAGGATTTATAAAAGCAACTGGAATCCCTTAAATTGCTATTGGATAAAAAAAGGTAGGAAACGCCCCCATAGGAAACGCCCCTATAGGATCCGCCCCTATAGGATCCGCCTCCTTGCTGCGGTCTGCAGCCAGACCCATCTCACTGGAAGGTCACCAGTTCAAGTCCCGGCAAGACCAAGTGCTACCGAGGTGTCCCTGAGCAAGGCACCGTTCCCTACACTGCTCCCCGGGCGCCGTTCAAAATGGCAGCACACTGCTCCTAAAATTAGGATGGGTCAAATGCAGAGAAACAATTTCCGCACGAGGGATTAAGAAAAGTCCGTCTTTTATTAAATGCATTTTTTGTAATACAAGTGTTTGTTTAGCAACTTCTAAGATTTTAATGTTTGATTTTAAAATTATGTGTTTGTTAAATGTGACTTAATCCAATGGAATTAAAGGTAATATGAATTTCGTTTCAGGTGCATGAAGAATCGTGGAGTATTATCAAAGGTATGTTTCACACTTGCATGCCATGATACAACATTTCAAGTAAATGTTTTTGCACAGTTTGTTTTGCAATACAAAATGTGGTTATTACAGTATTTCTATCAACTTTTGTTTGTTAAAAAGCATGAATCACGATGGTGCACCTAGAATCGAAGTTCATGTCCAAACTGGATGAATATACTCCTGGCCTTCTGAAACTGTTCCACTCCAAGGGAGGAACCATGGGGTTGAAGTTGAAAGCTGTCCTTATCCAGGTACCCTTCAATGAATATTATTATCATGACAAAAGGAGGTAATGCAAGGCTGTAATTCTCACAAAAGAACTAATAGTTTTCAGCTTTATTAAGATCAGTACTTACTCAGGTTTATAATGTTAATTTTAAGTTAACATCTTCAGAAATGTGTGCATTCAATTATATTGAAGGGTGTTTTTCATTCTTAGTACTTCCTATTTATATTCAAGCGGGCGTCAGAACATTTGAAATGCCTCTGAAAATAGGCTTGTCCAGGACAATATTTTCAATAGAATGAGGGTGTCAAAACAATTACACATTATAGAACAATTGAATTTCATCATATTGAACAGGTGCATGTATTTTCAGTAGCCACTGAGTGTACATTGTCTCTAATTACCAAAATTACAGCATTGTAACTATTTGTAATATATATATGTTATTTACAGCATTGGTTGGTTGGGGTTGCTTTTAACACTGAATGATTATTGAAAAGATATCTCTGGTGTACTTAAACTTGTTAGATTGTATGCCAACAGCTTAACTGACATTTGTCATTTACTGATGGGTTTCTGTTTTTTGTTTTTTTAAATCAAACTCTAATCGTATAAGTAATGAGCAATAAAATAAGGTAATGTTTATTTTTAAAGTAACAGACTGAGACACTCGCAGATAAGGCAACATTTTATGTAATAAAGCACTGGGTGATAGGACGTGTTTCATTCAAATTAAACCATGTTTATTTTTTATTTCAGACTCCAAGCAATCCCAACATCAACATCACAAGAGAGATTGTCATTCGCTGTCTGATGATTTACCTTGGGGAACGTACTGATTACATCATACTCTTAAAAGAGTATGATGTAAGTGTATCTCCCTCATCTCTCTCTCTGTCTTTTCTCCTGGTATGTCTTGGCAAGGTCTAATCATAAAATAAAATGATAAATATTTGTCCCAGAAACAAGCAGGATTTATCCAGTTGCTGTAATTGACTGCCATCTTCAGAAATGGTCTTACAGTGAATTATCAAGATTGGTTGACCGGTGGCAAGCTTTTGCTAGAAAATGTAAAATAAGATATTCATCAATACACAGGTGTTATTTATATATTAAAATACCTATGGATTTATTTAAATTTAAAAACATTTGACTCAATTCAGACTATAATTTATGTTGTAATTAAATTGTTGAAAGTTGTTGGTGAAATAAAAACCTAATTCTTAACTTAGCTGGGATAAAAATATGCTATTGCAAAATGCCTTATGTTCTATTTTTCTAAAAGACTGATGTAATTAGGGAGCATTCATTTCAAGTTTTCTTATCCAGTAAGTTGTAAGAAATTTGGTAAATTATTATATATTAATTGTTATCACCTTCTCCTTTGGCGGAACAGTCTGACATATACAATGTTTTTGTAATTTCAGGATGCAGACAGCGCATCACAGGACCTTGCTGTTCAAGGGATGGCGATCAGCATCAAGACAAATGCTTCAGAGGGTTCCCATGACATCGGCATTATTGTAGAGGGCATCCGAGTGCTGACTTCTCAGGGGACCATTCCAAGGGCTTGCTGCATGCTCATTGGGATTGCATATGCAGTCAATCTTGCCTATCCCAGCTAAACTACACTGGACTGTTCAAAGCAGTCCCCAAAGTTGAACAGCCTGAAAAATAAGCTTCTTGCTTGAGAACAATGGTTATGTCTCGATCAAAAATGTCACATTGTTACCTTCGGCATTTTGTTACATGTTTGAGAAGTTTGTTCCTGTTTATTTAAGGACGCCCTTTTGAAGGATACTGCATGGTTTGTCTATGGCCTTACTGGGCTCCTGGAAGTGCCATCGTGTTTTCAAATCGGTATTTGCACAAGCAACATTTATTGTACCTTTTAGTTCCATTGTAATTCAGGATGTGAATAAGAGATTTTAATATGCATAGTAATATTTTAATTCTTATTTTAGATTATATACGGTATTTTTATGTAAAGTTGCAAAAAAACTGTTTAAATAAATGTTTACCTGTACGTTATATGCATTGTCGTGATGACTGTACTTTAGTAAACTGTGGCACTAAGAATGCAGCATATTGAGTAGATAAGACATATAATTATTGTGGTAACAAAGTGACAATTAATAGTATTGAATAGACTTAAAAGTAATTTTTCATCAATTAACACTTGTATTTAAACAAATAATTTATGTTAAGGTAGATAATATTGGCACTGTAATTGTGTTGAATTAAGAACCAATGTGCTAAAATATGAGTAGTTATACCTTATTTTATCTAGTAAATCCAAATAATTTTCAGCCAGATATTCATTAGATCTAAATCAATTTCCCCCAGTTAATTAGTAAATCTAAACAATTTGTACTATAACAAATAGTAAATACAAATACAATTTCAACAGAGATTTAATAAATCTAACTTATTTTTGCTCAGATACTTGGTTAATAAAAATCTAATTTCCTCGTGAAATTGATTTGGATTAACTAAATATATGTTGCCTGTTTAACTAAACATTTGGCCCACTATTAGTTAATCCAACACATTTTAATTGTTTTTTAGTTAATTTGTACTTATTTTTCTTGTTTAAATTTAGTCAATTTATTCAATCATTTTTAATCAAAGTCGTTGAAATTAAATTCTACTAATTATATTAATTGTCACTTTGTTACCCCATTTTTATTAAGTAACCAATGGTCTTATTTTTTAGGGTGTATGTACTGCAGCTTCTCCAGTGGTTGGAGCTAAACGGAGCTGTCTTGTGTGGACAGACACTAGGCTTGTTTGAGACAAGCGAGACCTGCGCAGTTGCGATCAACGTCTTGCTAGTGCGTTGCATGATGGTTAGTCATTTTGTCCGACTTGCTCTGGAGGCTCGCCTACATGAGACGTTGAAATCTCGCGGGACAAAGACGCCCGCAGCCTTTCAGCGAGGCGTGGCGGCGCAGTTCCTCTCCACGGGCTGCGGAAGCGAAATGCTTGATGGGAAACGACTCGCTGGTATCTCGAGCTGAGCGCTCATTGGTGGTTTTTACCCCGTGCTGCTGATGAAACTCTCCAATTGGCTCGGGAAAAGTTTGTTGTTGTTTTGTGTCAGTTTTACGTCGCCACATCCATTCCCATTTTTCAATGTTTATCATAATGACATTAATATCTATATATTTGATACTATACTTGCACCGCTTACCGTTTTCATACTTTATATATCTTAGCATATTCATACACACTGTTCATACTGCTCACAGGCTGATATCTAGTGTATTCATACCCCTCACTGTTTATTCATCATTCAATTAATTCTATATTTTATTCTGTAGATTGTGTACATTACTTTTCACTTCACTGCTTGTTGCACCTGGTTAGAAGCTAAAGTGCATTTCATTGTCTCAGTACCTGTAATATGTGCAATAACAATAAAGTTGAATCTAATCTTGAGCAGGAACAAATGTGTTTACTTAGTACATATCTGACATTAACGATTAAACACATGTGTGCATTCTTTATAAATTCAAACCGAGTCAAGCCGACTCTAGAGGTGGCGGTATGCACCTTAAAGTTGTTTGCAATCTGCCAAAAAACCGAGAGAAGAAGAAGACGAAGCCGACTCCGAGCTGTCCGACTTCAGGCGAGCTTTTTGAGACCTCCCCCGGGTGCGATCTGCTATTCTCGTCTACATTCGAGGCGAGCCGCAATGCGTCTCAAACAAGCCTACTATCCGGTGAATATTGCGTGTGGACGGAAGCTTTTTTAGCGATTGCGTTTGCGTTAATCCTATGTGTTTAACCGTTTTCGTCCTCGTGTGGCCGGGGCCTTAGTTTTTCTCTAATGGATAAATAATTAAGACATAATGGGTTAACGAGTAAGGTTTAAACTGCACACTGAATTCAGATTATTTATCTTTCTCTCGATATGGACATAAACGCGAGTGAAGTCTAATCTGACAGGACAGAGACACGCAGCTCTGCTCACCTGCAGCTCCTCCCGCTGCAGCAAAACACACACTTCAAGTCAGATCATCACCCTTAGCTATTTTAATTACCTCTCAAACTACCTAAACTAGTTATAAATATGTTTATTTTAACTGTCGGCCGGGTCATTTATTACTGGATCAGCAGCTGCATGAAACAGACACTGACTCTGAGAGGGAGGAAAAAGAGAGGCTCCGTGTATTTTATTATTATATTATATAGAGTCGTTATTCATTTGTTTTAAAGCTCAATAAATAACAAAGAAGACCTTTGACCGGCACTTTTATAATTTTGTCCGGAAGATTTCAACTTTAATACACGTTGACTGGCGAAAAACTCTGCCCGGTTCCCTCGGCCCCCACCGCGGAGAATAAACAGAAGGGCAACCATGACAACCATGCTTCTTCGCTGCTTTTGTGGAGGAAGTTACAGCGCCACATACAGGCTATATGTATTGCAGCTTCTCCAGCGGTTGGAGCTAAACGGAGCTGTCTTGTGTGGACAGACCAAGCGGCAAACTCTGGGGAACAGCCGGGAAGCCAATACGGAAGTGCCACACACTGCAGTTCATATATTGGCCGATAGGCGATGGCTGCAGAAAGGAGCAATTTCCATAGACCCCCATGTTAAAATGCCCAACTTTACAGCAGAAAAAAACATGTTTCTGTCCCTGGCTCCATACATTTTTATTATCGATATAGTTAGATTCCACCTTCATGATTATGGATCTGTGAGTGAATTGTTTTCTAACACGACCCTTTTATTTTATTACATTACATTACATTACATTGCATTTAGCTGACGCTTTTATCCAAAGCGACTTACAATAAGTACATTCGACCAGGAAGACACAACCTTGAGGACAACAGAATCATATAAGAACATCAGGATTCAAAGAGCCAATCGTTTCAAGTGCTGCTCAACTGGCTAAGCCAGTCCTTTATTAGTATATAAGTGCTCTGTTAGCAGTTCTTTGTTAGTCATTCTATCTATCTATATTAGGTCTTAAAGTTTTTGCATTAATTTGGGCGTGGTCACGTTGACGGACACGTACATGCCTCACTGTCAGCTAACAGCAACTTGTCCACTCTGCTAGGCTACAACCATAGAGGCTACAACGTTAGTTAGTCATAGTACTGTACTTGACCCTTTAGCTTTAGCCGTGTTCGTGGTGATATACCAGACAATTAAGATGTCGTGCTGTGCGCTTGAATGTACTAACAGAACTTCCAAGAAGTCTACTCTCAGCTTTTTTCGGTGAGTAAAATGATAATATTATACATGTTAACCCCGTTAGCAGGTGTTTGTGTGCTTGTTAGCTTAGCTTGTTATGTAGCTTATTAGCCAGCTAAGGACGTAACCCTTTATACATGTGTATATATATACAGTTTAGTTTATGATTCAGCCTTGGGTAAGACTTTTATAGTCTATGGCTATAAAATGCCCATAATGCTAAATGGGAGCAAATGTTAAAAGGGGACCCAATTATCCCAGTGGTGGCCGCCGGAGTCCGCCGCCGAAGCTAACCGGAGCCGTAGCTAGCCCTTTGCGGCTCCGTTAGCTTCGGTCAGCGGCGGAGCCCGGCGTTATAACTGGAGATCAAGGAATGCAGCGAAACGCGGAATTGGTTCGCCTGCAGCCCGCTATAGTATTAGCTAAATAAATAATGTTGAACAAGGCTTATTAAGCTGAACATCGCCACAATTGTTCTGCTATGTATCGGTACTTATTTTATTTTCTTAACGTGTGAATGACAAGCATTAAGAATAACAACAAATAGCTATTTATCTTGCATATTGTCTTGTTTGATTATGAATGTAACGCTTATATAGTGGAACTACACTGTTTTATCAAAACCAAAGTGCCACGCAGTAACTTGGTAGGCATGTATTTCAGCAGGAAATGTGCAACCAAGATTACATTTACCAACACAGACTATATAGAAATATTTGTAAAAGTTGTTCATGCGTTATTAAGTGAATATGGCATTAACCCTCCTGTTGTCTTTGGGTCGGTTTTCATGTATTTTTGAATAAAGGTTTCCTTTCGGTGATCCAGACAGGCTGGACCAGTGGGTGCTGAACATCCGGAGGAATACATGGACCCCCAACGTTTCTTCTCGCCTGTGCAGTGCACACTTTGAGAGTCATCCCTTCAGCACAGACTCCTGGGTACAGATCCTTTTTAAAAATAATAATAACTTGGTTCCATTTGTGAGTGTAAATTGTTGTTACTAATTAAATACATGTCATACAATGCTAAATAATTGTTATGGCACAGCTTGCACATCAGTGATGAGTAATGTTCTTTTGATTAAAGGCCAAATTAAGATTTGGCCAGTTAAGTATAGAAACATAGAAATCGATTTTTTTGCAAACCATCACATTTCTCTTCAATTTATGCAAAGACTCTTTATCATAGATAGAGAATTGCCATTTCCCCCACATACTCTATGTTAAAAACAGATGAATTATATTACCTTTTTTTACATTATTTTAATAGCAACATTCATTCATCTGTTGTCATCTTATAACTTATTTATCTTAACAGCTATCACTGTAAAAAAAATAAAATGATTTAATTTAATTTTACTATACAATATTTATCTTTACATTCTGTTCTTGCATATGTCTTATTATATTTACGTGTATATAGATTTCTGCCTGCACTAATTTATTATTCTTAATTTAATTTTGAATTTCTTTTATTGTTTTATGTCTTTATATAACTATGTTGCATTGTTGGGGGAGCTCGGGACAGATGATTTTCATTGCCATTCCTACACTGTAGCCTATGTGCTATGACATAAATCCTTTGAATCTGAATCTTGGAAACACGTAATTGTTGAATAGATTAACTGCATAGTTAACATGTTGGCCCTCTATTGTCTTTTATAATGCACTCTTACATTTAAAACAACATTATTCAAAAGAAAGTTGATTACCTCAAAAAGTTATTTTATGTGTTTTTGTTTATTATTTTTATTAGGGAAGGAGATGCCTGAAAAACACTGCAGTGCCCACCATTTTGTATTTCACCAAAGAACAACAGCCTGGAAGGAGAAGCAGGTGAGTAGCAATGACGAGGTAAGTGACACTCCTAGTTCGACTGTTAACAGCAAGGAGGAGGTTGCAGATGGAGACCATGGTAGTGGTGAAAACAGTCTTGCTGCTGATCAGAGCAATATCATTATGATACAAGGCACGCCTGAAGAAGCCTTTGTTGTTCCACATGTGGAGCGTAATGACATTCCAACAGCCAATGCTTGTGAGGAGGATGTTGGTTTGGGGAGCAGCAGCCAACAAACAGACTCCGCCTCTGTTCACTCTCACACTTGGGCTTTAAACCAAGTACTGAATAGTTTGTGCACACATTTCTAACATGTGATCTTTCTTTCATGTAGGACGCTTGAGGGAAGTTGCAACGCCTCGGCCAATGGGATGTCTTCTCCACGTGAAAGACATTGAAGGCATCATTTATAACTTGAGACAATTTTCCAAAAGTGATGACTTGTATTGGCTTAGGCAGTAATGGATTACATCGAACACGAATCAAGATCGTATAGAAAAAGGGAAGTGTGATCCTTAGATACATAGGAAGAGATGTAATCGCATTAGTTTGACTTTTCTAATAATAGGGAAACTCAGGATTACAATCTTATTCAAAACCTAAAAAGAGCACATAGTATATATAGTAAAATTATCAAATGGTATCTCTTCTCTGGAAGCCGTACTGTTCTGTAGACTAATACTTTCATTGTGAATCTGTACCTACTGCCTGAATCTGCTTTATGGTATTATGTTATACATTTCAGTAAACACATCATATTCATATTTCTTCTCTCCTGTGTTTATTTGCATTGCATTTGATATTGAGGTAATCCAAAAGAAAAATAAAGTTATCAGGTTACATTACTTTTATATCTTGATACTCACATTAAGTTACTGGTTGTGTTTTTGGCAAGTAGCCCTCCCAACCCTGTACATAAGTTATATCATTTTAATTACTGATACAGGTGTTGCACATCTTTAATTTATTTTCTAGTGTACTTAAGTCATAAAATTATTCAAAACCTTTACTTTTCATAAAATGCAAGATGTAACTTTCAATGTGAAATAGATCTGATTAAATAAAGAGTAAAAGCACAATCTTAAATGTTGACATTTATCATTTTCCTATGCTTATTGTTAATGTACTGTAGTGGTGTTATAAACAAAATGTTGTCCTAAAGGAAATTAAGATGTTTTTTATTTGTTGACAAAAGATTTAAAGTTGATGCTCACAACATGTGGGAACATTTATGGAGAAAAATTGTTCTATTGTAAAACAAATATTTATCTGCATACTGAACAATTTAGAAACTCTCTAAAAGGTATTATCTTCTGTGACGGTACGACCCTGTAGGGATTGTGGGTATTGCACTTCATAATTACAGTCTATGGTATGCTTATGACATTGATGCCAAAATACATGGGATTAGGGGAGACCTTCTTGTTGTTTGCATTGTCACTGATAAATGACAGCGTAGTATTCATTGTCAAGATTTTGTGTTTTTAAACTTGGGACTCTTTTCAGACTGCTCCGGCTTGGGAAAAGAGTTGAGCCTTAATGTGTAATGTTTTCTGTATTGTATGGTAAGCTTATCCTTTAATTTGATAGTCCCATTTGGATGTGATAGCTAACATTTTCAGTAAGCAGTAGACAAAAGAAGTGAAAATATGAATGTAATTTATTTTCAATATTTACATAAATACATAATTATTTTAACAAATAAAATAACAAAAAACATCATAACAAATACAAAATAAAAGGTTTGACAGACAGCCATGCCCAGCATGGGCCTGGAGAGCTACAGAATCCATTGGGGGAAGAGGGGGGGGTGGGATTTGAGGAAGAGCAGCGATGTTAACAGTGTTATGGCTACAGATGTAATATCTAACTCAACATTAGCCATGACAGTCTGGGCTTAGCAAGGGCCTTAGAATACATACTCTAAAGGCCAAATCCAAAAACAGTGATACTGACATTTTAGCAGTTCACAGTCTTTGGAGGTGGTCTTTCAGGCAATTGGCTAGTGACTTTAAAAAAAATATCATTTCCCCTAGGGGTGAAATGCACTCCATCTCGCAAAAACAGCCCAGGACTGTCATGTCTAATGTTGGAGTGGTCAACAATGACACCATTTAGGCTATGAACAAAAGAAGCCATCACACTGTTAACAAACTTCCGGGCCTTGTCAATTTTGACAGGATTTGCACCAGCCCTCCACGGCGCCTCTGGGAGAGCATGATCTTCATGCCAGGGTGCCGATGGTGAAGCTGGTGCAGGTCCTCCTTCATCTGGTTCAGCAACTGAACACTGGGCACATCCCCCAAGTCATTGCCGCCACAGTGGATGAGGAGGACATCCGGGACTGCTCTTCCTCGCAGGGAGTAGGAAAAGAAAGGGAGGACACCTCTCCAGCGCAGTCCACCCCAACCGAACCAGCACACCCTCAGGTCGAGGCCAAGGTTGCTGCCGATGGTCTCTGTAGCTCTCTGGGCTCCACGCCGGACATAGCTGTCTCCGATTATCCATACAGTCACTATGGGAGGAAAATAAATGAGAGTAGCAAATGCTTCAGATAATGAGGAATATCAATTAAGTATAAAGGGTTGCTCATTTTGTTCCTTTGACAATAACATACAAAATAACTATGAAATCACACCTGTATGGTTAAAAGTAACAAGAGAGCAAAACCTCAAAAAACAGATTAACAGCACACAGTTTATATATATATATATATATTTATATACTGTGTGCTGTTTATCTACAATTGTGCACACATGTATATGTATAGTATGTTTGTGTGTAATGTCAACCATCTGAAGTCATGTAAAGTAAGCCAGGACCATCAATTTACAGGTTGTGCAGTTTGGCGTGGAGGAGGTTGCAATCTTCTTTTTTCTTAATGCTGAAATAAATAAAAAATAATTAATCAATATAAAAGCAGCTTTCTTTTTCTACAGTCATATTTCATTAATCACATTTAATTCACGCAACACTGGCCATATCTCTGCTAGTTTACAAAGTTTAGTTAAATGACATTTATATTTGAAAAACGGTGAAGCACTTAAAAAACAATTGTATAGTGTAGGTTCAAGAACATTTAAATCAAAAGGACAAGTTTTGTAAAGTTACAGGGTATCTTACCTTCAGAATATGCCGGGAACGAGGAGCACTGACCGCAAGCTGGGTTGTTAGCATAGGTTGTTAGCTTAATACTGAGAGCATGTTAGCTTAGCTTCTTAGCCTGAGCTAGGTCTGGAATGTCACGCTCGGTGGCAGCAGGTCCCGCCCTGTCCCGCCTCAGCACCGCCTCTTTGCCCTTATTTGGAGCAGGCGGGAGAAGGCGGGAGTTAGACTCTGACGTCACTGTCGAGCCGTTAGGGGGCGACTCCGCCTACTAAGGGCTTCACGGCAACTCTGCAGAATCCTATGGGTGACGTCACGGACCCTACGTCCATTTATATATACAGTCTATGGGACAGACACTAGAGAGGCTTCTCAATACTCAAATTTCCCCTCCTCGACTCCTCGGTCCTCTGGTAGTGACCCGGAAATGAATTTCAGCGCGCCATTTTGAAGGACGTCTCATTTCTCTAAATGCACACCGGGGATCGAGCGTCGAGGAGGCTCTCTGGAGGAGCTATAACCGAGGATACACTGATGGTTCCTCCACGGCTCCTCCGCGGATGCATTTCCGGGAACGGTGGAGGCGTGACGCACGGCCGGACTTATCTCAGCCAATGACAGCTCTGCATGCATCCCCTGGATATTATTTTAGAACCTGCTCTCATCGCAACGCGATGTTTACAGTGATAACAGCTGTGAGGTGCAGAAAGCAGAGCAGTGTGTAAAATATATATCACTCAGTATAACAGACCTACTCTCTTTATTTGCTTTAGTTTAGTAGATATCTACAAACAAAGAGTCAATATTTTTCTAAGACCATTTAGTGCCTCACATAATAAAATACACAACGGCTGTAGCCTGATTATGCTTTAGGAGCTGTAGGTGTGTGTGGTACAGTGTGTAGGTGTGTGTGGTACAGTCAGGGGCGCCGCCAGGGATTTTGGGCCCCATGAAAATATATCACATTGGGCCCCACCACCAGGCACCAGTGTTGGGTGTAACGCGTTACAAAAGTAACGGAGTTACAGTAATATATTACTTTTTGCTGTAACGAAGTAATGTAACGCATTACTAATGAAATGTGGGTAATATATTACCCGTTACAATGCTCAGTAACGCAGTTACAACACATTTTAACCCGAAATTAAATGGTGTTTTGTTTTTTTACAATGTACTAACATAGCGAGACATTCCGACACCAGACAAATTGTGTGGGTAGATTAGTAAACCTGGTGTTTACTCTTCAGGCTTCGCGTCGGGATCTTCGGGGCAGTTGAATGTTATGCACCCTCTATTCAAAAAAGAGAACGGAGCGAAAAATACTAACAACAAATTGTGTCAGGTGCGCGTGACCTGCTCCGCTGCGCGTGCATCATTTCCAAAGTGCTTCCACAGCAGTGACACACATCTGTGGATAAACATTTATACGAAAATGGTTAAAGGGAAATGGAAACACTTTTCAAACTGCTTTCCATGCGACAATATTACCATTAGGAAATGTATTTATCTAGTCTATTTCCAATATAAACGATCGAGATACGCAAATTTACTTTTTGAAATATGTGCCTAATGACCATGGGCGCTTCCATTGCTCCGGGACTTTCCCAGTGACGTCACTGATTGGGTACGGCTTCCTGGGCCAAAGCTCAATAACAAACAACATGGCGTGCAATGCACCAGTAGTTTACATTACAAGAAAACGGTCGTCGTCAGGAGTTTATTGTATTGCCCCAGGCTGCACAAATGGATTTTATACAAAGAAGGAAGAAGTACATTTCCATAGGCTGCCACTAAAGGATGAGAAGCTGCTCAAAGTCCAGTCTGGATGCCTGGTTCAATACAAAACATTGGATTTGAAGCCAGGATCTGTTCCCACAATATTCGATTTCTCAACGTATGCAGTCGGGAACACCGACCGTCCCAGCACGTCGGCCGCGCAAGACAATGACAGTGTCAACAAACGTGAAGTTCGAGCCACCAAACGAGTTGCTTCAGCTGCCGAGAGAGAGGTAAATATTGCAGCACTACCAGATTACTAGCTCACACATGTATTTACTGACACAGTGTGACCTTATTAATTAACGCAATCGCGTCCAAACTAAATGGTAGCTATTATGACGTACAATAGAGAATTGGGGGTGTTCTATAGCTCAACTAATTAAACTGGCATACACACGCTCATCTGTCGAAAACAGCCCTAAAAAGGCTAGTATTGCTATTGATGGATGGTATTGCAGGACCCAGAGCGTACGGAGCACAGAGCGGACAGCAGATAACGGAATTGCAGTTGTATTGCTTATAGATTATCAGAACATTTCAAAGGGGACACAGCCCCATTGGATATTAACCTATGGATTAACTACATCATCGTTTTTATCGTTGTAATGCCATTGAAGACCAGTTTAGACCAGACAATGAGGAAGGTAAGCCGTTAGCCTGGCGTATGTTAGTACCTAGCGCCAATTGTTTTGAAGTACGTTTTTGTGGATAACCTCGCGTTTGTATCTTTCAGTGTTGAGGTGGGCACCGTTAGATTCTGTGTCTCCTTGCGATCATAAACGATGTGTTGGATGTGCGGCTAGGATAAGTAATAAGGGAGCTAGGAGTGATCTTCGGTGCAGTAATAGGTTAGCATTTTCGCTCGGGGCTAATTCAGAGGCTCACTGTTAGCATTGTGTTTTTTAAATTTTTTTATTCCGGATCGTATGCCACTCTATTCGACCGAATCGGTTCATAAGCATAGGCCATGGGATGCCTGGTAACTATGCTTCCACATCAATGTCATCTCCCGACGAATAGTCAAATTCATCGTTCAAAACGTCGATCTCATTGCAAAATTCCTCCATCGCTGCCATATCTGCTACGTTGTGTTGACTTAATTAATTTTCTTTTGGCGAGTAATATCATATACAATAAATATTACGATCGATATCCATTGTAAAATGAATAAACTACCGGAATATTATAACTGTAATTGGTGTTTCCTTTCCCCTTTAAAGCAACCATCACTAAACGCCAGCAACACTGCATCTACTGCAGACCGTAGCAACAGGTCAGATGGGGACATCACGTTACCCTCCGTTGTGGACACTAGCTTACTCCCGCCTGACTCGCCGCCCTCGCCCCCGGAGCAGCAGTCTTCGTCGCCCCAAACTACGCCGCCCCTCTGCGGCCCGCAGGTGCCAGGATACCACGGCAAAACAGAGCCTGCCCAGGTATATCTAAACAAGTACCCGCCCGTACAGTGGGGTTAGGTGGTCATTTTGCAGCTCGTGGTATACAAATAGACAAGGGCTAGAATATTCATGTGAAAATAGTGCCATATTCTGCCATGCCTGTAGAAATGTTGGGTCAAAAATAGCACAGATGCCTTCACCACGAATGGCTACAAAAAGATCTCATATCCCAAGCTTATCAACAAGCTAATGTTGCAGCTGAAATGATCTCCAGGTCACAAAGTCAACCTCACATGATGATGTGATACCAGTTTTCAAGCACAGTCAATATTCTCTTTCCAGAGTATATGATGGGACCAAGGTGATGTTTAGTACATGGTTTTAATAATACTTTTGCTTTTCAATGTTTGCCATTTCAAACCATGAGCTGGTTCAAATCATATTTGCCTTGATTTGCAATATGTTCTCATTTGTTTTATCAGTACAGTTTTGAAGCTGTTGTGCTTTTCTTTGCCATAGTCCACTTTGGACTATATGAGATATTTCAGGATTGCACTTTTAACTCACTTGAAATGTTCTCACTTGCTTGGTTTCAAAACATAACAAATGCCATAATCTGTTCATTGGGACCATCAATGCTATTTTTCATTGCTGTTGCCGGCCACTATTGCTCATGTAAACCTGCTACTGCTGCGCCCCCTGTAACCTCAGAGGCACCCTGAGTCATGTTGTTCTGGAGCCGGGCCTGCACACGGCCACATACTAAACACACTACAGAGCCCATTCCGTGTCCTGTTAGTGTGTACTTCCTGTCTGCCTTCTTCTGGTGATTTATCTGACGTCCAGCGCTCTGTCTTTTAAACTCTTTTCCTTTCTCTTTCTTGATCCTCCTTAGCAACCTTCATTACAGTCCTTGACAGCGGTCTGTGCTGGATTAACAACGTGTCACATGTTAAGAAGTTACAATCAGAATCGAGTATTCAACTAACCCGTGTAATACAAGTTGTTAGTAGCCTTAAGGGCCTACACAGTTGTTATGCTATACTACATCGCCCTTCACTGGAAGCATAATGAGCTGCACTAAACTACATTTTAGCATTTAAAATATCTAGCCATTCTTTTGCGGTTATTTTGGTGAAAGTAACTAGAAAAGTAACTAAAGTAGTGTAACTCATTACATTTCAGAGACAGTAATTTTGTAATGTAACTTATTACTTTCAAAAGAGAGTAATAAGTAATATGTAATATATTACATTTTGGAAGTAACTTGCCCAACACTGCCAGGCACAGGCCACTTTGTTTATAAATTACCTCGAGGGCCGTACCAAATGGTCTAGCGGATCGTATACGGCCCGGGGGCCGTAGGTTCCCCACCCCTGCTTTAATATAATAACATTAGTATTAATATCATAAACAAAATGTCGGTGATTAACATTTTGTTTACCTAATACAGACTGATCACTCAATGCTTCAAACTGTCCATCATCCTAAATAGACTGAAAGCAGTTTTTTGTTTTATATAGATAATTGGCTGTGTGGGTAAATACTGTGTTTGAAATGTATAATTTAAATTAGATGTTAGCTTTTTGTTATATATATATATATATTTTGTATTCCAGTCTCCCTTCAGATATGTTAAGTGGCATGTCATTCAACACAATGCTGCTCACCTCCTTCAGTTGGGAGAAAAGCTGGTTCAGGTTCAGCCTTATGGGGGGACAGGGCTGCTGAGCCTAAAGATGGATCTGTTGGTCCTGGCACCAGGGGGAGGGACAACTGATTTAGTATGATTAGAATAGGCGCTAAAAATGTGCCTGCATTTATTAAAGGTAGGTAGGTAAGAATGGAGAAACCAGCTCAAGTGCGCTAGAATTTGAAAGTACACAACCGAAAAAAATCTGCCCCTTCCTTCAGAGTTCCTTACAGAGCCCCTCCTCCAACACACACAAACGCGCACATGACCAATGAGTGCACGTGATAAGTTTGTGCCCAGATGGAAGGCTGACAGGCAGGTAGGCCATCCAGTTATTTTAGCCGGGCCGGCTCAGATGATTGGTCGTGCTTTTTAAAGCGCCACGGCTTCTACAGATGACATTTTTGTATGTATTTGTTGTCAAATCATTTAATATATTCATTGCTATCGGGATGTTAAGATCATTCCATGGAATATATAACAAAAAGTGTTTCTGAAGTGAATTACCTACCATACCTTCAAATGTCAGCTAAAAGAGCAGTGAAATGAAAGACCTCTGAATTTTCTGTAAATATATTAACAGTACTTAATGTCAGCTTAGTAAACAAAAAAACATTAGCTAGCAGACTAATTTGCACCACTCATGGACCACAGTCACCACACCCACCTTTTCTTGTGAAAAACTGGGTGACATATTGTTGCCCTTTAGTCCCTCTCTCTAGTCTTTCTCTCCTTTCTCTTCTTTTCTTAGAGCCTGACTTTGTTGGTCGTTGAAACATGGTACAACACACGTATGTATGCTAATTACTAGCATCCCTCCTCACATGCTTTCACTCTCTGCAAGTGCCGGTGTAGGTACCAGATGTGTTCGGGGTACCAGATGTGTTCGGGTGTATTTCCGTCATATCCGTCATATTTTACGGCAACTCAAGAGGGCCATGATGGTCAAATTCCGAACATTTAAACATAGCCGACACTTCATTCTTTACTTTGTCCGTTATTATATGTAGAAGATTATACTTTTTCTCCGTCATGTTGTTTCCATAGTAACAACTTCAAACAGGCATAGCCTACACTTCATTCTTTACTTTGTTCGTTATTATATGTAGAAGATATACATTTTTTCTCCGTCATGTTGTTTCCATAGCAACAACTTCAAACAACAACAACTAACCGCTAGCCGCAAAGCTAGCATCACAGCCACTGCTCCGTTTTCAGAGACTTTGCACACGTTTTTCACAAACATTTTCACACGCTATGAGTACTTCCATTCGCTTCGTCTTGATCTGTAGATGTGATTTGATGTGTCGTGTGTCCCCCAACTCCTCTCCAAAGTTCAGATATTTAATAAAATACTCAGGCGAGTTTCCTGAGTATAGCAAAGCACTAGGCCCTGGGTAAATTAAGAGGCTGATCTCGGGCACTTTTGTCCACTTTCCCTGGTGGTAGAAACTCAAGCCAGACATCCCTGGAATCGTCTCATGCGGCTTTCACACCAGCGCTTTTCAGTTTCTAGCTCCGAGCGGGAGCTTTTCTGGTTCAGCTCCGGTTTCCCTTTTCAGCTCCCGCTCTGTGCACACCGCCCACTGGCGCCCCAGAGCTGCCCTTGCTGCGTCATGACGTCACCGTTTACATCGCTGATTTGCCCCCCAACGGCAGCTCACAACAACAACAACTGCGTCGGGTCGATGATCGTGTTGCTTTTAATCACACAAAGCCAGAATAAATTGAATAACGACTTCTCCAACCTTATACTTTTCTCCAGAGTGCCGTGGTTCATTGTTTATTAATGTGTTTCTGCAGCATTTACCGACCGCTGCAGTGCTGGCTGCTCTTCCACAGGAGTTTATTCTCCCGTTAGCTCCCGGTTAGCTCACACTGCAGCGGCCGCTCTAAAGTATTCACTGTCCGACTCACACAAGCAGCTGATGCATATCCCCAGTTCCCTTAGCCTAAGTGAATGTGTGTCCGTCTGCATTGACACTGTTTGGTATCACAACGCTGTTATGAAAGTTTCTCTGGTATAAAACGGGTGATGTTAGCATAGCAACCGAAGCTAAACTGACTACTTGCATCCGATAGCTGCAATAATACAAAACAACACGTCTGCCTCTCTCCACAATGATCGATAACAGTGAACGGATGGTCAAAGTAAGGCACAAATAAACAGAATCACACGAAGCCTGGTTAGTGTTACCTGACTTTATAAAGTGTGTTTATAGGCACTACTGCTTGTAGGCAGGCATGACAGTCGACCCATGGGAGGTGGGTTTAGTTTCCTGCACGCCTCGACGTAAGAGAGACGTAAGCGACGCCACCTCTTAGCTCCAAAGCTCTTGCCTCTGGACCGACAATTTTTTGGAGCTGGAAATGAAGCGGATTCCGGAGCTAAGAGCCGGCGCAGCTCCGGTGTGAACTGGAAAACCCAGCGCTTTTCAGGCTCTAGCTCCGAGCCGGAGCTGAGAAGGCGCTGGTGTGAAAGTGGCATCAGAGAGTAGATGATCAGTGGGGCCTTGTTTTTACTGAATGATTTGTTTTTTTAACTACAATTCAAATATGAGCTTATTTTTAGGATTTTCTGAGACTTTGCACACGTTTTCACAAACATTTTCACGCTAGGAGTATGGGAGTACTTCCATTCGCTTTGTCTTGATCTGTAGATGTGATTTGATGTGTCGTGTGTCTCCCAACTCCTCTCCAAAGTTCAGATACTATATAAAAATACTAAAAGGTAAATAAAACATGAAACATAATGACAAAATAACAACCTGAAAGATATGTATTCTATCTACACATTTCGTAATTATCTAATCTAGTGGCCTTATAAAAGTGTATACATATATATGTAAGGGAAACTTCTGTTGCAATGGACAGGACTCAGAGAGACACGGGAGGAGCAGGAGTTCTGAATGTCAAACACTGATATTTATTAAGAGTTTAATACGGCCGGAGGATTAACAAAGCAACTCGCACTGTTAAAGCAGGCTGCCAAATCAATTCTGCCAACACAAAGAAAGAACCGCTCGGACCTGGTCTCTGAGAAGGGGCGGAGCTTAGAAGCGCGGGCTTTTACTCTAAATCGATAACAGATGAACAAACAAAGATTGTTTGTCTGGTAACTGCATCGGGCAGTAAACCCTTCCTCCCACAGGAAAGGCAGAAGACCTTTTGACCTGTATCTTCCTGAGAAATTACTTGCAGGAGACATGTAAGAAAGACTGAGAATCATAAAACACAAAGACATGTCATTAAAATATTCTCTGACAATTGTTGGGGAATGAGGTTTTTACAACCCAACTCCTCTCCGCGTGTCGTTTTGGCGAGTCCTGCTTGAAATCATAACAGGGAGGAAATTAGAAGACACCAGGATACCAGTTAAACAATAATCCGTTTTAATTAAACAAGGTAATAATGCAATACAATATAATACATTACTATACAATATAAAGAATCATATAAGTAACGTCGGAGTACTCCTGCCCTGATTCACGCGCTGTGATCCTTCTGTCTGGGCAGCGCGCGAAGAGAGAGCGAACAAAAGGCTGAACAGCTTCTTTCATACCAACACCAACAGGAAGGGGTGGAGTTTACTCAGTCGTCTTTTCCGGTCATTTTATTTGGGAGATACCAAAGACGCTGTCTCACAGTGAATCAGCGCGGGCCAGCAGAGAACCAAACAGTTTCAGTTTGAAGCAAAACACATTCTTATTATGTAGCTTATCACACAATAGTCCATATGTTTTCCCTTTATGAAAGCCACACGTGTTGGGAATGTATCAGTCATCATCTCATGACCCCCTCAGGACCAGCTAACCCACAGAGCTTAACTGTCCTCATACCCCCCCCCGGCCCTCTCTTAACTGTGTGACTCAATTCTCAAGGCCTGCAGGATGCGCATCATTAATTTAAGAAGAATTTAACCATTATATCTGGGGGAAATGTCCCTCGCAATTTGCAAAGCCTATCAATGGTTTAACCAAGAAAAACACTCAAAGGGGTAATCTTTTCACTCAAAACAGAACTCACAAGTAATTCTGCATCTTCCCTCTTTAAAAATAGCCTAAAAACACCCTTTTGATAAAAGGGTAAAAGTGAAAGAAAAAGACTATTGCGCTAATCTACTTTTAAGAAAAAGGGAACATTGTTTCAGGAATCTATAAAAAAACCTCTCTATATTTAAGAGGAAAAATGTACTTTTTGTTCCTTCAACTATACAGGAATGTATAAACCCACACATATATTAGGGATAACATGATGCAATACACCTCCTATATATGGGTGACATTAAAATGAATATACCAAAAATATGCTGCCTCACTTCTTCTGTATAATACCTTACATCAATTTCCACAATATATATTTTTTAATTGTAAATAATTAGAAACATTATTTATGTGCACAAGTACATGGGACCCCACCATAGCACCCCACACATAACAAGCTGTCCCGAGTTCCTCCAGCTGCAGTTCCGCAGACGGCCGGTGTGTGGCAGCAGAGCACTGGGAGCAGAGGGAGGTGAGTATATGACGGATATGACGGATGACGGATGTGACGGAAATACACCCGAACACATCTGGTACCCCGAACACATCTGGTACCCCGAACACATCTGGTACCCCGAACACATCTGGTACCAACACCGGTGCCACAACGCGTTTGGAGGCAGGACCAAACCATTACATGTAAATAGAAGGGGGTGTACAGAGGCTTTGGGTAATTAACTTTTGGAAGAAAATAAGTTAAATGAATCGTAAGTTTAGTGAGTAATTTATCAATGTAACATTCTATTAATGTTAATTATTGAGGATTGATGAAAGGTTACTTACATTTTTATTCTTAATGTTCTAAACATTTTGGGGCCCCTGTCAGTCACGGGCCCTTAGAATCGTCCTAACTTTTCACCCCCTTACAGCGCCCCTGGGTACAGTGTGTAGGTGCGCGTTGTACAGTGTGTAGGTGTGTGTTGTACAGTGCGCAGATGCGGCGGACAGACAGGTCTCAGTTGGTTTGGTGTCCTCTGCTTACTTTTAATACTTGCAAATACAACTTTTGGCCCGTAATTTCAATTCCCCATATCCAGTCTCTGATTGTGTTACATTATTATGAGAGTGCTCTCATACTTTAAATTGCATATATTTATATAAATATATTTGTGTGTGTGTGTCCGCATCTGTAGCCTGTTATTGTCTCATTATACCGCACTCTCAATGAATTCAAAGTAAATATGTGGGGGAACAATGTTCAGCTGATCTAACAGAGATTATAAAATATGACAAAACACTCGACAGTTGATGCAGCTGTTGCCACTAATAATGAACGGATGTCGCTTTAATATGACCGCTCAGAGGAGAGGAGTTCTCATTTCTTTAAACGTCTGCTGCTTCCCCTCCTCTCTCCTCGGTTCCCCTCGCATCTCCTGTGGGCGGGACTAAGTCTCGAGGAGGGGAGTCGAGGAGGGGAAATTTAAGAATTGAGAAGCCTCTTAGGCTTGTTTGAGACAAGCGAGACCTGCGCAGTTGCGATCAACGTCTTGCTAGTGCGTTGCATGATGGTTAGTCATTTTGTCCGACTTGCTCTGGAGGCTCGCCTGCATGAGACGTTGAAATCTCGCGGGACAAAGACGCCCGCAGCCTTGAGAGCGAGGCGCGGCGAGGCGGCGCAGTTCCTCTCCACGGGCTGCAGAAGCGAAATGCTTGATGGGAAACGACTCGCTGGTATCTCGAGCTGAGCGCTCATTGGTGGTTTTTACCCCGTGCTGCTGATGAAACTCTCCAATTGGCTCGGCAAAAGTTTGTTGTTGTTTTGTGTCAGTTTTTCGTCGCCACTTCCATTCACATTTTTCATCATTGTTCCACAATGTTTATCATGAAATTAATATCTATATATTTTATACTATACTTGCACTGCTTACCGTTTTTATATTTTATATATCTTAGCATATTCATACACACTGTTCATACTGCTCACAGGCTGATATCTAGTGTATTCATACCCCTCACTGTTTATTCATCATTCAATTCATTCTATATTTTATTCTGTCTATTGTGTACATTACTTTTCACTTCACTGCTTGTTGCACCTGGTTAGAAGCTACACTGCATTTCGTTGTCTCAGTACCTGTAATATGTGCAATAACAATAAAGTTGAATCTAATCTTGAGCAGGAACAAATGTATTTACTTAGTACATATCTGACATTAACGATTAAACACATGTGTGCATTCTTTATAAATGCAAACCGAGTCAAGCCGACTCCGGAGGTGGCGGTATGCACCTTAAAGTTGTTTGCAATCCGCCAAAAGACCGAGAGAAGAAGAAGAAGAAGAAGAAGAAGAAGAAGAAGAAGAAGAAGAAGCCGACTCCGAGCTGTCCGACTTCAGGCGAGCTTTTTGAGACCTCCCCCGGCTGCGATCGGCTATTCTCATCTACTTTCGAGGCGAGCCGCAATGCGTCTCAAACAAGCCTACTATCCGGTGAATATTGTGTGTGGACGGAAGCTTTTTTTGCGATTGCGTTTGCGTTAATCCTATGCGTTTAGCCGTTTTCGTCCTCGTGTGGCCGGGGCCTTAGTTTTTCTCTAATGGATAAATAATTAAGACATAATGGGTTAATGAGTAAGGTTTACCTATAAACAGAGCCAGGCTTGTTTGTTTACCCCTGTTTGCAGTCTTTATGCTAAGGTGAGCTAACAGCTGATCGAGCTACATATTTACTTTACTGTAGGTGTTATTGATCCCCTCATCAATCTCTTGTTGTTGAAGTTCCCATATATGTGTCACCTGAATTCAAGGATCTTCACTTTCTTTACATCAAAGCGGTGATGGGTTCTGAACCTTTTTGAATACTCAAAATAGATTCAACTTTTTTCTTCAGATTCGTAGTTGAGTGTGATTGCACTTTATTCCTCTCATAATGCTCAGTACACTTAATTTACAAAAATTGTGATCCTTTAATTGAACAGCTGATCCTAAAGTACCCCTCGAGGGAAAGGCCTGCTTCGAAGCCTATATTTCTGAGAGGTGAGAAGAAGCGTACGCAACCTCATTAGATGTGGGCAAAAAGTCTTGAGATACATGGGGGAGTTAAGAAAGGGAGAGCTAGAGGGAGGTGGCAGGAGGACATTGTGGACACAGTGGAAGGTGCTAATGATGGCAGTCACAGGGTGAAGCCACAGAGGCAGCATTGATCGATGACTGTGACGCATTGTAATCGATGCATGTGGTAAGACAGGCCATTTGCACCAGTCTGCTCCTCCCGCTCCACTTGTCCTCTAAAAGCATGTTCAATAAGTGGGTCCCCAACTATCATCCTCCGCATCATTGCTGAATCTGTTCATTATTAGCTTTTCAACAATATTTAGACCCTTTTAAGATGTCGCAATACGGTGAAAATAACCATCCCATCTCTTGAAATGTGTTCAAGTTCATCTGGATATATTTGTACAACCAGAGAGCAGATGTCCTTGTGTGCCATGAATAGCTGCCAGGAAATTCCCATTCTGTCTGACTCTGACAACTTTCCCTTCCCTTCTTGCTTTCATCTGCCTGCCTGGTTTTTAACTCCCGACATTCTCCATAAGAGCATGTTGCAACCAGAAACTCCTCTAGTCTGAGCCCAGCTTTACCTTACTACCTCTGATATCATGCTTAAATCCAGTCTGTTAGTTTTGACAAAATCCAATGTTTTATTTACATTCATATAAAATGAATAAAACCCATCACATTGTGGATTGTAGGCAAGTTAATGAAAGGAAAAGCCTTCTGACTTTATCTATAAAGTCTATGTTTCTGACCAACAGTTGGATGGATAACACTGTCTGTCTCCAGGAAGTCACAGCTCATGGCCAAAACAATGTCTGGCCGACAACAACACAATTTGATTCTTACTGAGCTTTACAGGTACTTGAAGTCCCCTTTTTATAACCTTTTAGACAGAGCCACACTGGTTGTGTCCCCATGTTTCTAGTATTGACGCTAAGTTGCTTACTGTTTCTTCATATTTACTGTACATATTCATAAAATAGTGGTATCTGTCTTCACATTTAACTGTTAAATGTCAGCCTAACCCCTTTAGAAATCCATTGATGAGCAACATTAATGTTCTCCCAACTTTCAAACTGATTTACAAATGAAAATTATTTTAGTATGCTTACTATGTTCGGAGAAATGTGGGACAAACCTAGTTGAACATATACTCAGGTGACATGAACAGATGGATCAAAGGGACACTCTGCTCTACTTCTTGTCTTCACTCAAATACATCTGTCATTATCATAGCCAAAAAAGTGCACCCATGCAGGGTGTAAAGCTCATCTATTATCCAGCTGACTCCTCTCTGACCCCGCGATGATGAGTGTGTACGATGAAGCCTGTCCTTATATCACTCACGACTGGTGTAGGCGTGTGTGTTTGTGTACACTGGGGTGTTTGTGTTTTTATGAAAGTGTGTTGGAGAGCCTCCCTTGCCTGGTCAATAATTAAAGTTGCTGCTTTGTAGGAGGAGAGTGGCGTGGGCATAACCCACATTTCATCTTGCCCTATTAGACAGAAAGGAAGGCAGAGGAGCCATCCTCATTTATGATACATGAGGGTTGGGGTTGTTTTTATTTGGGGGGAAGCAGCGTTGAACACAGTCAAAACATTTCCAAAAATACAGACACTGTATCTGGGAGAATCACAACACAGGTGAAAAGGGAAATTCAATATTTCTATCAAAATCATTTGCAGTTTAAACAGGAAGTGGAAAGGGTAAAACAACAATTCAGAATATTAGAAGAAAAACTGTCTGTGTCTCTGTAATACTGCAGTATCATCTACAAAGGCAGCAGTCTAATAATAAGTTATTGAAGCCAATTATTTTTCCATACAGAGGAGACACACATACACACAATACTCTCTTTTCACCCATCTATGTTTTATCAAAGCAAGAATATAATGCTGTTACTGATCTCCTTCAATAGTAACATTCACACGTTAGATTTCCCTGTATGCATGTGGGGGAGCAGAAAAACACTGCCAGCCTGCATGATATGTGTGTGTTCAGTCTTGACTTTGATGTTTATGTTTCTCCATTCCAATTAGGTCTGAACTTTTTACACAGATCACATTAAAACACTCCAGATTACTTCCCAAAATCTGCCTACCCAAGACAGCGTGATTTAATTGGCTGCTGTTAATACACAGATTATGAAACTCTCTTTGCATCCTAATCCTCCCCGCTCGTTTCCCCTTGTCGTGGAATGGGGAAGGTGTGTGAGAACAGGTTAGCCGATAGCAGGCATTCACTGTATAGGATTAAACTTGCAAGGGCAACTTTAAGCCTGTGTAATTTGGTTGTTAGAGAGGTGGTGTGAAAGTGGTGGTATATTAGGCAGCTTGTGATTGTTATTGAATAAGATGATGCAGAAGCTGGATTTGAGTTATTTTAATGTTAGGTTTACAACGTGCAGCTCAGATGCATCAACAGCACTATAACAATATACACAATGGGTGAAGGATATTGGAAATAAAATAAATTGGGAACCTGACTGCAAGAAATAAAAAAGTCAATATACTTTTTGTTCTTTAATAAATCAAGATGAACAAAAATTCAAGGGAATGTTGACTGTTTCGCAGTGTTGTGAAGTTAGCAGTTACTTTGCCGTAACCCATTGCTCAAATAATAGATCAAATAATGAAAAAAAAAGAAATTGAATATAAAAAGAACTGCAAATGCGCTCAACGTGTTGACAGTGTGAATGAAAAATGTTTTCTCATACTGATATTCTGAACAATCTGTGCTATTGTATTTGCTGTAAAGTGTCTCTACTGTAGGCTATTTTAATTATATGTACAGCAATTTGGCTCGACCAAAAATCGTTTATAAATGTGCTATATAAATTAAACTTAGCAAATATGTTAGTTAGAATTATTGGATAATGGTTAAAATAGCTCAAATTAGTTGAAACTAATGCTAAACATTAAACATTAAGGTAATGCATGAGCAGCTAAAATAAATAGCGACCTTAAGGGGTACATTATTTTATTTGACAGGGGTGTATGGGAATAATAAAAGAAAGTTGGTATTAACTGTTATGTTTCACAGTATATCAGCATTTCAAAGTTGAGTCCCCTGTCTGTTATAAAGTAGAACTGTGGATAATGTGGATGTCTTAAGTCGTTATTACTTGTATCATGTCAAAGTGTTCAACATGATGCAGTCTAGCCCTGGAACTTGTAAACACTTCCACATTTGAACAAAAGAGGGAGCAGTGAGGAAACACACCGTCCCTTGAACTTCAGCAGACACTGAAGCCTTCAAATCTGAAGTGACAGCTTTCAAAGCATGAGTGTTCCTCTTAAACTATGAAATACTTTTTCGCAGAAGATTTGAAGAGATGCTTTTCCATGCCTTTGCCTGAACAGGTAAATCAGAAAATTCACATACAGTTGAATAAAAAAGCAATAAAAGCACCTGAAGAGCTGGGCTGCTCAATTGAGTGAACTGTGTGAAGTGGCATGCACTTCAGACACTGCGCTACATTGTCTCTCTGCTGACAAATAAAGGACGGATGTTCATAAAATCTCTTAAAATCCCTGAAGGGTTGCTTCCAAAGTGTTTTAGTGTGTTATTTATTCATATCCCAGGTGTGGTGTCAAATTCCTTGTTTGTGTATACTTGTCAGTTAAGGAGTGGATGTCTCCTATTTAGTTTTCTATTTAATGTTAAACTTGGCACCCTTTCTCACAAAAGAAAACTTTAAAATCACTGAGGTTTCAAAAAATGCATTTATATTTCAGATCTAAGTCATTTGATCTCACATACAGCCATACAGGTATGCAGGTCTAAACAGCCAGCCTCCATTTCTCAGGGCTCTACCCATACCGTACATGCCACACCTGGTACACTTTGTTGTCCCAGAGTATACTACTCACATCTCCTACAAAGAACACAGATACATCTCTAGGGAGTAACCCAACCCTGAAAGAATCTGCTCCTCTTTTGAAAGCAGCTCTTATTCATTACTCAAGCACGCCATAACTACACACACGCACAACTATGCATTATCATTGTACTGTGAATGTTGCAACACATTCAAATGAATGCTTTGCCAAACAGGAAATTACCTACTTAACTTTTCCTACTGTACATGTACAGTACCTCTGCAGGTCCTATGCAAGAAGTCTCACCTGGAGCTTTCCATGCGATTCATCCACCCACTGTGTAGTGAGTAGGTGTACACCTGTGGGTACATGCACAGACGAAAGGGAGAGCGATCCAAGACTGGAACGAGTACACGCTTGTGTGTATGCAAATGAGTGAATGCATGCACTTCTGTGCGCTAACAACACTTGAAGCAGTACGACTGAATTCTAAATTGACATGACATTTACAGTAGTGCATGTACTGTTTCCTCTTGCATTCTGACTTGATACATGTGCTGTGTGAGTAAGTCATGCTGTGTACAATGTGAAATTGACACTACAGGAAGCACTAAAGATACTCTAGTATCAACCAACCTGTACACAGACTGCATAATAAATGGTTGTTGCTAACTGAAACTATTCATTCTTGTGGGCATTCAAATATCAAGGTCTGACTATACACCAGCAGACGGTGTCTCTTAATTTCTATGCATCCAGGCCATGAATGTAATGCTAGCCTCCTGGCACACAGGGTAGCCTACCTCTCTATCTCTTTGTATGGCGTACATGTGACAATGGCACAATAGAGCGCGGGACAATAGGCCACTTATTGACTGACTGACTGGCTGGGAGTGGGATACATCCCAGATCGTCTGTCACTCTGCAGCCTTGTGCACCCGACGGCTCATTCAGTGTCAGGTTGCACTCTCCTGTGTCCAAGAGGAGAAGGCTGCCATATTGGAAATCTGGGAGAGGTCACAGGGGTCAAGATAAAATACACAAAAAATAAAAGTATTTGAATTGTCAATTGTTTAATTTGTTTAATTTCAATGTTGTGGCTGATTTTGTATCATATAGGAATGCAAAATGAATAGATACATCAATTGTCAAATGTTTGAACCACAAAAAGCCAATTTAATTTAGCAGCTTAATGTGATTTAGCAACACCTAAATCATGTAATGAGTAAAAGTATTTAGTCAACATGTTTTCTAGTATTCCTAGATTGGGTGTGCTGTTAGAGAGAGAGTGTGTGTGTGTGTGTGTGTGTGTGTGTGTGTGTGTGTGTGTGTGTGTGTGTGTGTGTGTGTGTGTGTGTGTGTGTGTGTGTGTGTGTGTGTGTGTGTGTGTGTGTGTGTGTGTGTGTGTGTGTGTGTGTGTGTGTGTGTAAAAGCAGTCACTATCAGCTGCTGAGATTTTCCACCTTGTGACTGACTAGCTGACTATTAGTCATTGCTCTCAGCTAAACTGATTCTCCCTAGGATTTTGAGCTTTCTACCTCAGATGACTGCCAGGACCTGCAAGTAAAATACAAATACCCCAAAAGTGTAGCCACCTTATACATTCTTAAACGTTTAGTGATGTGGTCAAAAGTTGAAGTTCATTATTTTAACTGAGGGTTATCACAGCTTACTTTTTTGAGGGATGTTTAGCTAAGGAAACACACCGTCTAAACCAATGATTTACACTTTTATAAATTAAATAAAAAATGAAAAAAAAACATGCAGTTTCTGGAATTTCTATGCTGCTATACATATATCCAAATACACTCAATACACTTACTTACTTACACTGAACATATGTAGCCTACTGTGCATTCTCACGCCCTAGTAGGCCTACTGTCAGTGAACTTGTAATTCAGTCTCTGTTTGCAGAGCTCCGAGCCCTCATATTTTTGCATGAGAAGCGTACAAACTGCTCCCCCCCCCCATCTCTCTCTTTCTGTCTCTCTCTGAAGGTGGGGGCAGAGAGCTATTAGCTGTGCGCTGCAAACATCATTAGGAGGGGAGACGCTTTCCACCGCCAGCGCCGGAGCAGAGCAGGGGAGCCCTGGCAACAAGGAGAGACACAAACTCAGCAGCCCGTTACACCCTACAGTAAGTCACACAAAACTCTTCATTCACTACTCCTTTGACCAAGCTGTCATGCTTTCGCCATGCCACTTTTTCGTTCTTTGGAGCTGTGAAGAGAAAATGGCTGGAAGAACTGGGCAGGGTGGCGCTGACGCTTTGGTTTACTTCAAAGCCTCGGACAATGTTTTCTTCGCCCTCTGACCTAGTTTTAAGTGACCAAACAGCACGGGGGCATGCGGGCTTTGGGTTTATGTACTTGTCATTTCGGGACGTACATGCAAACTAGTGTTTAAGTGGGGCGAAAGAGAGCGGAGGTTTGGCTGGATTCTGACCGAGCGAGGAGCGCGTTCGTCGGCAGAGCTGATGTCGGGCAGCCGCTGTACTTTCAGTAACTGCGCCACTCGACCTCGGCTCAAACATTTGCTCTTTGTAGGATGTTTTGTAACGCTTATCATTGACATACACTGCTAAATAAGGTTGCTTCGTGTCGTATAGGTGTTATGTTGAACTATTTTCTTACTGATAATGACTGTCAAAGGCAAGCAGTACATTTTTATCTACGTTTCACCATCGCGGAAGTGTTTTCTCTACACGAAAAGAGACGAAGAACAACTAACCACACTCGCATAATTTGTCCAGTGTTTGCGAAAATGTTGTTACATATTTGTGTTTCATGTTTAGACCGTTTATAAGGATTGTTGCGTATGTTATATATACTACCCAGTGTTTTACATTGCCAGCTGGTTGTAAAGGACATAGGGTTTGTGATTGCTGGACTACCCGTGATGTCATTCATCCTAGCTTGGACCATTATATAACGGGACTGTAGGGAAGCCTGTGATATCAGGCTATTTTTACTCTGTTTACACCTCGGAGTTGCACTCAGGGTAGGCTATGATTCCCAAGTGATAGCCTAGGTTTTCACTCGCATTATGAATTTAATATGAAATCCAAATGAGAGCAAGTGACAAATGTAGAGCTGCTAAAGATGAAAAGGTGCAGTTCTACTGGCAGCTGCATTTACCAGAGGTGGGAGTAAGTCCTACATGTGCAAGTCTCAAGTCTTGACCTACAAGTATCAAGCAAGTCCCAAGTCACTGTGGTGAGAGTCAAGCAAGTCAAGTCATTGTTCAGGTCAAGTAAGTCAAGTCAAGTCAAGTCATACGAAATTCTGATGAATAAGCCCAGTTTCCGCATTTAAATCAGTTAAAAAGACAGTGGTTATGAAAATGGATTTAACCCACACTATGATCTTCATTACATATTTAGACTGATGACAATCATATTAGATTCATATTAACCCTAGAACTGCAGATAATATAGCTAGGACTCAATCAAAAAGTCTGTTCAAAAAGGCAGAATTCCAGGTAAGAAAATCATGGCATTTGCCTTTACACATATTTAATTTAAATGTCTGTTAACACTAGAACCGCCAACAGCGTCAGCACCTACATAGATATCATTTTCAAATCATTTAATTTGTTCCTTTTCATAAGTTCCTTATAAACTAAACTTTAATTAAGTAGGACTATTTAAAACTCAGTTAATTGGGTTAATTTAGAAATTGCTTCAGTTTATCATCATAACAGATCAAAAAGTTCAGATTCATTTTACAATAAATCAAGGAATGATGCACTTCTACAAACAAAAACAACATAATTAAAACATTTAAACAAACTACTAAAAGTAGATGAACTACATTATTCACAGTTTACAGTAACTTCTGATAATAACACAGGGGAAATAAACGAGGCATCTCTTTTCCTCTCTCTCCTGACAGCCCGTCAGTATCAGGGTTAGTCAAAATGAATCCCTTGGCGGTTCTAGTGTTAATTTACCGTTTTGTCTTCTCTTTGCAATGCATCGATTTGAAACCAAGTCTAACGTAGCTTAAACTTAACGTTAGCTTTCTAGCTAACACAACACATGCACGCATCTTTCTCTGTGTTTTTTTTTTGTAGTGACGAATGAAGTTGGATGTTGTGGTTGTCGTGTCACTGATCTTTATGCTGCAGACCCTGCATCCCGCTGTTCTCTTCTTATTACCGTCATCGACAAAATAATCCTTGAATCCAAACTTCACTATTTTTGGAGTAAAGATAGCCGCTGCCATGTTAACTGACTCCTGCCTTCTAGTGGGTTTCAGGTGTGCGCGCATGGCGCTATAATCAAATTTTTCGAAAAAACTAAACGTAATATCTCACTACAAAAACAAATGCAAATATTTAATTTTAAACAGTCTAGTCCTTTCAAGTCATCTATCTCAAGTTTAAGTCAAGTCTCAAGTCATGAATACCAAGTCAAGGTCAAGTCTTTTATCAATGTTTATCAATGTTAGTCAAGTCTCAAGTCAAAAAATATGCGACTCGAGTCAAGTCATGTGACTCGAGTCCCCACCTCTGGCATTTACTCTTTGAAGTGTTCTCTTTACTGGTGAAAATGCAACGTTTTGCTATGTGAAGAATTTATTTTTCACAGTTTTAATTGTTGCTTATGTCTTTCATGTTTCAAGCATCCTATAACCTATTGAGTTGCCTTCCCTTAAGCAATTCAACCTAGAGTGCCTATGCACTACACACATTTATTAATTAATAGCTTTTCACACAACAGCTTATATGTGAATATGTAACCTGAGCTACATGTAAACCCAATCTAACAATGTCAACTCACTAGGCACAACAACCAGTTTGTATGTGAATGTTTAACATGCTTAGTTCAACCTGATCTCACCAGAATGCGTGACTCCACCACGACTCCATAACACCGCATTGCGTGGTGGAGTTACGCATTCGTGTCAGCACCACGCAAAAAACCCCAATGTAAAGTGAATGAGGCTCTTTTGTCGTGGTGCACACACGCATTTCTACAACGTCCCGCAGTGAGCTTTTATTCTATAAAACGTTTTAAAAATCTACTTTATAGCTTGTAGTAACTCACGGGAGGCTTCTTTTATTTTATTTGTATTCATAATTATTTTTATTTTTTGTCAGAATGTAAAAATTGCATTAGTTACGAATTTTTGTTCTCAAAAAACAGTGCATTGTGTGTAATACAACTGTGACTTTTATTAAATTAGTTAGTTTTTAAGGAAAGCCAGAGCTTCAGCTGTGTCAAATAGATTGTTCCCTTTAGTTAACGTTATTTAAAAGATAATGATCATGTTCCCTTTATTGTATTACGAGCGTCCATTCCCATTGGATAATGGAGAATTTTACACCCGGAAGTAAGTATTCTCTTACTGTCGATTGATTTTACAGTGATATCTGAACTACTCATCAACTCAAAAACACCAAATTATCCTTGTTAATTGTAGTAACTCACGGGAGGCTTCTTTTATTTTATTTGTATTCATAATTATTTTTTATTTTTCGTCAGAATGTAAAAATTGCATTAGTTACGAATTTTTGTTCTCAAAAAACAGTGCATTGTGTGTAATACCACTGTGATTTTTATTAAATTACATTAAATTAAATTAAAAAACCAAATTATCCTTGTTAATTACACAACATTGATTGGTTTAAATTGTGTACAATGCTTTTGTATTTTTCCCCTTCGATTCGGAGAAACGAATATTTTTTTCTGAGTTTTTGGATGGCAGAAGACACTACACTACCCAGAATCCTCAGCTATCGTTTGGGACTACACCATGTGCTTAGCTTGGTGATCAGTCCTCAAGCTCTGTGATTGGTTGACCTCCAACTAGGGCTGTGCGATTATGGCAAAAATCATAATCATGATAATTTGTGTCAATAATTGATATCACGATTATTTTGACGATTATTCATTGACCATTTATTGAACTTTAAAACAAATAATATTTTACTAATAAACAAGATCAACAAATATGTTGGAGCGCACTTCCAAAACCATACTAAACATATATTATTAATATGATAAATAAAAATAAATTAAATAAAAATAAATTAAATCAAATATGATGCAGTGCACGGTCACAACCTGAAGACTCCTTAACATATAGCCAACATGTTGGTAAAACATATTCAACATATTCCACTCAGTTAAACGTTGAAGGCTGGCCAACCGTCTTGGTCCAGAAGTAACAGGAAATTAATGTTGAACTACAATTTAAGACCAAATAAAAATGTTTAGGCCACCATGGCAAATGCTGGTATGCTCATGTCATCTTTTAAAGATGTTTTGCAAGAAACACCAGCCTGTTGACATGGTCTGGTTTCAGAGATGAGCGCAGGCAGGTGACAAGCCACCTGTACTGAAGACCCTCAGCCACGCCCCGACACATGGGGTGACGCCGGCCAATCACAAAGCTTTGATGCGTTCAAGTGCATTATTCTGGCACAGGAAGATTATGTTATAGGACATTAACGATAAAACAGAATATTGTTGTTCTATTTTTAGACACATATCGCGATCGACTGGGAATCTCCCCGCGATCGACTGGTTGGGCACCCCTCGGCTAGACCACAGGTCTGTTGTGGTAGCAAAGTAGTCAGCTGAAGCCACATCTCTCTCAACTTCCCCACGGCATTTGTCATATAGGGCAGGCAGCGCAGACCTGCTGAAATAATACCGAGGCAGCATCGCGTAATGCTTGTCCAACGTGTTGACAAGTTGCTTAAAGCCCCGGTTGCTAACAGTGCTAACTGGGCACATATCTTTAGCGATGTGAAATGTAATGGCACCTGTAATATCTCTGTGTGTCTGCGAGCTCCTCGCGTAGATCGATGACTGTGATGATGTGGTGGATGAAGTCGAGCGGGCATCTGCTTTTTGTTGTATTATTGCCCGGTCGTATTACACGTTGTGGTTGTATTTCAGATGATTAAAGAGATTGGTTGTGTTAGCCTGTGGTGCCAACACAACCTGGTAACACATCCTGCACTGTACTTTGTTTTTCTCCACGTCGGACTCCTGAAAGCCAAATAGTGGAAATAGTTTTGCCCTTCTTTTTAATGAGTTGCTGCTCTTGTTGTGACATCTTCGCTCGCGCTGAACACTCACAACACATGTCACTCCCACGTGGCCGAGTGGGCTTTCAGGGAGGGGCGAAAGCGCACCCAGCAAAATAATCGTATTTTGTCAATTATGCTGTTTTCATAATCGTCGCAAGCCATAATCGTAATCGCGATTAAAATACGATTAATTGCACAGCCCTACCTCCAACTGCATTCCATATGAAAAAAAACGTTTCGTAAAATATAAAATCATACTTTATTCAGCAGTGCTTGCTTTACTCTTTGAAAGTCATCACATGAATGCATTGTAATAAATGGTTTGGCTGCATTAAATATTACATCTATCGTAGTTCTTTATTTATCTACAGAGATCGGGCATCAGAATAGACTGGAAACTATTCTTTTACCGTTCTGTTTTAATTTCACAATAAAGTTAGTAGTAATAATCTGTTTTGATATTATTGTTTATTACACGTTTGGAGTAATTGCAATGCAGGTAGATTATGTTGCTTTTTAATGACTGTTTAAAATGCCTTTTTCTTAATGTCTTTCATTTTTGTAAAGCACTTTTGAATGTGTTATATTTGATGAAAACATTTAAATATCAAGAGTACATACAACATAGTGGGAAAGTAGAAGGTCAATGATATAAATATAGAATAGAAAATATCAAGAAGATAACGTAAATAATATCTACAATAAAACAGTTTAGTGCCTGATAGGAGGATGTGCAAAACAGACAAACTAATAAGGCTTTATTTAAACATTAAAGAATACTTTAGGCTAAGGTCTTCTTTTAAATAAGAAAAAAGCTTTGGGGGTATCTATCTACAGATACATATTAAGCCTGACAAAGTACTTAACGTCTAATATATTGCATGGTTTGTTTTGCAACTTGACAATCAACTTTCCTGCAATGTTAACTATGTTGAAGCACTTATTTTAACCGATATTATACATATTTATTATACTCTTATAAGATGTTAGATAGAATAATACATGTGCAGAATATGACAGTTTAATGGTGGAGGTGCACACATATTGATAGATGTCTTGTAATGCACTGTTGAGGAACCTGTGACCCAAGTTTTGCATTCATTGCATAACTACACCGTAGTTGTGTATATGATATGTCAATAAACCTTAGAAAATCTTGAAATCTTGAAAGGGATGTGCAAAATATCAATTATATACAGTCTTTAATGAACGATTAGAGAATAACGAGTAATGAATATGCTTTATACGGATCTGCAGATAAATATTTAGTCTTCTCAAGCACCAACTATCAAATATCTCTCCTGATTGTTGGCACTTGACAATCACCTTCACTGAATTTTACTCAGGTGTAACTAAAGTCTGATTTAAGGGTTGTTTATATTTCACATCATTAATCCAAATCTGTAAAGTAACTAAAATAAATGTAGTGGAGTAAAAACACCACGTTAACCTTAAAGAAAGCCCTCAGGATTATAAAAGACCCCCATCACCCCAGCCACAAACTGTTCTGTCTGGCTGGCGGTACCGCAGCATCCGGACTAAAACCACCAGACTCAGGGACAGCTTCATCCCACAGGCCATAAGACTATTAAACACCTGAACTTAGAAACAACATCCATAACATTCATCTGGCTGCTACTTAGAAATTATTTATCTAATATATCATATTGACTAGTGACTGCTTTTTTGTCTTTTGCTTTCTTAGTTTTGTTCTCTTTTATATGTGTGTGTTCTGTGTTATGTGTAACGTTGCTGCCTTCTTGGCCAGGTCAGTATTGAAAATGAGATTGTATCTCAATGCTTTTATCTGGTTAAATAAAAAAAAATAAAAGATTCCAATCTGTATATAGACTCTTATTTCACTATTTTTTCTGTGTATCTGTTTTATTGTGTTGCACTGTTGGAGGAGCCTGCGACCTAAGGGGGGGGATAGGACATGTTCGATTCCTGTTTTGAATAGTGTGCCGTCAATGGGTTTAATTCCATTTCAAGGTGCTTTTTGACGCTCCATGTAAACTTCGCGCACTGCCACTCCAACATCCAATCACAGAGCTTGAGGACTGATCATGGGGTTTGTCAAGCTAAGCACATGGTGTAGTCCCAAACGATAGCTGAGGATTCTGGGTAGTGTAGTGTCTTCTGCCATCCAAAAACTCCGAAAAAATATTCGTTTCTCCGAATCGAAGGGGAAAAATACAAAAGCATTGTACACAATTTAAACCAATCAATGTTGTGTAATTAACAAGGATAATTTGGTGTGTTTGAGTTGATGAGTAGTTCAGATATCACTGTAAAATCAATCGACAGTAAGGAGAATACTTACTTCCGGGTGTAAAATTCTCCATTATCCAATGGGAATGGACGCTCGTAATACAATAAAGGGGACATTAAATAACGTTAACTAAAGGGAACAATCTATTTGACACAGCTGAAGCTCTAGCCTTCCTAATTAATTTAATAAAAATCACAGTTGTATTACACACAATGCACTGTTTTTTTTAGAACAAAAATGTGTAACTAATGTAATTTTTACATTCTGACGAAAAAAATAAATTAATATGAATACAAATAAAATAAAAGAAGCCTCCCGTGAGTTACTACAATGTATATAGTAGATTTTAAAAACGTTTTATAGAATAAAAGCTCACTGCGGGATGTTGTGGAAATGTGTGTGTGCACCACGACAAAAGAGCCTCATTCACTTTACATTGGGGTTTTTTGCGTGGTGCTGACACGTAAATGTAGCAGAATGCGTGACTCCACCACGCAATGCGGTGTTAAGGAGTCGTGGTGGAGTCACGCATTCTGGTGAGATCAGGTTGGCTTAGTTATGTTAACAGACTAAAAGAAGATTTCAACTGAAGTTTAAATATTCTGCATCAGTTCCTTTTCCCCATTCAACTGTTCAGGCTTCAGAAAGCAACACAGCACTATCACTGCCACAATGAAAGTGGTGCATGATGTGGCGAGTATTTTAGATAATAAGCAGAGTTGTGCAGCTCTATTTATTGACCTTTCAAAAGCGTTTGACATCGTCGATTATCACATTTTAAAGCAGAGGCTAGCCAGTATAGGCATGTCCAGCCATGCAGTGGGGTGGTTTGTAAACTACCTCTCTGAAAGGTCCCAATGTGTTCACTTTGATGGGCTGTCTTCTGAGTGGTTAAACATTGCTAATGGTGTTCCTCAAGGTTCTGTTTTAGGTCCACTTTTATTCTCCATCTACATCAACAGTTTAGGTGAAAATGTGGATGAAGCTACTTTACATTTTTATGCGGACGATACCGTGATGTACTGTGCAGGTTCCTCCATTAAGGAGGCTGGTGTTAAATTACAGGATGTTTTTAACATTATTCAGACTCAGCTCTCTGAACTAAAGCTTCTTTTAAATGTTGAGAAAACCAAGGTAATGCTCTTTTCTAAAGCTAAAAAGACACCAGAGCCTGTTTTAGATATTGTAACTACGCAAGGAATAAAACTTGAAGTGGTTACTTGTTACAAATACCTTGGTATCTGGCTTGATGATTGTCTCACTTTTAAACTTCATGTCAATAACCTGCTTAAAAAGCTGAGGGTTAGGCTAGGTTTCTTCGACAGGAACAAGTCCTGTTTCTCGCTTGAGGCCAGGAAAAGGCTAGTCACTGTGACCTTTTTACCTGTGCTGGACTATGGTGATTTGATGTATATGAATGCACCTGCCAATTGCCTGGTCAAGTTAGATGCTGCGTATCACAGTGCACTAAGATTTGTGACAAACTGTGAAGCATTAACCCATCACTGTACCCTGTATGCAAGGGCTGGTTTGCTTTCACTAACTGTACGGAGGCTCAGTCACTGCTACATTTTTATATACAAAGCCATGTTAGGGAAACTTCCATCTTATATCTGCTCCCTGATCTCACGGAAAATTGTAAGTGGCTACTGCCTGAGATCGAATGCTGTGGTTTTATTAAATGTGCCAACTGCTAGGACTGTCTTAGGGAAGACAGCTTTTAGATGCGCAGCTCCTCTGTCTTGGAATAGTCTGCAAATTAAATGGAAACTGAACAATCTGGTGCCACTAAATGTTTTTAAAGCTCGGTTGGATGCTACTCAATCGGAAGCTATTGGTACCTGTTTATGTGGATAATTATGTAAATGATGCTGTATGATGTCCTTTTGTTGTTCTGTTCATGTTTTTATGTTTCATGTGGAACTACTTGAGCAGGTCTCCCTTGAAAAAGAGATCAATGATCTCAATGGGATTTATCTGTATAAATAAAAGTTTAAAAAAAAACAAAAAAAAACTGTTGCTATACTTAATTCAAGCTTTAAAACAAATATATATTGCAGTATATTCCCTAGTCTCAGCTATTTACTGTATGCACAGTACACCACAAACACATCTATTTAGTGCATTAAAAAAACTTCAGAAATATAATATTTTCATGAAATGTATCCATGCATGCAGCTTCTTCATTGGCAAGTGATACTTGTATTAGTTTATTATGCAAAATCTTACAAAAAAGACATAGCCAACACTTTTTGTTTTTGAGATTATGCTTCCCTGTGTTGTTGGAAGCAGATCACAGAAGTAAGAGGGATAGTAAATGGTATGATGAAATATATGGTAGACACTTGGGGTTTGTTGTTGTCTAACCGTTAGGAGTGTAAGAAAATAAAGATATACTCCAGATTGCCAGATTCTTGCCAATACAATTGCTGATGACCAGAGAGTCAAAGACTAATGATAGAGATGATACAGCCAAAAGGACCCCATTATGCATCCCTGAGGAATACCATAAGGAGGTCTTCGAGATATTGTTAATTGATATTTTTGGATTTTTTCAAGATTGGAACTGTTGTGCTTGATATTAAATAAATGTGTTCAGAATTGTTCATGCCAAAAGGGCACAGTTGTTTTAGGATGATTGATACGTGTTTGAGACTGAAGAAGAAAGGGCTTTGATTGAGTCTAAGAGGATATGATGGTGAACCTAAAGGCTTTGTGATAGGAATAAATGAATTGTCCCCATAGTGCCTTATCGTGCGGTCATGCCACTGTGAATGAGGCATGCTGCTCCACCAACTCACTCACCCACCTACCCACCCACCTACCTGAGACACACACACACACACACACATACATACATACATACATACATACACACTTACTTACGCACTTTAGCACTGCCACCATATCCTTTGATTCCAGCCGCCACTCACTTTCAAATGGGGTAATGAGAGGCAATTAGAAGCCAATGTGTCCTAATCACAAGCCATTTAACTGAGCTCGGTTCATTTGTCTGAGTCATATGTGCACACGGACCCAAATCCTCTAACACACGTGAATACACACATCTTCTACTGTAAATCTTACTTGATTTTGGGCTTTTTCTTGTCTCTGGAATTTGCTGCCAATGTAAGGGAAAAGAGGAAAGTCTTAAAGGTGGGGTAGGTAAGTTTCAGAAACCGGCTCAAGTGCACTAACATTTTAAAGTACACAGCTGAAAAGAATCCGCCCCTTCCTTCAGACTTCCTTACAGAGCACCTCCTCCAACACACATGAACGCGCACATGACGTCATCAGACTGGTGAAAGTGGCCGCCTGTTGCTGGCGAGTCATTGAAGTACTGCTGCAATGCACGCCCAATGAGGGCACGCCCAATGAGGGCACGAGATACATTTGTGCGTGCATGAGATGGAAGGCTGACAGACAGGGCGACAATCTCTGCATCGTTTTGAGGCAAGATATGCCTGATCTTTACAATGTTACGTAGATGGAAGTAGGCGGTCCTTGAAATTGATTTTATGTGCGCGTTAAAGGATAAATCCTGATCAAATATAACACCAAGATTCCTTATAGTCTCACTGGAGGCCAAATTAATGCCATCCATAGTTAGTATATCTTTAGATAATTTGTTTCGTAGATTCGGGCCAAGTACAAACTTGGCCCGAATCTACGAAACAAATTATCTAAAACTTATCTAAAAGTTTTGGTCGTGTTTAACATCAAAAGGTTTAAGGTCATCCACGTTTTTAAGTCCTTGAGGCAGTCTTGAATTTTATTTAGATGATTAATTTCATCAGGCTTGATTGATAAATATAGTTGAGTATCATCCGCATAACAATGAAAATGTACAGAATGATTCCTTATAATATTGCCTAACGGAAGCATATAGAATGTGAACAAAATAGGTCCGAGCACTGAGCCCTGTGGCACTCCATGGCTAACTTTGGTTTGCGTGGAAGATTCATCGTTGACACGTACAAACTGAGAGAGTTCAGATAGATAGGACATAAACCAGCCTAAAGCAGTTCCCTGTATGCCAACTAAGTGCTCTAGTCTTTGCAATAAGATATTATGGTCGATAGTATCAAATGCAGCACTGAGATAGAGCAAAACAAGAATAGAGACAAGTCCCTTGTCTGAGGCTATTAGAATGTCATTTGTGACTTTAACCAGAGCTGTCTCTGTGCTATGATGTGTTCTAAAGCCAGACTGAAAATCTTCAAATAAATCATTGTTTTTTAAGTAATCACACAACTGTTTTGCGAGTGCTTTCTCAATAATTTTTGAGAGGAACGGAAGATTAGAAATAGGTCTATAGTTGGCTAAAACCTCTGGATCGAGGTTGTGCTTTTTAAGAAGCGGTTTTATCACTGCTACTTTGAATGATTGTGGAACATAGCCTGATAATAAAGACATATTCATAATATTTAATAAAGAAGTGCTAATTAATGGAAAAACTTCCGTCAACAGCTTAGTTGGAATTGGGTCTAACATACACGTTGATGGTTTAGAAGAGAGAATCATTGAATTTAATTGTTCAAGGTTTATGGCTGAAAAGCATTCTAGTGTAATATTAGAACTTACGTTTCCAGGAGCTGTTGATAACACTATACTGGTCAAAGGCAAGAGGTCATTCATTTTGTTTCTAAGAGTAACAATTTTATAGTTAAAAAAGCACATAAAATCATTACTACTGAGTGCTATGGGAATAGAAGGCTCAATCAAGCTATGGCTCTCTGTCAGCCTGGCTACAGTGCTGAAAATAAATCTTGCATTATTCTTATTCTCATCTATTAATGAAGAGTAGTAGGCTGCTCTCGCTTTACGCAGTGCTTTCTTATATTCATTTTGAGTAATATGCCAAATTAAACGAGATTCTTCAAGTTTAGTGGAACGCCATATCCTTTCAAGTTGTCTCGACTTTTGCTTTATTTTGCGGGTTTCGGCATTATGCCATGGAGCTAGTCTATGTTGTTTTATTTTCTTCTTTTTCAAAGGAGCAACAGAGTCTAATTTTATTCGCAGCGCATCTGTAGCACTATCAACAACATGATCAATTTGGGGTGGTGTACATTTTGTATAAGTTTCCTCCCTTACATGCAGACATGCTATCGAGTTAAGTATTGGTGGAATCTCTTCCTTAAATTTGGCTATAGCACTAACAGATAGGTTTCTGCTGCAGGAGCTTTTTGACTAATGCTTTGTAGTCTAGTAACAGCACTTCAAAAGTTACTAAGAAATGGTCGGATAAAGCAGGATTATGCGGTTCGACTAATAGTTGCTCAATTTCAATAACATAAGTCAGAACAAGGTCGAGAGTGTGATTATAGCAGTGGGTTGGTTTATTTACACTCTGACGAAAACCAACAAAATCTAATATAGAGTTAAATGCAACAGTAAGGCTATTTTTATCATCGTCAACATGAATATTAAAGTCACCTACGATAATTACTTGATCTGTTTTTAAGTACCAAAGTTGATAAAAACTCAGAGAATTCTGATAAGAATTCTGAATAAGGACCTGGTGCACGGTACACTGTAGCAATTAAGATTGGCTGCAAAGTTTTCCAGGTCGGATGCGTAACGGAGCGTCCACACTACAGCTTCAAAAATAGCTTGGAGCTGGGCGTGTCTGGAGCTTGGGGATTTTATTCAAGCAACACGACCAACAACCAATCACATGAATCTCCCGCCCCCGACATACAAAGCAAAAACCCCCGGGGATTTTATGCGAGCAATATATATATAAACTCCCCAAACAGGCGAAAACCTACCAGTTTCCCCCACTGTCTCTGCCACCTCCCTCCATGCCTGGTTCCTCCGGTTTGTATCCCGGTAGGTGAAGAGGGTCTGGTCATACAAAACCGGGTGATTTTCTACGGCGATAGTTAGTTTCTCCTCCGACTTTTTGTGAAATATAGAAATGAACGGCGGGATATCTCTCCCAGCTTAGACGCGGTTTGATTGGCTACGGCATCAGCTGTCAGATTTTGGGAAATGGGATTTGATTGGCTGGCGCTGGCTACTCCGGCGTCTCCGGCGTCAGAAGTTGAACATTGTTCAACTTCTGTCGCCGGAGACGCCTGAGACGGACCGCTCTGCTACCCACAATTCAGTTCGGCGAAAAAGCGCGGCTACGTGACGTCACCCCATTGAAAGTGAATGGGCAGATTGGAGCTTTCGACGCTGTAGTGTAGACGGGCCGTAAGACTAAAAACGAGACTTTCAAAGGAGGTATAATTTAATTTTGGTTTAATTAATTTCGGGCACATTCAGACACATCTAAAGAAAATGTGTTTTTAAGCAAGCTAAAACGTTGAGCGTATTGATTAGATATTGCTTTTCTGTTTCCTTTCTCGCTTATTTCTCTCTCTGGTAAATATTTTCTAACACTTTTACACCAAACAAGTGCTTGATGCGTGATCATTTTCATTTCAATCTTTATTTCGAACAGATTAAAAAAAATAACAAATAAAAAATAACAAATGTGAAAAACAGAATACCGTATTGTTAAAATACAGTATTTATCCACATTCATGATAATATTTATATATTCAACAAAAAAAGTCTTCATATTAATAATAATAATAAATCATATGTGTCCGAAAGGGAGCAGGAGGAAGCAAATGCTTATATATGAAAAATGAAAATGATGTCACACATGCCTGCAGTCACAGGTGAATCCATGTTCCTCAGTCTTCTTTTACCCAAGCTGGAAAGAGGAACAGCTGTGTGGGCAGGTGTAGGTGTGAGAAAAATTTATTTTGAAATAGTAAAGAGGGTGGGTTGGGGGGGGGGGCAGATCAAGAGATTGAGCTGTCTGGTTGAACCATGCAGTGCGCTCAGACCTTTTCAGCTTTTCCTTTCATCCTCCTCTATTCATGAGTGCACCGAGTACACATGCATGCACACAGGAGAAAGGACACCCTCACACACACAGAATACTGCTTTTAAAGGGGATCAATGAGAGTTGTTTGTATTTTGTGTGAAAGAACATTCCGCTGTGTGGGATGCTGTATGCCTTTATCGCTTAGTGCACAGTCTTGTGTTTCTTAGACTGATTTCTGTACAGAACAGCAATAACAATTCAACTGAGATGGCAGGCACTTGAATCTGCAATTTATCTGTGCAGAGTGTAAACACGTCGTTGGTGATGTAAGGGTCAACGACTATCACCGAACTTCACCACTGCACTTGTTGAAGTCCCGCTAATATCTCATAATTGGATCGAAACGTTCATTTTAACATTCAAAGGGAGTTTATCACTTCACAGGACTTCTAGATCTATATCTTGTGTGAACATTAGAGTGACTTGTGTGCATTTGCTGGCTTTGTGAACCTGTTTCCATGCTTACAGTCATTATTTTGAAGTGGCAGAATAATCAATACCAATCTTCTGAATGACCAAGGCAAACCCCAGATTCTGAATGAGAGAGAGAGAGGGGACTAAAGCCATTCTACAAACCTGTGTTACATTGTCGGGTCGATAAGCCTCTGCATGGCTCAATAACCATGTGAAAAAGGGAAGCTGGCTTTGGGACTTAGTTCAGCCGTGTGTTGGCTTTGGCTCCGTAATGGCTGCCAGTGTAGCTGACATGATATACAGCTGTCCATTTGCCAGGGAGGTTGTTGTGAAAGACTACAGTGAACTTGTATAATGTGTAAATTATGATGATTAGTGGGCAGATAACAAGCTTTTAGGCTACACATTTGAGTTCCTGCATTAAATTGAATCTGAGGAACTCATCAAATGGGTTAAAATCCTCCGAGCTGCTTCGTAAACCGTCTCTCGAAAGGAGATTACTGTGCCTGCTTGGGCTTTACATCAAGTGTGATACCTGATGTAAGCCATCATGCAATAGTTAATTCAGTGTGCTGCTCCTGTGATCTCTCTGCCTTGATTCATATTTGATTACATTCCAACCACAGCCTGACTGAGAGGAAATACTTTTTAAGCATCTGCCTTCTGAGGGCCAAGTTAAATGAGGGAGAACCTAACTGATATCAGCTGATTATTGGTTAATCATATTATATAGTGCATAATAGAGCAGTGGCCCTGAGCTCTCTCAACTGTGACTCAGAAAATGATAAAGCCACATCATTTATTTTGTTGGGGGGGAGGTATGGAATGTTGTTTGGTTGCTAAAATTATGAATCTCCCACTTGAAAAAAGTGTGGTGCCCCATATACAATGTTGCCTTTTTTCTCCATGTATCAATGCCTTCTTGAAAGTTTTATTCAATCTCTATTGTCTCCTCTTGTCTCCTCTCCTCTTGTCTCCTGTCCTCTCTCCTTTCCTCTTTTCCTATCTTCCCTCCTCTCCCCTTTCCTCTTTTCCTATCTTTTCCTATCTTCTCTTCTCTTCTCTTCTGCTAGCCTAGTCTTCTCTGCCTTATCCTTATCGGAAGCAGTAGAGGATTACAGTGTGGAGTTGACACTGACTGACTGGCAGTCTGACAGCTCCTGCAGACTCTTCTCTTCCCCGTAGAGCTCCAGGCCCGGGACAAGGATAAGCTGACAACCTGGGACCCAGCCAGATAGATAGTGATGAGAAAGGGAGATGAAAGGAGAATAGTAGGAATCGGGGTCATGTACATATATTGGAGCACAGATGTAAAGATTTCCATTACCCAAACATCAGCGTCACATTCACAGGTATGTCCTTGTAAAGATTATGATAAAAGTTTTACAGCGACTCAAATTGCTGCTGATTTTTAGATGATAATCTTGATGTACAATGGACCAAATTAGGTGAGGTAATTCTATGTTTTTGCTCAATCGACACAAACTTGCAACATAAAGTATAACTAACTTTATGCATGTGAGCCAAGCGGCAAATTCTGGGGCAGAGCCGGGAAGCGCGACAAACTGCAGTTCATCTATTGGCCGATAGAAGCAGGCTGCAGAAAGGAGCAATTTCCATAGACCACAGTGGGGCGGACAGTACGTGGTATTTTATACTGTGCAACATGTGCGACCGCAGTTTTAATTAATATTTTGTTTCAAGCTCTCGTCCTTAGTAAAAACAAAACTAGTGGAAGGGGAAATGCTCCCAGGGGAAGCTGATTCACCTTGAGGTGCTGCGACAGCTCGCTCCCTCTCTGCAGGTGTGAGCTGCGATCTGTGTGAAAGCACAAATCCGCAGTTTAATGCAGGGCCGTAGCTACGCTTTTAACGGGCCTAAGATGATATTTAAAATGATTCACTTTTAATGAATGAACTGCTTGTTTCGTTGCTTGAGAAGCTTGTGGACATAGTGTAGGTTTGTTTCTACAAGTACAGTTTTAGGGACACAAAAGTTAGGGGGCAGCTGCCCCCCCCGTAGATCCGCCCCTGCTGGTGGAGTATTCTTTATTTAAATATCGGACTTATCTTATGCCGCCTCGGCTCCGCCTCTTTGCCCTTATTTGGATCAGGCTGGAGTTAGACTCTGACTTCACTGTCGAGACGGCAGCGGCCGACTCCGCCTACTAAGGACTTCTCAGCAACTCTGCAGAAACCTATGGGTGACATCACGGACACTACGTCCATTTATATATATAGTCTATAACAGGCATGAAAATCACTCACCTTTCGGCGAAATTCGCCGTTTTGAATCCAAAATAGGTCGTTTGTGTGATTCATGTAGATCTGCAATAAAAATATCTTTGGGGTATGGGGGGGGTCTGGGACCCGGAGTAATCTGCGGCCGCGAGCTGTTATGTGCCATCATGACACGCATGGTGTTCTTTTTTTATATATTATAATGCAGCGCGAGCTGTGTGCTCGAGTCTTCCTGCCTGTTGGCTCTGCTGCTCCGCGATGATGGTCTAGCTTCAGCAGCCACATTACCTATGGGTGCGTTCGTTAATATTAACTGTGCGGTCCGGAGTCACTGCGGTACAGACTGGACCGCTGGTGAACAGCTGTTAGAACGGGCCGTTCAGGTGTTCAGAGCAGAGCTCCCTGTCGGAGCGCAGAGCGTGATGTGCACTGAAAAGTTTTTCTGTCGCAATATTATCTTTGAGCTAGCTAGCTAGCATACATTGTCACTATCTGCTAACATTAGCTTTAGCCTTCGTTTTCTAATAGTTTTTTTTTCATAGGCTATAAACGGAGGTGGTATAAGTATAGATCTTGTACTTGAGTAAAAGTAGAAGCACTCAGATCTTGTACTTGATTAAAAGGTATTAATACATGTAGTGGAGTCAAAGTACACAATTTACCTCTGAACTGTAGAGGAGAAGAAGAACAAAGTAGCAAAACATTGAAATACTTAAATAAAGTACAAGTATCTCAAAATTGTACCCAAGTATAGTACTTGAGTTTATGAATTTAGTTTTACACCAGATGCCATAAAGATAGAAAGACTCAGCCTTGCACATGCATGACAATAGATTTTCAAAATGCTCAACAGTGCTGCCAAAATTATAAACTGACTGCTACACAATTAAAATAAATGCTTTTATATATTTCTATTAGATGTGACTCTTTAGCATTTCTGTTATTATTAACACTGCTGCTTTAGTTGTTTTGACTGCTAAAATCCTCTGTTATTCCTCATTTTAAAGCCGATATTCCGTGGGGTCGGGGGGCTCGGGTCCTTGTCACCTTTTCCATACCTGATGAGTTTGCATCCCTGATAATACTTAGTAAGGAGGCCATAATATTTTTGACTCATGGCTGAAGTTACGTTTCTCCAGCTCTCCCCAGGTTGGCAAAAAAATGCATCTCAAAATGCATCAGATTGATGCTTTAAAATATGGAATATTCAAAAATTTCCCAGAGGGATAATATCCTTCTCACCTTTTTCACCCCTAACCCATTTTCATGCCTGCTATAATATGAGATGAAGAGGACCCTCCAGGTACATATGCCCTAAAATAAAAAAAAAACGAGGTTTAAACTTTGTTCTTTATGTACGTCTATTTTTTACCAGTAGGCCTACCACTTCAATTGTTAAAAGTGAAAAATGGGTGTGAGGCGAGGCTATCAACAATGACTTAAGTGTGAGCCAGGATGTTAGGCATTGAGAAGGAGAGGAATTCAATAACAGGAAAATGACCAGTGATAGAAACAATCCCTGGAATACCAAAACCCACCCTTCACTAATGTTGTTCTTGGCACAAGCTTGCCTTTCATCACTACTGTTTACTCCTTAGGATGCTGATGTCAAGACACAGCACATGGTAGTACAATGCATAACATGTAATTGAGTCTTACCACGTGCAATAACGTCCTGATGTCTGTCCAATCTATCTTTCAATGCATTGGTTTCTGATTGGATTTGAGTCCCACATGGTTATTGGCTTGCATGGTTTGGCACTAGAGGAAAAATATTAAAAACAGCGTCTGTAAGGCTGAAAATATTTCCTCTTTGAAATGACTTTGATGTGGTTAGAATAGAGCAAGTTTCTTTTTGTCTGTCTGGCTCTCTGTCTAGCTGTCTAGTAGTTGTGGCTTGGCCTGTTCATATTTTTTACTGGAAGGCCATAGATCAGTCATCTGTTTGGACATGTGGCTGACTGATTCGCAGGCTGCTTGGGTGGCTATTATTCCTGTCCCTTCTTTTAGCATTGCACTGTACTAAGCTCCTGACATTGGAATAGTGTTATTTGGGGAGGTGTGCAGAAACACTGACAGAGAGAACACCTGGTGAGCCATGAGCCCATCAGCAATTACAGTGTCAGGACCTCTTTAGAAAGTGTCTTTTTTTCTTTCACCATCCATCCACTAGAGTCTTTAATATGTGTCCTGCTTCTACTGCTTGGTGAGCACATCCTGTTCCTTAAAAGTAACACGATTGTGTACATAGTTGGCTGAGGGGAGGCAACTTAATTGGTGCTATAAATTACACAAGCATGTTCTAAGATGGTGGCATCACTCCTGCTTTGACTAGAGTTACAAAAGCTGCAAGACACGAGTGGACAAATATAGCAAAACATACCTACAGTAATGGAGTAGTGTTATGCATGGCACTGCATCGATGAAATAAGGAAAATTCGATATCTTCCCACACACCGATTCAAGTTAAAAAATGATATGGCTAATTTCAAGACAATAGTCACCTTAAACGCATCTGATATCACTTTGCTTATTCTCCATGTTTTATAATGAAGTTCACTCCCTTACTTGGGATCCAGCGATGATGCATTTAGCCAATAGCAGAGAGCTGATATATCGCCCAAACCTAGCACAGCATGTATTTGCTATTGCCTCTATCCATAGTGAATTTAGATTTACTACTGTCCCTGAGGGATATTTGTAGTATGTTGTGGTGTATACGTGGCATTAAGGTAGATATTTCAGTATAGCGCTGAGCTTCTGTCTGCAATGTTCAAAACAACAGATAAAGCCAGAAATCTAGGTGTAGTCATGGACTCTGACCTGAGTTTCAACAGTCACATTAAAACAATTACTAAATCAGCCTACTATCACCTAAAGAATATATCTAGGATTAAAAGACTAATGTCACAGCAGGATTTGGAAAAACGTGTCCATGCTTTTATCTTCAGTAGACTCGACTACTGTACCCCCTGATCCTACCGGAAGCGTCTGCACCTCCTCCTGCGACCTCCTCCTGCGACCTCCTCCTGCGTCATAACCCACCAGGCGCGTTTCAAAACGTTGCGGAAGCGGAGCGTCGTGTGTGCAGCCTCGCAGTTGTTGGATGAACGTTCCACTTCCTGCCTGCGCTGCGCTGCGTCAAAAATAGGATTCATCCTATATTTTAGAAATTCCTTGCGGCGAGGAGCTTCTGGGAAGCTTCGAGCCGCGGCGCAGCGGGTCTGGTGGAATAGCACCCATTGACTAGAGTGGCCGCGATCGCTAAAAACGCCGCAGCCGCAGCGCAGAGCAGACACTCCTGGTGGGATTAGGGGGTTATGGTGTCTTCACAGGTCTCACTAAAACATCTATTAGAAAGCTGCAGCTGATTCAGAACGCCGCTGCTCGAGTCCTTACTAACACTAAGAAAGTGGATCACATCACTCCTGTTCTGAAGTCTTTACACTGGCTTCCTGTGTGTCAAAGAATAGATTTCAAAATACTGCTGCTGGTTTATAAACCACTGAATGGTTTAGGCCCAAAATACATTTCTGACCTCCTGCTAAATGATGAACCATCCAGGTCTCTCAGGTCTTCAGGGACTGGTCAGCTTTCTGTCCCCAGAGTCAGAACTAAACATGGAGAAGCAGCGTTCAGTTATTATGCTCCAGATATCTGGAACAAACTCCCAGAAACCTGCCGGTCTGCTGCAACTCTGACTACTTTTAAATCCAGGCTGAAGACTTTTCTTTTTGCCGCTGCTTTTAATTGATATATTCATATCTTAGACTGCACTGTAACTTTTATTATCTTTGCTTTTTATCTTTGCTTTTAAATGAGTGTTTTTAAATGTCATTGTATATCATTGCTTTTAAATGAGTGTTTTTAGATATCATTTTATAATATTTTTCTTAATGCTCTTATTGTCTTTGATTTTTGTAAAGCACTTTGAATTGCCTTGTTGAAATGTGCTGTATAAATAAACTGGCCTTGCCTTGTGTGCATGTGTGTGTGCCTGCCGCAGCTCAGACTTGTGTTTTTGCCAGAGTGTGTTCATCCGCGAGTGTGTAGCAGGGGTCGGGTGATAAGCTACAACACAGATAAATGAGGTTAATGTGAGGTTTCACTGTGACCTGGCCAGCTCTGACACTGTCCTGTACTTTCAAATGCCACAGTGGGGAGGGAACTTGGCTGCAAAATGGCTCAGTGTCATACCAGCCCTGGATGTGCACATTGTTCATAAAATATTACTCGGTCACAATGTAAAACCCTCTTACAGACAGAATACTTATTGGCAGGCTCATACACAACATACTCAATTTACAGACATTCATTTGCATCAACATACAACACAAAAACCACACTCTTGGTCCAGCTGTGTGTATTCTAGTGTACATATGTATTGCAGGGATTTGCCCACGGAAAATACCTGTGGTAGGAGAATAAAGTTGACCTAATGGGAAATGACTAGGCATCCTCATCAGACCAAAAATAACCCTGTTTTTTTCATGCATTCCATAACTGTAATGGCTCTGATGGGAACTTATAAACTTCCCAGATGTCAGATTTTCATAAGCCATAGTGAGAGTATCAGGGTTTTTTTTAAGTCATCAGAACTAATAAGTATTTTTACACACATCTCACCTCAGGAGAAACTACAGGTCTCATTTGCTTACCCATCCAGAAAGAACACTTATGGGTAGTAACTGCAAAAACACAAATTCCCAAATACGCATTGAACCAAATATGAATGTACTGTGTGCAGTTTTTCTGCTGTTTGATGGTCTAACTGTCTGCTAGAGTAACAAAGCTTGCTTTTGATGTGGATGATTCACCCTGTATTTAAAGTATTTATCTATCCAAACCATTATTGTAACGGTGTGTGAAAATTTATTTTTTACATTTGAATAGTTTCTTCTTGAATGGCACATGTTTCAGATGGTGTTTTTGTTTGGTTAACAGTGTGGGTATTGTGAAGACCATAGTTGAATGAGAGCCCTGCGGATTAAGTGACAGGACTTTTATTGTCGGTTTATGTTTCTTCTTTGCTCGCTGCATTTTCCCTCTGATAGCATGCCCCATTAATGTCACAATAGTGCAACTCAGAATTAAAAACGGGGAGTTTCCCCACCACATTTACTACATTGTTTGGTCTCTAATGTGTTCTATACGTTTTAGTGTACAATATATCCCACAGCACTTAAAGATAACATTCTGCATCAATACAGATTGAGGATGAGCTCCTTTTACGCCGGCCTGTCAGATGTTAACCACTATTGTGACCAAAAACAACTCTACGCCTCCTAGCAAACAGTTCACCGCCAATTAGCCTCAAAACTCAACCGCCGGCACTCTTTTTGGAGGAATTTTTTTTTTCTCTCCCTTTCTTTCACCCCAGCGCTTTGTTTTGTGAGGAGAGTGCCCAGTCAGCTTGGTTTAGTGCTACATAACGTGCCATTAGCTCTGCTAGTAAGGTGCCCCCACACTACCTCTTGCGAGCCTGCCTGCGATGGATATCTGAGTGCATTTGCAACCTGACAGGACATGCTACCTCCTACCCTTTTAAGAGGCACTTGATGGCTACCATTTAAATTAACTAAAGCAAGAGCACTCGTGAGCCGGAAGGGGGAAAGAGAATTTGTGTGTGCATTTGGGGACATTATGAGTATGCAATATTCATAATGTTTTGTGACATTAAATATGAACAAAATACAGCTGTCAAAACTGCCATCGCTAATTTAGCACACGTGGACTTACTGTATATAATTTCAGAGGAGTGTACTGAACAAATACTCAAACTACTTCCTTCAGATACTACACCAACAGTGTAGTGTTGATTATACTATGGATCAATTGTACTGTAGCTTACTTCAGTATCTGGTGATTCTTGAATTATCTGATTTGAAGGTGAAAGTGTATACATTTTGTGTTTTCTGCCAGAGGTGCAATAATCCAGAAAAGTCCTTAATACACTATTATTTACCTCTTATAATATACCTTTCTGCAACTTAAATTTAACTAAGAAATCCTGAGCTCAGGTCTGGGCTGGACGTGATTGATTGTTAATTTCTACCCCACTGTTGATGAAAGTAGAGGCTATTTAGTAGATTGCCTTGTGTAAGATCCTCTGATTCACCTTGATAAATTCGAAGTGAGGTAAATTAAAAAGTTGTTTGCTTTGTTTGTAAGGTTAAATGCACACCACGTGAGATACCATCTTACATACCAAACAGGAGAGCGCGTTCATAATGTGCAGCTGATCCACAAGGCCACCCTATTTGTTGAAGAATGATGATAAAGCTTTCAGTCCGCTCTTTTCTTGGACATCAGTCAATGAGAAGAAATCCCAGTACACACGCACACACACCGATTTAGGTTTTGTCAAACTGACCTGAACTCATGACCTTTTTTCCTAGAGCCACATTGACCCTGAACCATGACACTGAACATCAGCTCACATGTTCTACTACTCTTCTAGTTGATTAACAGGTAACTAGTTTTACTGCTGCATATAAATCATTTTCTAATGCAATATTAACAAACTATGCTGTAAATTAGAATGTTTCTTTTAGAGCTTTAGCCAGATTACACATCCTCCCCATTGTTTACTAATGGGTACGCTCCTCTTTCTGTGCATCACACACATTTTTTAAGTGTGAATACACACCGCTCTATACAGCAGGACATGACTGAATGTTGGTAACTATGCAAGGTACTGTTTCAACAAGGTGTTGCTCAATGAGGATACAAAGCCTGAGCCACTGTCTCGCAGCTCGATCATAAGTGCTGACCGCTCATGTTTATCTGGTCGTCCTGGTAATGGCCATGTATTGATGGTGAGGGAAATTCATTCGTCATGAATACCTCAGAAAATGCTTGTGAAATACTGCTCTGTGTCCATTGCAGTCAGTATTTAGGACTTGGTTTTATGGCATCAGCAATCATAGATATTACCCAGTGTATGTGTGCTTGATTGTGTGTTTTAGTGGGACTAACTTCCTATCTGCTGACCAGCGACAAGTCTTGGCTTTATCACCACGACCTACAGAGGCTATCTGTATTAGATAAAAGCTTTTCTTGGAAGTGATCATTTGTGGTGTCACGCCAACTATTCCTGTGTATCTGATGGTGATGTTAAACAGAAGCACTCATTTTTAGCTGAATGCATCCAAAAGTTCAAAGATTCACATTTCAAGAAGTTTCAAACCGCAAATCACAACATAGAAACTCAAACGTCCTTTCATAAACACCTCACGGGCTGATTCCCAGAAACCTGTCACAAGGCTGCTAAGAAGCTGCTGGATTTGCAGGTTTCAATTTGAACTTTTTGCAAAGGTTTCTCTGTGTTTGCCGAGAGCAAAACATGATTAGTTTCCACCAATAGTAACACAGCTCAGTTCCCTCTGGTCCAGCTTTAGAGGGTTTATATTGTTGTTGTTTACTTATAATCTTTTAAAACTGAGGCACAGTTTCATAATGCCTCGTAAAAGTAGTACGCTTGTGTCCTGTGCTCATTTATATGCTTTTTTGTTTGTAAGTCCCACGTAAATGAAAGAAAAAGGTTTTGACCAGATGTGGCGCAGCTCAGGCTCATAGAGAATTACATTCAGCTGCGCACAGTAAATAATTGTAACTTGTAACAGTGAGTATGTAATCCTACATAGTACAACTCATGGCCTTTGCTTTACCTTGACATATGTTAAAGTATTATTTTTTGCTTAAGCTTTTTCTCCATGAGAGAGAAAAAGGAAAAACTAAAACTAAAAAAGACAACTACAGATTGGATTTCTGACAGTACATTTAGGTCATATGGTATATCTTGCAAATGCCAATTTTGTTCCAATCCAAGTACTACGGTATTTCTTTGGCATCGCTTCCTGTAAATCCATGAAACTGAATCTAGCAGAAGTCATTTCAGCCATGTCTCCCTGACCAAGCTGCTGTGAGTCATTGTAGATTTCCAGGCTGATTCTCAACATTTGTGTTTTGACTCAGTGTGAGCTGGACCTGGCTAAAATATGTCTGAGCAGGATGGTTGTTAACTTTGTATTTTGGCAAAGAAAAAAACGAATTTTATTGATGTGCCAAAATACGATTATAACTGATATTATAAATCCATCAGATTCTTGATCATGATCATAAACAACGTGTGACACAGCATTACTTACCTATAGAAGTAGAAACGGCACTGTATATCTAAAATCAAATTGTGAATACCAGGGATTAATGTTGACTTTTATCTCATTTTTGTTAGATATCTAAAAAAAAAGGATTTATTTATTTGCTTGGACAGATATCGTGTTTGCAGTTCAGTGTACTGCAAATACAAGCTGAATTCTCTAAGAGCTATTTTTGGTGCCAAAAAAAGTTTGCAGATGTTTTCTGGGAAAAGGTCAAAAACTGTCCAGACGATCCCTCAACGGCGAAGATAAAAGTTACACAACGTCATACTGATGCAAGAGCTAAAAAATGTCTGACTATGGTATTTCTAAATAATATCTCAGTAAACAGACTTGTGAAATTGTGCATCAACAGCAAGACGATCATCATGACCGCTTATCTGATTTTAATGAGGCATCCAATTCCCCTGGATACATTTATTTAAGTCCCTTAAATTGATCCTTTAATTTGCACTCAGCTAGAAAGCTTTGTATAAGCTACTCCTGCAATATGCAATAATAAACTGTGAAAACGTTTATATTAACAACTAGCCACTTTACATTAAAAGCTGATACGTCACATGCAGTTCGAATGACTTCATACTTTAGCTGTTTTTGTCCATGTTTCTTTAAGGCACGTTGTGGGCCCACACTCAGTCCATGCTTTTTTTATTTTTTTATTTATTCTACTAAAATCATACAAAAACAAAAACGTATAATTCATACACACAAATGAACAAAATTAGTAGAAGCGGGAGGGCTGAAGCATAGCTTATGGGGAGTAGCCCTCCCGTGCATCATCATTAGCATGCTGAAGTACAGAAAATGTTTGGGGTGTTACAGAATGCTGTTACATAAATAATAATGACATCCTGCTAAGTGCAAAACACCAGGAAACATTAACTCAGCGGGTAGTTGAATGAGAGGGAGAGGCATTTAAAATTAGTCATCTTTTGTGGCCAGCGCCAATAACGGGTTGCCTCTTGTGCTTTCATCCCCATGCTGCTTCTTCGAGGGGATCACTTAATAATTGAACTATTGCTATGTGGATCTGTGAGTGTGTGTGTGTAGCTCTGAACACCTACTGGACATTGTGTGTGTGTGTGTGTGTGTGTGTGTGTGTGTGTGTGTGTGTGTGTGTGTGTGTGTGTGTGTGTGTGTGTGTGTGTGTGTGGTGTGTGTGTGTGTGTGTGTGTGTGTGTGTGTGTGTGTGTGTGTGTGTGTGTGTGTGTGTGTGTGTGTGTGTGTGTGTGTGTGGTGTGTGTGTGTGTGTGTGTGTGTGTGTGTGTGTGTGTGTGTGTGTGTGTGTGTGTGTGTGTGTGTGTGTGTGTGTGTGTGTGTGTGTGTGTGTGTGGAGAAAGGAACTGCAGTCATTTCACAGAGCTAGAACTGTGCGCCTGCCCCACTTTCAGCCGTTTAATCATGTATAGACACTCTGGGCACTGTGTGTAGGCACATGTGTGTGTGTAATAATATGTGAGCGTGAGAGAGGGGTTCGGTACAGTATGTGTCAGAGATTGCACTTAGAACTCCCTGAACTGTGAGAGTGTGTGTGTGTTTTCTCTCTCATGCACATGTGTTTCTTTTCTGTACTCAGAGATGCAGAGTTGCTCACAGTGTCACTGTCCTCATTTCAACTTTTTCACTGCAACTGGTTTTCATGGCAGTTATGTACTGGATAGTATGCTTTTTAAAAATAAATACATTTTTTGAGATTGTGATACAAAGAGTGACGGATATAAAACCTACATTTGATATTTATATTAGGGCTGTCAGTCGATTAAAATATTTAATCGCGATTAATCGCATGATTGTCCATAGTTAATCGCGATTAATCGCAAATTAATCGCACATTTTTTATCTGTTCTAAATGTACCTTAGAGGAATATTTTTCAAGTTTTTAATACTCTTATCAACATATGAGTGGACAAATATGCTTTATGCTAATGTTTATTATCATTTGAACAATGACAAATATTCTCATGAATATTAAACACAACAACCTCTGAACATTACAAATATTCGCCTCAATTCAACCTGGAACCTCTCTCATACAATACAAATGGGGTGTGTGTGTGTGTGTGTGTGTGTGTGTGTGTGTGTGTGTGTGTGATCGTTGGAGCTATGTGCAACTCAAGGCATATGCTCGAACGGGAGCTGCCTGGGCGCTGCAATCATGTTGCTGCAATCATGAGTGTGCTGACTTCTCGTACAATGTCCCGCTGTCTGCTTCCTGCATAAAGTCAAGTGCTTGGCGCAGTTGTGTGGATAGGGCGCTCCTCTGTTTTCATTTAAACAGCTCCTTATATCCGTTAGCGCAGCTAGCTAGCACCAGATGCTAACAACAACAATAGCCGCGTTCACACTGCGGTACGGTAATGCACGTAAGGTCTCTCTCTCGCTCGCTCGGGCCACACACACACACACACACACACACACACACACACACACACACACACACACACACACACACACACACACACACACACACACACACACACACACACACACACACACACACACACACACACACACACACACACACACACACACACACACACACACACACACACACACACTATTATTTCTGTTGGCAAAATCCTGAATGTCCTCTTCCAGTATGAGAGTAACATGATAACAAAGGTATCCCAGCTGTAGCTGTGAACATGACAGGATGTGAGATGACCTAGAAGAGCATCAGGACTGTTTGTACTGTGAATAAACGTCTTGTGTTTTACTTTTAGGCTGTTTGAAGGTATGGACAGCTATCAGAACTACTATACATCACATTAAGAACGATGTACAAATGAAAGTCGGACACAAATATATAATTTAAATGATTTATTCAAGTTTGCAATATTTTGAACAGGCATCCACACAGTCACCTACTTTGTAATGTTCGATACCTCCCTGTAAGCGTCACGATATCCACCTCTCACCCACAACCTCACATACGAGTACTGAATGTCCATCAAAGTGATCTTAGGAAGGCAGATATAGCAAAAGATGAACGTAAACGACAAACGAGGCGATCGACATGGTAAGTCAACAATGGGTCCTCAATGTACACGCCCCGGATTCCGATGACGAAAATAATAGAATATCGCCAGTTGTCATGACTCACGTTATACTGCAACACCGGTGAGCGTGGAAGTGTGGTCTGCCACAAGCGGGCGGCAGGAGCCGGGCTGTCAGCAGCATCAGCTTGTAGATGGTATTTTAAACTCGATGCGCTCTGAAGCTACGGGGCGGCCGAGGAAAAAAAATACACATGCGTTAATCGCGTTAAAATAATTAGTGGCGTTAATTTTTTTTTGCGTTATTAACGCGTTAACTTGACATACCTAATTTATATACATTATGTTATTGTAAAGGATATTTAAATAATGATTATTTCTGCTTTGAGATAGATGATCCTAAAATGCGTTTTTTTATTGAGAGAATACAAGTGACATACAAAGGTGTTAACAATTCTTACTGTATTAGTAGCTAAAATGCATTCTTAATTCATTCTTAAATCTCAAATTCATTTTGCTCACAATCGCTGTATCATTGTGCCTGTGTGTGTTTGTGTGAGCATTTCTTTAGTCGGACCGTCACATTATAGCCTCAGTATGACCTTGTAGCAGTGTGTAGCCCCACGAGGCCCATCCCTGTGACTAACACCCATCTCAACATGCTGCCACAAGCAGCTGCGCTACTGTACTCCTAAAGAACACATTATAATACACAGCTGCTTCAGCACGCCTCTCATGTGGAGCCGTATGTTGTATGTGATCTAGGATTATTATAGATGCATTGCATTTCATATCTTGTATCGGATCCTTTTTTTCAATTTCAAGTGATACCATGTCTCAGTGATAACCGTTTTCGCCTCAAGGTAGCGTTCATCTTTAAAAATAGAGCAGTGTTAGTTCCCTCAGTAGGCACTCAAAGAGCACTTTAGGACAGGGGTAGGTCTTTTTTAGATGCAGTTTGTTTGTGGGTTTATTATGCATTTATAAATGTTAAAATTACGTGTGGTTTGGCTCAGTGGGGATCCCTTTATTCCTATTTCTTCCTTTGCGCAACATATAAACAAACCTTTTGTACATTTTCTTCCATGTGTCGATGGTCATGGGAATAAAAGGTAAACAATGTCTAATTTGACTAATACATGCATAAATCACCAAAAAAACTCCATAGCGCTCTCTTTTTAAACATTGAAATGCCTTTATCATAAGTGCATAGTCATGTTAGACCTAAAAACTCTGCATAATGCAGTCAAAGCAAGTAGTATTTGTAATTTTTCTCTACAATCTGCCTGGGATATTTGCATTCTCTCGTGGATCTTCTGTGCAGAGAGAGGAGAGGTCACAGTAGACGTGTCTGAGACTTTATTTGGGTTAAGGGCAGTGCAGCGTGTTGGACGTGAGCCACGCACGGACACACACACACACACACACACACACACACACACACACACACACACACACACACACACACACACACACACACACACACACACACACATACACACACCTGTCAGTGTTGGCGTCTGCTCGGTCCTCCTTCTCTGTTCCTTTGTCCTCTCTGTCCTGGTCATCAGACCTCATATAGCAGGGTCTCCAGGGACAGCTGGTGTGAGCACCTGCACTCTGTGTGTGCATCTTTATGTGTGTGCTAATGTACATTTGTGGGGTTGGGAGGGTGGGAGGGTGGGGGGGTACCTGCAGTGTCCTGGCCGAGTGTGTGTGTGAGTGAGTGTGTGTCTGTACAGTATGTTAAGTGTGTGCATGTGAGCACCTGTGCTGCCAGCAGGATCTGCCACAGCCGCGGTGCTGGATGACGTATGCCGGTGACTTCCTAAGGTCGTGCTGTGAACCCCGTAAGAACTGCTATCTACTTAAAGCCCACTCACCTCCGTGTGCAGAGAAGGGGAATGAAGTATTTGGTGCATTCAAGATACGAAAGATGCAAACTTCTAGTGTTTATTTTCCTCCTGACTTAATTCTTCTCACAATATTTGAAAGCAAGTCATTTTCTTAATTTCTGGCCCATTGCTGAACCTGAAATAGCATAGTCTAATCTTCCCTATATGCTGTCTAATCAATTTGATTTGCCTTCAAACAAAGAAGCCTTTTTTCGTTTCGGCTGAATGGGTAATGGGAGTTTTGAGATAAGCCCATCTCCTTGCTGATACACAAATATATGTTCTGTACGTAGTTAGGCTTGTGCCAACATATCGAAACGTATGTCAACAATACTCATACCAATATCAAGGCAATTTAACTAATTTACCATCAGAACAATGATGTTATAATGTAATCTAAGATATGTTGCCCCAAGATATGTTGCCCCATCAGCTGAGTGATGAGTGACATGAACATCCTTAATTACAAACCAGTTTGACATCTGTTTTCTGTGGTTTGATAGCCTGCATGTAGGTTTTCTATATGTCTGTTCACTATGAAAAAACAAAACGATCCCCCATCCCTTTATCTGGTTTATCTTTTATAGAAGAAAAAGTTTGCCACCACAATTGCAGATTTTCTTTTGTCCCTAACCAATGAACTTGACTTATAGCATTAAGCAATCAAGCCATCATACATTAACCGCTTTCTCCCACAGTTAAAAGCATGACTGACAAGAAAAAGGGAATTGGTTGACTTGTCATTTAGCGCTTTGACAGGAATGAAATTGTGGGGGCGAGTGGGACTAGAAGTTTGTGTCTAGCAGTTAAATGGGGTCTCATGACACCTCTCTTACAGCAACAGCTTGTATCCCCTCGCTGTAATGCGGAGGTACAACGTGTGTGTGTACAGAGACATCCGGCCATTATACCTGCCGTCTTCACTGTCAGATTACTGCTGGAAAGTAAATACTTTATATTTAGTTCATTTTATTTTATGTTTTCTTTCTGAGTTGATGCTCATGAAGTTGGTCTGCAAAGTGTGTGTGTTAAAATAACAGAGGGATGATATGAAAAGAAGACAATTAGCTTCCCATTTAACAGTTTCCTAGGTAGTGTGTGTGATGATAGACGGAGAAAAGACTATAAACATGATCAAAAGCATAATTACTATGCATGCGTGGGCGGCATGTCTTTTGAATGTTTGGAAAAAAGGAAGTGGGAGAACCCAGTTTGTGAGCACACGTGTGTACCACTTTAAAGATGTGATTCTGTGTTTGTGTGTGCGAGTGTGTTCCCTGCGTGCCCCCCTCCCAGCGTATCCCCCGTATCCCAATGGAGGAATCTTAGGGGGCGATCAAAGACACGCTCCCCGCGACTCCTGCATCTCGGGGCTAACGCGCCACGACTGAGGAATGCTGAGTAATTCCCTCAGGTGGCAGCGGAGCGCTCTGATGTTCTGCGTTTGGTGCACTCTGCCAGTCTCACTAACACATGTTGGCCCCTCACACATGTGTGTGTTCAGAGGGTAAATACTGCACATACATGCACACTTACAGAAGAGCAATGGAGGACTTCCTTCATCTGTCGCTCACTCCGTTTCTTCATGTTTTTATCCCACACACACACTTCTTCTCTGCAGCACACAGCGTGGAGTGTGTGTGTGAGTTCTGTTTTATTCCCTCCGCTTGCATCCCTGTCACGTGTCACTGTGGTGTTGTTATGTGTTGCCCAGGAGAATTCTAGTACAAGAGAGGAAGGACGGTGAAAGGAGGAAAGAATATGAGATCTTAGGAGATGAAAGAGGAAGAGTACCTACAAAGGATGAGGAGGAGAAGTCATGAGATAAGAAGGATGCTTGATTTGATTTAAACCTCAAATCCTCTGGTTTACGGGTGTATCAACATTAACACTGAAGAAATGCATTCAAATTATAGCTTTCACGGAATAAGGAAACCTAAAGGTACATATTTTTGGAACATTTCAAGTGCGACCTTGATAGTTTGTTGAGTTGATTTTGTAAAATCCTTCGTGAAGTTACTAGATCACATCATGGCATTAAACCGCTGCTGTTATTTCACAAGACGTTTAATGACATCAGGAGAAGCTCAATTAAAGTCCCGCAGGGGGGTCTCAAAGTGAGCAAGCTAAACCTCGGCAGTCATTTTACCAGACAGCAGTTTTCCCAATGTCGTCTTAATTCTGTGCACACTGACAGAAAAGGAGCAAGAGAGGTTTTTAATAGGGATGCACGATATTGGTTTTTTGAAACCGATACCGATAACTTCCTGCTTCTCAAGACCGATACCGATAACCGATAATAATATATATATATTATATATTAAATGTACCTGTAGTTTTTGCACACCTGGTGGTAAAAAAAAGACTAGTAGTGAGCAAATGACATGAGCATTACTACTATGAACAAAACTAACCCTGCGGTCGTCTCTGGCAAACTTCTTGCCTTTTTCAAAAGCCTCGTCGATGGGTAAAAGCCCCGGTGCCTTTGCAGCTGGCTTTGGATTCGCCGCTAGTTTAGCAGCGCAGGCGTCTTCGTACGCTTTTAACACACCATCATGGCGATGGCGATGTTTCAGGTGACTAATCGGGTTGGAAGTATTATAGCTCGTTGCCTTTTTCCCTCCTCGTGGAACTTCTGCATTGCATTTGTTAATACAAATAGCAAGCAAACTATCTAACTCTGAAACTTTGAAATAGACATACTACCGACGACATGTTTGTTTACTGTCCTGGCTTCACGGCCGCACACCATTTACGTCACAGCCAGGCATGAGTTAGGGAGCGCTGGATTTGTGAAGAACTCCCCTCTTCCTAAACCACTAATACCACAGTACTGGCAAAACGGGAGGAGCCGAGGGAAAAACAAGCGCCCCTCATCCCAATCCACCCACACCGCAGTATTTGTTTCTTTTTTTTACCCAAAAAATATATTGTATATTATCGGGGCTATTAATACTTTTATCGGGTTTATCGGGATGACGTCATAATTCCTAATATAATATCGGACCGATAATTATCAGGCCAATAATTATCGTGCACCACTAGTTTTTAATCTTCGTTTCTCTTTGTACGCCAGTCTGCTTTATCTAAGATGTGTTCATTGTCTCTTTAAGCTGCCCTCCTATCTCTGCTGTCTGGGCTGTGTATGTACGTGTACTGTATGAATGGGAGTGTGGACGTGTGTGTTTATCAGCAGGGTGAAGCGTGATCGTCATGTACACAGAAGCACATTTAGGCGGTTTTAAGAGAGCTGAAGTTTGACCTGCATGATAGTGACGAGGGTTAGTGAGTGAGTTCCTTAACTAGGAGGTAGTTTGTGATTTTGCTGCGTTGCATTTTCTGTGTTGATCTTCCTTTTCTCTCTTTTCCTCGCATACTTTTCTCAAGTTTTAGAGCTCTAACGACATAGTGGCTCACAGAAAGGTATTGCCAAAGCTGTTGTGTATTATTAATTTAGATAATAATGAGGCCTGGTGTTGCTAAAACATTTGTCGTCAACAATACTGACGAAGCAGTTAAACAGGTGATACTGAAACTACTGAATTATCCCATCAGGATTGATAAACGTCCATCTTATCTTATATGTGTCCATTGCTCATTTTCTGTTCCTAAGTTACGTCATTTTTAATGGCTTGATGAAATTGTGCTTTTTGGAGAGTCTCAGGTGCATGAATCAGCATTTTATACAAACATTGTTCATTGATGGAGTCGCTTTAATAGCTCATACATGGCTGTTGTTGGTCTCTGACGTAGATACAGGCCGGTGCACACACGGTTGTGTTCGACTAACCAAGCTATTGTTGGCCGGTCTGATGCTGGTCTTGTTGTGTGCAGCCAGTGAACCCAGAGCCTGCAGAGCACTCCAAGAACTTTGCAACGCTGCACTTTGCTCAGTCCTTGGACGCCGACACTTATGATGCATTTTCAACCAGAAAAACAGCCCGTTAGTTGCAGTGAATCTTTTGCAGGAAAGTCATAGAAAGTTTCAGTGGAATTCCCTTCTGAGGACAGTTGCCTTCTGGTGCATTTGTTCTGCTTATGAACAATTTTTTCTCGTCTACAAACAAAGATACAAATAGAGAACAAAGGCAGCATAAGGAAGGACATGCTTATGAAGCCAAACAAGCCCACAAGGGAGCATGGACTGCCCTCTGAGCCTCCTGTGAAACATTTGAACTAATTGAATCTCATAAATAGAAGCAATAATGTGAGGAGAAATATGCTGATTTGACATGAAAATGGACAGAGATATTTAAGTTTAGTATAAAAGACAGTAACTAATAATACAAGCCCTAAATACCAAGGGACTTGTTTCATATGTAACTCTGTCTTGTAGTGTGGATATTGAGAGAAGCATTAGCCAGACGAGCTAGGTCAGGGTGCAATACTGCAAGATATACTGCTCCCTTTTCACACACACACACACACACACACACACACACACACACACACACACACACACACACACACACACACACACACACACACACACACACACACACACACACACACACACACACACACACACACACACACACACACACACACACACACACACACACACACACACACACACACACACACACACACACACACACACACACACACACACACACACACACACACACACACACACTCTTTTAACAACTATGCTTGCTGTGAGTGTGCGTGTTTTTATAGTGTGCTTGTGTAGGACAGAGGGACAGAAGGCAGGGAACCAATAGAAAAGCAGTATGAAAGGGGCTGGGCATGGTTTCATAGGTGCAAATGGACACACAGAAACACACACCCAAGCTGCCAGTTGTATTGAGTGTGTGGTGTGATGGACAGGGAACTGAATCCTAGGCTGCTGAGTAGGAGGAAAAGTGTGTGTGTGTGTGTGTGTGTGTGTGTGTGTGTGTGTGTGTGTGTGTGTGTGTGTGTGTGTGTGTGTGTGTGTGTGTGTGTGTGTGTGTGTGTGTGTGTGTGTGTGTGTGTGTGTGTGTGTGTGTGTGTGTGTGTGTGTGTGTGTGTGTGTGTGTGTGTGTGTGTGTGTGTGTGTGTGTGTGTGTGTGTGTGTGTGTGTGTGTGTGTGTGTGTGTGTGTGTGTGTGTGTGTGTGTGTGTGTGTGTGTGTGTGTGTGTGTTTATTGTAGACCTTTAGTGTTGCCGTCTGTGAGGAAAATACATACAATACAAATCTTTTTTCTAATTTGTTATTCTTTTCAAAATAACACTGTTATTTACTCACCAATAACACACAATTATCCTTGCTTTTATTTATTGGTTTAATTCCATAATCTCGGTCTTTTTTGGTGTTCGTCAGGAACTGAATTTCAAAATAAAAATAACCGGAAACAGACGTAGCATTTCGAGCGATTACCCAATATTCTCAGCTACGCTGATTGGATGTTTTAGCCGCAATGCATGCTGGGATTTGGTGTTTATATTATATGAAATCCGGAAAACATTTTAAAAGAATAAAATAATACTTAATTCCGAGTGCTCTTGCTTTTCTCTTTGAAAGTCATCACATAACGGCATTGTAATACACGGTTCGGCTGCATTAAATATTACAGATCTGCCGTAGTTCTTTATTTATAGCGCCCTGATGAGAAGACCTTTGGGAAAACTGAAGAAATGCCGCCGAAACTGAATACTTGACGTGGATCATAAATATATCAACAATTAAAAAACATCTTCAATTTCTCTTCACACAATACGTCTCCTTGCAGTATCAACACTAATTCGGCTGACTTTTACATTTGATCTAATTCATAGATAGGTTATATTTACACCATAACGGTGCACAGCTGATATAAAAGGACTTGTAGTTTTTAAAGATATTACTGATTTGAATTGGATTGAATGTAAGAATGTAAATACTGAGTCTGAAATAGTATAGCAATATGCTGTAAAATTATGTGAAAGCATGAATAAAACTACACATCTTCAGATGTTGTACATACAAGTGTCTGTGTGTACCTTGTGTGCACCGCCTAGTGGTTAAAGCACGTTATTGAATTATTGTTTTTATGTGTTATATTTGATTAAAAAAATATTAAGAGTACATATACTTTCATAGGGGAAAGTAGAAGGTCTGTGATAGAAATATAGAATATAAAAAATCAAGAAGATACTATAAGTGATCTCTTCAATAAAACAGTTTAGTGCATGATGTACAAAGATATTAATAGGAGGAGGTGCAAAACAGAAAAACGAATTAACCTTTATTTAAACATTAAATAACAGATTAAGGTCTTGCTTTCCTGCAATGTTAACTATGTTGAAGCACTTATTTTAACTGATATTATACATATGGATTATACTCTTATGTATGTAGATAGAATAAGAAATGTGCAGAATATGACAGTTTAATGGTGGAGGTACACACATATTGATAGATGTCTTGAAATGCACTGTTGAGGGACCTGTGACCCAAGTTTTTCATTCATTGCATAACAACACCGTAGTTGTGTATATGATATGTCAATAAACCTTTAAAATCTTGAAATCTTGAAAGGGATGTGCAAAATAGCCATAATATACAGTCTTTAATTAACTATTAGTAGAGAATAACGAGTAATTAATATACTTTATTACTCGTTTCCATTAATGTCAATTGCAGATACATGTTTAGTCTTCTCAAGCACCAACTATCAAATATCTCATTTTACTCAGGTGTAACTAAAGTCTGATTTAAGGGTTGTTTATATTTCACATCATTAATCAGAATCTGCAAAGTAACTCAAATAAGTGTAGTGTAGTAAAAATACCAGGTTAACCTCTGAATTGTAGTGGAGTAGAATTACAAAGTATCATTGAGCTGTCATGTGGGTATATATTAATGCTATATATTAATGCTGCGCATTATGGACAGCGATTTTCACCCATTTATTAATTATATGTTTTACATTTGATAACACCAATGTGTTTAATACTGGCAACTTCTAATTGTGGGGAAAACGAAAACGTTCAGTAGAGATGTCCCATAGAACATTTTGCGAAACACAATAGTGTAGTGTGTAGTTCTGGGGGGCGTTCGATTCCAGTTTTGGATTGTCTGGCGTGGTTTCGTTCCATTACAAACAGCTGTTTGACGCTCGGCGTAACCTTGGCGCACTGCCACTCCAACATCCAATCCCAGACCTTGAAGAGTAATCACGGGGACTGTAGTCCTAAAGTTAAACGATAGCTGGGGATTATGGGTAGTGTAGTGTCTTCGGCCATCCTAAACTCAAAAATGTTGACAATCGCAATGATGCTCGAAATGTCCCTTATAGGCCTACGTCTGTTTCCGGTTATTTTTATTTTGAAATTCAGTTCCTGACGAACACCAAAAAAGACCGAGATTATGGAATTAAACCAATAAATAAAAGCAAGGATAATTGTGTGTTATTGGTGAGTAAATAACAGTGTGTTATTTTGAAAAGAATAACAAATTAGAAAAAAGGAAAAAAAGATTTTAAAAATACGAGGCTCTGAGCCCCATGTATTTTCCTCACAGACGGCAAAACTAAAGGTCTACAATAAAGACCTAAATTAATATTTGGGATGTTCTTGCCTTTAGATTCTCCCAATAAGTCCAAGTACAGAGGGTGACTTTGCTGTGAAAAAACACATTTCCACCAAAAAAACATTAGCATTCATGAAGTAATCGTCGTCATAACTAGCAAACTAAACATCATGTACATGTACTGCACAAATAATCAGAAATAAAAACTCATTACTCGCATAAAATGACATCAAAACACATTTTAATGGCCAAATGAACCTTAAAATAGGCATTTTCCACCGAGAATAACACGAAGGTCAGCCATCGTTGTTGATCACGTGGTCTATGAAGGTCTATGGGACGCCCTGCCCGTAGAAGCCTGACGGGCAAGGGGTACCCTGTACGTAATATAGCGATGGGGAGGGGCCCTGACCGTCCGTCAATATGTGACGGGATGGGAGTGAGAACGTACGTGTGTGTGTGTGTGTGTGTGTGTGTGTTTTCGCAGGGTACAATTTTCCACCAGGTGAAAGCTTTGTCCCTGTATTGTTTCAAAACCTGAAATTGAAAGATATATTTTAATTTATGAGAGGAGGCAGTTGAATAGACTGCACTGTATAATATATTGCATAAGAGTGGTAAGAGGTAATGATTTTATGGGTGTTTAAAGCAGGTGAATGACTTCCAGAATGACTATTTCTAAGAAGCATATACTTAATGTGCTTTGTGTATTTCATTGGTTCGTGTGGTGCCTTATCGTCTGCGCTAGGTGTTAGCCTCTGGGCAGAGTATGTGTTTGGTGTGTGTGTGTGAGTATCTTTGTATGTGTCAATGAGTTTGTGTGTGTCTTTCTCTCTCTGTCTGCGGCTAATCTCACATGTCATTCCTAATATTTTGTTGTGCCCATTTATGAGTGTATGTTCGAAAACCTCTCCATGTTATTGACTGTTTTATACCATACTGGATAGTGGACCCCTCACTCCTCTAAAAAGGCTGTCAGGGGCCACTAGTGGTCAACAACTTCAGACGCAAAAGCTATTTCTAGCAAGGCTAAATAAATGCCTCACCTTTCTACACATTTTAGCCTTTTCCATTGCTCAAATCTGCCATCCAAAGTGCTCTCTTGAACCAGAGTGTCTACAGATGAATCCCTCTCCTCATATGTTCTAATCCACCAAAGCAATGCCCTATAAGAGATATATTCATCTCTATTTGTGTAATCATCGTTTCCATCTTGACTTTAAGGGAGGGACAGGGCTGTGACACTGATAAGAGTGGATAAGTTTACAATCCTAATAAAGTTTTTAATCAAACCAATAATATCTTAAGCCATTTTGTTGTACACAGAAACTGAAACACGTGTTGGTATATTGACCAAAATGGAAACATTTAGAAAGCTTGCATTGATAATATTGTGTACTTATTTTTCAATTTTATTTTCTTCAGATATTTCCTGATTTGTATCATTTTTAATGATTGCATTTTAAATATTTAACTCAAAGTTGAGCATGTTTAAAGCAACATCGACTTAAATGGGTGATGAGTTTCATTTGAATTCACATTCAGGTAACATCCTGTACAGCATGACGGTCACAAGTCAGAGAGCAGGAAGCAGACGGTATGCTGATCTTGTGAATGACAACACTCTCAAATACACACAGCTTATTGTATATAGATTTTTTAATAACAACATGTTAGATAATTACTGTGCCTTCTCTGCTAAAGCTGTGTGATCAAGGTATTCATCTTGTGTGTTCAAGTATTTTGTTGTACTTTCTGTTTTGTTAGTGTGTGTATGAGTTTTTATCCTGTATGTATTTATTTGTATACAAGATGTTCTACAGGTTTCACATGCCTGCATGCCTGCGTGAGCGTGAGAGTGTGTTTATTGAGTTTGTCTGAACTCGGTACAAACAAGATAAAGTGTGCTTTAGTATCATGCCTGTCCTCAGGGCCTCGTTGTCACATGACCTCATTTTGTGTTGCCAAGACGATACCTTATGTCAGGGTTTAACCTAATGCTCCGATCCGGCCCGTGACCTTGGTACGTGTCTTTTCGCTATGGTAACAGCCTCCGGGGCTACTGTAAGTGAGCCGAGTACGCTTGACGCTCGCATGGAGCATTTAGTTCTCTCCTTGAGCATCAAATGAGGCACTTTGCTACATTTATTTACCAAGAGAAGATTAACTCACTCCATTACAGGAACACCCTTCAACAAGGTCATAAAAATAGATTTACACCTGCGTGACACATGATACCAGAGTCTTATGCTCCAAGCTACTGCAAAATCACTGGAGTAGTTTGATATGAGGAGCTTTGCATTGTATTTGTAAACGGAAGATTAGGAAGTGCTGAAACTCTAAGTGTTTAACTCACTTCTTAAATAGTATTTATGTTCTTTAATTATGATAATACAGAGTAGAAAAAAGAGAAGTGGGGTACTGTTGTAAGAGAAATGTTTTAACAGGACACAAATACATTGTATTTATGAGTTTATTATTATGGTCAACTAACAGTTTATATAAAAGAGCTTTATGAAACTGCATTGAATCAGTGTGTCACATGTTTATCTGTGCTTTTAAGGAAGAAACATTAACCATTTTAGCTCAGAATTCAATTTAACGTTAATTCTCCATCAGGCTAAGAACCAAACAAAAGAAAAACCAACAACAACATTTTGTTTCTAGAACAATACTAATTTGCTTTCCATTTAATCATATTAGCTCTCAGTTTACCAGAGGCATTTGGTCAAAGGGAGACATTGTCCTCACCAGACAGTTAACAAAGTTCATGAAAGAGACCTTAATGCCTCCTAATGTTTTTCTTTCTGAGGAGGACACACGTCTCAAAGCTGTGTCTCATGCGGGTAAACAAAGCATGGTTGCCATGCCGATGGGTCGTTGGTATATAAATAGCATGGGTGTTTGTTCTGAATAATCCTGAGAGAGAGAAAGAGGCAGTGTTTTGGGCAACTCCTGTGTGGAACTGTTGTCCTTATGTTGCAAGCAGAGCCAGCTTGTAACAGTAGAAAAATAAAAAGCCATATCAGGAACACTTAGAAAATGGTGTTAATGTTTCCGCTGTGTCTCCCTGTAGGGAATGGTGACAGCGCCTGCAGACAGACAGACGTGGACAGACAGGCACCCGGAGCCCTGCCCTCCCATTGGTGGAGAGATCCAGACTTCACAGCAGGAAGTGCAGCTCCAGTCGGTTGTCAGCTCTCCACTGAGCAGCAGGCCCCACCTCCTCCACCCAGGAAGCTCTGCCCCCCCCGCTCAGGTAGGGAGAAAGCAGAAAGAGTCTAACCCATAATATGTGTTTGGTTCAGATCAGATAATTACATACGCCCCTTTCCCATTCTAGCTCCGTGCTCAAGCTTTTCTGGTTCGGAACCGGTTCTTCTTTTCAGCCCCCGTTTTGTTCACACCGCCCAGAGCTCGACTGGTGCTTTTCAGGCTCTAGCTCCGAACCGGCCCTGGAACCGCGTTGGTGTGAAAGGGGCAACAAACGTTTGGTTAGTTTGTTCAAACTAACAATCAAACTCTTCATTCACATCACAAACAAACTGCACCACAGTGGAGCTTTTGTGATAACAAAACATAAAACCTATCTGCTGATTTTAAACTACAGTATTTACATAGTGGTCATATAAGCTTGCATAAGAGATTGAAATACTAATGCAAGATCATTTGGTAACCAGGCATTTCCATAATCATTTGATTTCCCTGATCAATCAGACTGCCAATAGGAGTTTTAACTTTGCGGACCGATCATATTTCAATTTTTTTGTCAAAAAGCCATGTGTTTATGCAATGAGTATAAGACGCTTCTTTTTCAGCTGTTTCTACATTTAAAAAATGTTTTTATCACATACAAGCTCTAGTTGTAGTGTTACGAAAGTACTTTTCATGAGCTCTTTCATGTGACACCAGATAGGATAAAAACATGAGATGCAGCGAGGTGTTGCATGACATGCTGTGGATGAGCAGAATAACAGATGTGAAAGAGACTGTAGATCAGCAGACTTAACTGACTTTTCTTCACAACAATGAGAGGCATTATCACATTGTTTTCAAATGATCCACTGACAAGAGAAAGAGAACATTATTAGATTGGTAAACCCAGCACTAATTATCTTATCTGCTTTAGATCTGCAAAGAAGACAAGTAGACGAATAACAACATAATTGCAATGGATTAATCATTAAACATATTTTTCATGCAAAAGGCAGATGTGTTCATCCCTTTCCCATACGGAGATATCCTGCTTTTCTTTGCTTTACAGTATATCATGAAACCCAAAGTCTCTCAGTGTTGTACTGACAAAAAAAATCCATTTAAAGACTTCACCTTTGACTTGACAAACAGGGATGGACATATTTCACAGTTATTTGACATTTTATAGAACAAATGATCGTCATATTCATCCATAATTTAATATAGTTCTGGCTGCAGTTAGCTGTCAGCGTTGGAGTTGTAACATAACATAGTCAGAAGAACAGATGTGCTTATGTGCGTTTGTGTTATTTATTATGTGTTTTCCTGTAGAGGATAAACTTGTCTGGGCCTGTCTGAGCTCCCCCCCTCTCTTCCTCCATGTGATTTGTCTGATTGTTTCCTTTGCTTTCCTGACCTTCCCACTGATGTCTTCTCTCCCTCTAAACTCCCTCCATTTCACTTAGTCTCTATCCTCTCTTTATCTGAGCTGCCTCCTCTCTTCCTCCTCTCTGTTTCCTCACCCTCCACACGTCAGCCCTTTATCTCCGTCTCACCAGCTGTGTGCTGCAGCTCTCCTATGGGGGAGAGTAGACTGAATAGAGGGGCTTACTGAGGACACTGAGAAAGCCAATCACTGCCTTTTCGTCTCCTCTCTCGTGTCCTTTCCTCTGTCCTAAGACTCGGCTGTGACCAATCCTGTGTCCTCTGTTTTCGGCTGCTCGTTGTGCCTTCAGCATCTCAGATTTTGAAGCATTTCAAGACAGGATGTGAGGTAAAGATATTTCACAAAAACAGAAAATACAGGCTGGATGTTTTTACAAATTCCCATGAATTTACAGATATTCAGAAGATGAATTGGTTCAAATAAATCACTAAACTCAAATAGAAGTGTCTTTGGAGTCTCTTACGAGTTGCAGCTGCTTTTGACGAAACACTATTTTGTTTATACCCTTCATAAATATACGGTTACACTTGACTCACCATCAGCATCATTAGATTTGCCGCCAGCGTGCCTGGGGACTGATCTTCATAACTATACAAATATGTTTTGAAGTACAGACTAATTAGTTTATTAAATTAATGTTGTACCAATTCAGAGAGGAGAGGTGTACATTTAGGAGAGCTTCTGAGAGAACATGTAAAGGAAAGGTAATATACAGATGAAAGAAGGGAGATAAATAAATGAAATTTCAGAATATAAAGTAGTCTTATACATTTTGTTTTGTTTCTTTCTCACTCACAAAGATCCCACCTTTCCTTGCCCTCCGTCTCTCCTCCCTGTCTCCTCCTTTATTCACCCGTCACTTTTGCAGAATGGTGATTACACATTTACACGCCCGGCTTCTTTCTGCCTTCATTCGCTTTTGTAAATGTACCGTCGACAGTTGCTTTTCTCTGAGCAGAACGCCTCAGAAATGAGCAGATGGAGGGCTGACAGTCAAACAATGACGCTGGGCGGTAAGTCCCGTGATCAACACATGTCAGAAAATGGCTGTTAATGGAGGGACCATATACAGTCTGTCAGCCTTCTCTATAGGGGATGGATCCATATTTGTCTAAGTGCCTGTTGAAGATGTAGAGTCAGAATACAATCACTTAAGCTTTAACAAAAGCGTCAGGATGTTTGGCATGTGCCTTATGTTCTATCCTCATGGCTTACAATAAGTGAAACTGTAGAATAAGCTTCTTACAAGAGACAGAGCTCACTGCATGTCATGCATACATATTACACTTTCCTTTTGAATGTGAGTAAAGATAGTGCTCCTTGAGTGTGTTAAAGGTCAATCCTGCTTGTGTGAGTGCGTGTTAAAATCGACTGGTAAACAATGCATTGCATTGTTTTTGCTTGACTATTAAACTTGTCTGTTTTTTGTTCTTTTTAACTTTAGGGAAAGAACTATTTTACTTTTTGTGTAAAGTACAGTAATACAAAGATTATCCAGAAGACTATTTATCTTATATTGGTTCATCTCACAATGTCTATACTTAGGGGGAAAATTACATGTCAATATTGTATTATTGACCTATGGTTGTAGACTGGGATTGCTGTTTTCAGCCGCATTTGAACACATATTATTATTTTAAAGAATGGGGTGATTAAACAAATAGAATTTTAAATGTGCAATTATGATAATTTAGTGTAAGTTAGTTGAGTTATTTAATGGTCAGTAACAGGTTTGCCCAGCCATGTTTTTCAAATTATTTACACAAATGTCTGGGAATATGTTACTAAGTGTACTGGTCCATACATTCTTAATTATATATGACTTTCCAGGAAAAATGATTACATTTCTCAAAAAGTGAATGCCTACAGTTGTTACCAAATTATATATTTCTATCCAAGAAACTTGAAGCAATTAATAACTAGATGCTTCTTGATTTCATTGTGTTTTATTAAGTCAGTTGTCAACTCTACTGTACAGGATTCATAGAAATAAGAGACACCATCAGGTAGGGCTGCTCAATTAATCGTATTTTAATCACGATTACGATTATGGCTTGCAACGATTACGAAAACAACGTAATAAAACGATTATTTTTTTATTATTATTAGGCTATTATTCTTTTTTTTTAAAAATAATTTCAGTTGAATTATAATTATACTTAAAGTTCAGGGTAATCAACTGTTAAAAACATACTGTCAACTTTTTTTTTCTCCAATAAATGGATGTTTTCAAAGACAATGAATAATCATTTAATAATTGCAATTACAATTATTGACCCAAATAATCGAGATTATGATTTTTGCCATAATCGAGCAGCCCTACAGTACCATCAGGCTTCTGTCTGCTTTCACATTGATCTGCTCATTAAGTCTCTTTCATTACTCCTCCACTGTTACTTTAAATTCAGTCCCCAGGGCTCATTTGCAAAATATGCTTTGCTTTGATTTTGTTATCGCGTAAGTCAAGGAGAAAGAGTAAACTTTTTAAAGTGTTGAAGAGGAAATCTGACAGCTTTTTTATAGATTCAATCAATTCTCAGGGATTGATTTCTTTGTTTCATTTGTAACTGAAATGACTCCTACCCACTCTCTCATGGTTCGACTGAATGCAGCCCGCAGCAACGGCTCACAGTAATCATAAAATATGTCAAATTACCAATTACCCCAGCATTGCTCTCTATAATAAAGCTTCAGGAGCCTTTAGATGTTCGACAACGCCAGAGGGTGTCAGTCCTTGAACAGATGCTTTATAAAGTAAACTGAGCCTGTCCCTGTTGTTGGGCTTTAGACTGCACTCCTTTGGTTGCTGGATAACACCAGATAAGGTTAACGTTAATAACATTAAAATGTCAGGCATACAGAAAATTAATTAAAAGTCTCATAGGTTTCCTGTTGGTAAGAAACTGTTACATTCTGTTTAAAGTGTGGCCTTCAAAGGGTTAAGCAACCTGCGTAAATGGAGAGGTCCCCCCTCTCTCTCTCTCTGTGTGTGTGTGTGTGTGTGTGTGTGTGTGTGTGTGTGTGTGTGTGTGTGTGTGTGTGTGTGTGTGTGTGTGTGTGTGTGTGTGTGTGTGTGTGTGTGTGTGTGTGTGTGTGTGTGTGTGTGTGTGTGTGTGTGTGTGTGTGTGTGTGTGTGTGTGTGTGTGTGTGTGTGTGTGTGTGTGTGTGTGTGTGTGTGTGTGTGTGTGTGTGTGTGTGTGTGTGTGTGTGTGTGTGTGTGTGGATTTCGCCTTCTCTATTTTCTTGTAATAGCTGCGCTATGCTTTATTTGATCTGGGCCCCCGCAACGCATGCACACACACACACTCTCGCACCTGCCAACTTGTTACGGCAGCTGCCCCAGAACCAAGGAGGGAGAGGTAGAGAAAGGAGGAGAGAAAGTAAAATACATGAAGGTAGAAAAGAGACAGTTTATAGAAGAGTAACGGAGACAAGAGTAGTAAGTTGCATCTTAAAAGAAAGTATTATCTTCTGAATGGGTTCTGGCCACAGAGAAGAAGTAATTACATTAGGACTCATTGATTCATCTCCTGTCCTCTGTCGCCGTCTTTCTCTCTGTCTCACTTCTGTCCCGCCGTCTTTGCTCATGGTGCCACCCCCCTCCACACACCCTCTAACACACACCTACTGTTTCTGCACAGTCAGCAATTACGTAATTACCCTGCCCAGTTCATCCAGACTGCTGTTTTTATTTCTTGAATTACTTCGATCAAAAGAGAGGGATAGAGAGTAGAGGAGGAAGATAAACAAAGAGCGGGGGAAATAAATAATGGACCGGAGACTGCCTATTGTGTGTGCTCTGGAAAACAACAACTTAACAAGAGTACTTTGGAACAAATCAATTAAAGTGTTTTCAATCAAGGCCATTCTGTCAACATGTTTGACATTTTACAAAATGGTGTAAATGTTAGTAGGTAGGAAATTGTTTTAGATAGAAGACGATACAATAAAAGGACATGTTCTTGCGATATTTTACATCAAGCAACCTTATGTGTGCAGACCTAACCTTAAGATAACTGTAGCATAAACCTTTTTGAAATGCTCCTCAGAGCAGCAGCACAATACATCTTCTGTTTTTCTCTACTGCTCGACAAAGCAGTTATGTCAGAGTATTGATACAACAGCTTTCTTTTATCATGGTTGATACAATCATAAAAGGGAACATCATAAAGGGCTCTTTATGTTCTGAGAACCACAGAACAAAAATCGATTTAAGTATAATAACTCTTTTTAACCGGACATTTCTGCAGCAGGTTCCTTAATGTTTCATACGGGCACCGTGTGTTTACAAAGGGGGGGTGAGGAAGTCAGGCCTAATAATCATACAGGGGGTCTAATGGCTTCCCTCGCAGGAGCTAATCAGTGCGTCGGCTTTGCTGTGTGTTTCATTACTCTGATAAACATCCCTGTGTGTACGGAGCCTTTCTGCAAGGCTGTGAATCCGTGTTTGCCTGTCAGCATGTTTGTTGTGTTAATACGGCATATACCTTCCTCTATATGTGTCTGCATCTGCATGTGTGTAAAGTGAGTGGGCGAATGTATGTTAGAGACCCACCCTTCAGTAGTTTCAGTGTGCCACAACATGCTGAATGCAGATGTAAGGGAAATGTGAAATGTCATGTGGAGCTGTGGGGTATCGGCTGGAATTCGGCCAGCAGCATCGGAAACACGTGTTGCTGTAGGTCATCACTAATGAGGTGTGTGTGTGTGTGTGTGTGTGTGTGTGTGTGTGTGTGTGTGTGTGTGTGTGTGTGTGTGTGTGTGTGTGTGTGTGTGTGTGTGTGTGTGTGTGTGTGTGTGTGTGTGTGTGTGTGTGTGTGTGTGTGTGTGTGTGTGTGTGTGTGTGTGTGTGTGTGTGTGTGTGTGTGTGTGTGTGTGTGTGTGTGTGTGTGTGTGTGTGTGTGTTAAAGGTCCCCTATTATTCTCTTTTTCATCAATATATTATAGGTCTCAGATATATACAAAACATGTCTCTGAAGTGTTTGGCTCCAAATACCAAACAGATCATTGCAGTATCCCATAATCCCCTCTGTTTCAGCCCTGTTTCAAAAGTGCTGATTCTGTGTCTGTTACTTCAGATGAAAATAAGGAGCCCCTCCCCTCTGAGAGATATTTGGTTAAAAAGAACACAATGGTGCTCTAGGAGGAGATTCAGGTGATAAGGTGGGCGGGTGTTACCTTGGTTGGTTATTGGCTAATGGTTACAGAAGCCCAAAAAAAAAAATGTTCTGTGTGGGTGCCATTATTCACATAAGCTTGCTTGTCTGCTTTCAGGGCGATTAATCCACCGTCCTTCCCAACTCCGACCCACTTTTGTTGCTCTTTCTTTGTTTGCTCGTGATTCCCTCTCCCTATAGCATTAAGCAATGAGTAATGACGACTGACATCATCTCTGGACTAATTGTCCAGAGCGATCTGATTGCATTAGCTGTTATTCCTTCAAGGTATTCCCTGTCCTCCGCCCCCGCTTTGAAATATATCCCTCATTGTTTTTCATAGAGCAACTTATAGCTTTGGTGTGGCATTTGTATCGGTATCCTTGTATTCAAAGTAGGATTTCACCGGTTGGTTGTAAAATTTGCACTTTTATGGTCTGTGCGTTCTAACCTGAAAAGTAGCTAATATGAAATGCTGCGTTTGCTGTCGAGCCTTGACTGGTCTTAATAATTGTCATCATCTCAAATGCACGTCTCAGGAAACCTCAAGGATATTAGCAACGCGCTACAGGGACACTAATATATCACTGAAATGTCTCTGGTTATTGTGTAGATGCTCTGGAAAGAAAGCAATAAAGATTGAAAAATGAAGTTGCGCTTTAGATTTACTAACAGCCACGAGAGGCTTTTTCCCCACCACTCATCTCTCAACCTTTCCAAGTGAGGTAAAATGATTAAAGTAATGGATGCCCCCCACCCCCCACACACACTCCAACCATTCCCCTGCTCTCCTTCACACTCACTATTCTGTACGCTCTGTTCTGCACATTAGCGCGGCCCCGGGGATGCCCTCGCTCACCGCGGCTTAATGCAATCACACCTCTAGTGTAAGTGCACGGAGAGAGAGACAATGGAGAAGAGAAATTGGGGAAGAACTGAAGGGGGACTGGTGGGTGGAAACTGGCGGGAGTGAACACATCAGAGGATGATAATTACCTCCAGGCAGCACAGAGAAGTCATGCAAAGGAGATCATTTACAGGTTTTCCTGTCAGTCGAGGTACCTGTGTAATTTCACGGCACAGAGGTCATACAATCCTGGAACTACTCATTTCCTGTAAATTCTTTACTAGAAATGTCATTATGATGTTTTTCAAGTCTGTTACGCATGGAACGTCATGTTACACTTTAATTGGCTGAAATGTTTATATGAATAGTAATTGGTAAAGTTTTGAACAGTTTGGAGTTGGGAATACTTTTTTTCATTGTATCCTTAGGTCAAATTTCTAGAAAAAAGAACAGAAGTTATGCATTTTACATTTAAAATGGTAACATGAAAAAAGCTAACCTCAGCTGAAAAGTAACAATAAAGGTGGCACTTATCCTCAGATGTTTTGATGGATCATACGGCAGGGGTTCATGGCGACAAACACTTTCCCTCCAGGAGCAGTCGAACTCAGTTCAGCAACTTCAGCTTTTAGTGAGATGAATGGGAATGGCCTTTGTGGGCCCTGGGAAGTCCTGATGCTGAGACCTATAGAAAGCTTATTGCATTTACTACACAGCTGTATGATAAAGTGCCGTCTTTCTGACCACCCACAGACTGTTTGCTCTCTATGGAGGCGTGTGATGCAGTGGGTTGTGCGTTGGTGTTCGGATCAGGGGGTCACAGGTTCAAACCCCACTGCAGTCAGCATGTCGTTGTGTCCCTGGGTAAGACACTTCACCCCAAATTGCTCCTGTGGGGATTGTCCACAGTATTGAGTATGTAAGTCGCTTTGGATAAAAGCGTCTAACACAGAGGCGGATTTAGGATTGTAGGAGATCCCTCCAGCACCGATTTCTTTCTCCGTCAGTTCCCGCTGTCGCTCTGACAAATCCCTCTTTCTCTTTCGGGGTGTGGCCATTTGGGATTCCCCTCAAGTCATCGCTGACGCTGTGGGTGTGGGGATTCCCTCTTCTCTGCGGTCCTCTGAGTCTGTAAAATGGCGTTGCTTGGCAACAATTACTGTTTCGCGTGTATTCACGTGGACGCGCATCTTAAGACCAGGCGCAGCTACGCCCAAGACTAGTCAGGCTTGGTGCACTCGGTGTAAATTCGAATCACTACGTCGGAAGTAGCTAAGCCCGACGTTAGAGTTAAGCCCTAATTTTTTACGCCCATCTGGTGCACTCCACTCCCGGGGCTTTTCAGAAAACATCCGGGGCTTGAGCCCAAGTAGCCACCCCATAGCGCCGCCACTGGTCTAACAAGTGACATGTAATGTAATGCTCTCCACCCTGTGTGGTTCTCCGGCTCTGTGTCTCCTTATCTTTTTCTCTTTTTCACATCTTTGTCAGATTTAGCTTCTTTCTTCTCCCTTTCAGCTGACTGTGTCTTTATTCCAGCTTTTCTCCGCATGGCTCTCTCTAACTCCTTGTTGTGACTTTGCAGCGCTCTCCTCTTGTCTCCCCCCTCTTTTAATAGTTAGCAGCACTGTGACATTATCAGCCTCGGCTGTTTCATGCTATTTACATTTCCTCTTCTTAGGTTGTGAGCACGGCTGAGCAGACACTGAGAGATTCTTCTAATTGGCAAAGGTGTTAGTCACGTTCATGCAGGTGTAATTCGGTATTAAACTTAAGCAGTTAGCTCCAATCCCTGCCTCTGAACCTCTGTGATCAAAACTTTGAAAAAAACTTCAAAGTTTCTATTAAGACAGTATAAGAGAGTGATGCACAAACCCATACATATACATTTGTATTGTTTTTCTGGTGCCAAGCAATGTTATTTTACATAATTTTCTGGATATTTTAAGTTCTGTGTAGTTCTTCTAAGAGCTGAACTTTCTCTTTTCTGTAAAACTAAAGTTTTCCTGCGTGATTGTGGTTAGCCGTCTGAAAATATCTCACCATTATTCTTGTTCTGCATAGTGCTGTATGTACCAAGCCTTCATGCCATCACATATTTTTCCGAGCGCCCTGTTCTACAGTGCTGATGGATGTCCACTTACGAGTAGGGCTGCACGATTTTGGGAAAAAATCTAATTGCGATTTTTCTGACAAATATTGCGATTGCGATTCGAATTGCGATATTTATTTTTAAGCGACCCAATGGAAGTTTATTGTAAAATGCGGCCATAACTCCGGCTAGGAAGGTCGTATCAACATACTCTAGCATCCCCGCAGCCCGAGCTACGACTGAAAGAACTAAACTTACATGAAACTTCCGTTGGGTTGCTTTAGAGTCAAGCTTCAGTTAAAGATTCACCCTGTAGTAGAAACATGTGATGGAGCGTCACTAACCTGACTCAGATGGTTTGTTTCACCAAACTATCTAGGAAAGCTCCATTGGAAGCCATTTGGAAAGGGCAGGCACTTTCAAAAGCACTTGGCAGGTGATTGGATCAATCTGTCTATCACCTTCTATCATGGGCCACTTCTGATTGATTAACAATGGCTGGTACATGTGGAGCACAGCACTTCTGATTGGTGTGGATGAATGACACACAAGAAAAGAAAAAAAAATGTAAAAAAAAAAGTTAAAAAAAATCGCAGGCTTTGCGATTTGATAATCGCATCATCTCGAATCGCGATTTCGATTTAAAATCGATTAATCGTTCAGCCCTACTTACGAGTGTCTCTATATACTCTCCTCTAAGGCTGCGGCCACACGAGGACGAAAACGGTCGTTTGCGTTACTGTTTAATGTCATATAGACCGTTCGGCCACACGAGGACGACCGAATACGGCACTAAACGACTGAGGAAACGATATCGGGTCCCAAGGTGGATAGAACGGCATACACAACGCTCTGGGGGGTCCAACGGCTCCGTGTGTACGCCCTATTTTCTGATAATGATGAGGCAATAGCCCCGCCTCTCCCCACCTCTGCTGCTCACCCCCGCGTCAAAGTAAACTGCACCCTGAATTCAGATTATTTATCTTTCTCTCGATATGGACCTAAACGCGAGTGAAGTCTAATCTGACAGGACGGAGACACGCAGCTCTGCTCACCTGCAGCTCCTCCCGCTGCAGCAAAACACACACTTCAAGTCAGATCATCACCCTTAGCTATTTTAATTACCTCTCAAACTACCTAAACTAGTTATAAATATGTTTATTTTTACTGTCGGCCGGGTCACTCATTACTGGATCAGCTGCTGCATGAGACAGACACTGACGCTGTCCGAAGAGAGGGAGGAAAAAGAGAGGCTTGGTGTATTTTATTATTATATTGTATAGAGTCGTTATTCATTTGTTTTAAAGCTCAATAAATAACAAAGAAGACCTTTGACCGGCACTTTTATAATTTTGTCCGGAAGATTTCAACTTTAATACACGTTGACTGGTCAAAAACTCTGCCCGGTTCCCTCGGCCCCCACCGCGGAGAATAAACAGAAGGGCAACCATGACAACCATGCTTCTTCGCTGCTTTTGTGGAGGAAGTTACAGCGCCACGTACAGGCTCCTGCATATGTACTGCAGCTTCTCCAGCGGTTGGAGCTAAACGGAGCTGTCTCGTGTGGACAGACACTATCCGGATAACTATAGTGTGTGGACGGAAGCTTTTTTGCGTTTGCGTTAATCCTATGCATTTAGCCGTTTTCGTCCTCGTGTGGCCGCAGCCTAATGCTCCTGTCCTCGATCCTGTTCTCGATCCTGTTATGTGTGGAGAGGTGTGGGCTAATGGCCCATTGAGACAAACTGTTTCTCTTCACTTGGGGGAACAGAGTGAACTTGGTATTGCACCCTGTGGCTTCCTCAATGGCTTAACAATAGCAGAGGGGCTTCGGCTGAGGGATTTTAATCATCCAGGGTGATAGCCGGCAGACATTATTCAACACGGCTAGCTGGGAGATTTTCAAACTCACAGCATTTGTTGGCACACAAATACAAATTCCTAAAGGATATATTTCCATTCGTTACAATGTTTTATTATGAATTTCTTTTTTTTTTATAAATAAAATGTCACAAAGATCTTGAATAAAATACTGATTACAGTAGCTTGTGTTGACCAACTAACAGTCCAAAAGCAAATTGAGTACATATGTGATAATGACAAATAAAAACAGCATATCTTCTTATTTGAGATGTTGTAACTCGCAGATGTTTGGGATTGTTTCTTAACATTTTTCTCATAATGGTAAATAATTAACATTAAACAAAGACTTTTGTGATGATCAACTCGATAGGATAATCATTTCAGCAGTACACATGACCTGCGAGTTATCTTCCCAAGTCAAAGTGTACAGTAACTGTTGCTCGAAACAATTTACATGACCTCAAGAAATTCTTCACTTGGCATCATTAGCACAAATACATCTTCCG